>NC_134207.1:179626299-179939822 GCF_965140235.1 Caretta caretta
ATTTCCCCCATGTAAAGTCTCAGAGGGACAAATTGGGCCCCCTACAATCGATACCTGTTGCCACATTGTGTTGCCAGGGCTCACCTGCACCACATGTCCCCGTAACCTCCAACCATTGCAGATCTAACTCACCCCTGCAGTCAGCAACCTTCATCTGTTGCTGATCCAATTCACCGCTGCCAACGCTGTCACCCTCATCTCCTGCAATCAGCTGAGATGAGGTATGACTCTGCTCCAGTACCTGCTCACCCTGTCAGAGTGCAGAAGACCGCCTACTCTATCATCTTGGCTGTCCTGCTCAAGGACCAGATGAAGGCATTCCTATAGCAGTGGCTCGGGGAGTCAAAGTGACTGCTGTGGAGTTTCCTATGATGCCCATGTCACCGTGCCTCAGTGGGTTACAACTGAGAATACCAAATTCAGGACAAACTGCTGAGATATAGGACAGACACACCTCAAAGCTGGTGGTTATTCTCCCATAAGATATATTAGACAAGCAACAAAAGTAAACTTCTGTTTCACCACACTGGCTAACAAGAGGTCAGAAAAGCAGTCTCCTTAGGTATTCCAGTCCTGTATCACCACCATAAACACTAGACTTAATTATGAGTGGTTATTTAAAACCAATTTCATCAACCAAAGGGTTTTTCTGATTCCAAAGGACCAGCCACATACCAAAGTCAGTATATAACTCAGATCTTACCCAATAATCATGCTGTTGCCAATTCTTTAATATCTAAAATCTAAAGGTTTATTTATGAAAAGAAAGAAAGGTGAGAGGTGCTGGGTCATCATCCACTAGCACTAGCTATTGCAAAAATACTTGGTGTACATTAAATAACACCCTGATCCCAGAACGTGGCAATACCAAGAGTTAAGATGCAAACTAAGGACATTTTGTTTTGTTTTAAGCTTTAATTTCCTTTGCTATTTGGTTTTGTCTCAGCCTTAATTGTGTCTACAGCTAAATGATTTTTTATATAACCTTTAAGGATTTCCTTGATATTCCCCAACAGTAATATAAATGTTATAATGAACAAAATAAACCAGCAGATGGCATCACTTGCATTGAAATAGAATTTCAAAGAGCACATGCTATAGACAGCAATTTGGAAACTTGGATGGAATCCTGTATATAATCACTTCAGACTCATAATTTCTGTAGTGTAGTGACATTTCTTTGCACTATTCATGAATATCATTACCATGTGTGGCAACCAGGAAATTTACCCTTTGAAAGAAATAAAGGCATCTCAGATCAAAGGGGTATCACTCTCACTCTCCTGGCTGAACACATTATTTCTATTAGTATTAATAGGATTTAGAAACATGAATCAAGCAGAATATGTAACCCTGAGGCATCTGCTTTTGCTCTGAATACTCTGGAGTCTTAATCTGAACCTTTCTAGTGAGAACTTAATAGGTTCAAAGATCAACTAAAAATAAAATAAAATAAAAACCTGTGTGGCCACCTGGAGGTTTTTTTAAGAGGGTTGCAAAAGGAATTTGTGTTTCCCTTCTCTGCTTTGTTTTTATTCTGTATGTTAGATTTTATTTTTCTCACTCCCGTCTTTTCCTCTCACCTACCTTTTCATTGGATTTTTGTCTATTTCTGCTCCTCTTTCTAACTCTGGAAGCCACAGTGTTTCATTTGATTCGAAATCAGGCAAGTTGAGTTAATTCATCCCTGCTTTTGTGTCCTGAGACCTAGCTTTAAATCAGAGTAGGTCACAACTGAAATGAGTTTTTTTTTAAATTGAAATATCTAAAAAATAAGAGCACCTGTAGTCCATCATATAGATTTATGATATGAAGTTCACTGGGCTGTTCATCAGTCTCAGTGAAATATTTCTCTTTTTAGTAGCTAAGTTTTCCATAAGCAGTTTATTAAATGTTCCACAAACTGACCAGCTAAAAGTGATAAATGTAAAGTGAAAGTATCACAATACAATTGACTTGATTCTCAAGGTTTTGACAGACTGAAACTGAAGATAAAAAACAGCAATAATGGGTTTAAGTGCAATCTACTGTAGAAAAACTGAAAACTGGAGGAGGAAAGTCAGGTTAATTAATGTTTATGTTTGTACTTTATGCATGATCAACTCAGTAGTTGGGCCCATCTGAAAGCAAAGGTATGGGAAGGAGCAGATAGAATACAGTACAAATTATTACTCTAAATGCAGTACTGATGGTAGATTAAAAATCATATCTGAAGACTCCCTTTCTGGAAGGGAGGGCAGAAAGTGTTGATATATGCATGAGAAATTACTATATACTTTTCTAGCTAATTAGTTCTTCTTCATTGTGGAAGGAAAAATAAGTGCATGAAGTGGAAATAAAATTTGAAAGAGCTCAGTTGCTTAACATATCTGTGAGACTAATTTCCTTTGAGGGATTTTTTTTAAACAGATTGTGATGTGCTCAACTACAACCACACTAAGCCTCTTTGACACTGTGGAAGTCTTCATGGTAAACAGCTTGAAATATACCATAATTAGTAGCTAGTGTGGGTTGAGAGTGTGATACAAGATTAAATCTTTCTATCTACTTTACTATCAACTGTCCCCATTAATAGGTCAGCTCTGTCTGTGGTCTCCTTCTAGTGACCTACAGACTCAGATTATTTATAATCTCTTTATCAACATTCTGGCACTGCATATGTGGAGTAACTGGCCTGTACAGTCCTCTTGCTACAATTAGTCCCAAAAGAAAAGAAAAAATATCAAATGAACCTGTGAAAAACTAACCCATTAAGTCCTGGAACTGAGATCAGATATTGATGGCAATATCTATGAATAGCTAAAATGAGGTTCAGGAAACTTTGGAGCATCATTGGTGTCGAGGTTTTGTTTTTGTCTTTTTCCCCTCACCTTAAATTTCAAAGTGGCAGTGAGAAACACTGTGTGGAAATGGGTGAATTTCCTAGTATGAAATTGAAAGCTAATTGACTGTGTGGCTGACCTGACTCTTCAGTCCTGTCGCAGTGTCTATCCTGTCGCAGTGTACTGGGAAGTGGGATAACTAAGTTCCATTCCCCACCCCCCATCCCTCTTGGTGATTCTCTGCAAGCCTATCTTTGCCTCCTCCTTCACCAGCCTCCTCTTCTATGTGTCCTCTATATTGCTCCCATATCCTCCCAAGGCATTAACCCCATCCCTGAGCTCCCCTCACAATCTGTCTCTTTCAGCCGGGTCAGTTCAGACATATGGGTGCCCATCATTTCGTCGGCATAGTTGCACACGAAGATGTCAATAGCTTCACATCTGCATATGCCACCCTCCTGTTGATCCCTCATTCCTGGACCTGGTATCTGCCATCGCGCTGGGCCCAGCTGAACGGCATCCATGCCAGGGCTTTTATATGTTGTTCAAAGGTGGCACTTTCCTGTGACCACAGATATGTGTGCTATGAAGTGCTAAATACCCAGTCCTTGCACAGGGCTCTGTAGATGCCTTGCACCTCCCCTGTAGTTTCCTACCTCCGACCATATCTTGGAAGCTGTTGATTGTAAGCAGAGGTAGGTGCCTAGGTGTTGACTCTGAGCCCAGCAACTTAGTTGCATAACTGACATGTGGCTGCTCGCCAGGGAAAAGCCTGTGCATTGACATGCCTAAGTCACTTTGTGGATCTAGCCCTAGGTCTCTGTTGCACATGGGGTGAGGGTCGGGTAAGGATAGTGAAAAGGTTTGGTGCCCGTGTCCAGCAGTACCACCTAGTGGCGATACTCTGGGCTGTGTTGCCAAGTAGCAAGAGTCAATAGCTGTGTCACCCAGTGGCGAGAATCGATGACCAGGGAGGTAGGAGATCCTAGGCCCTCCCAGCTCCACCAGATTCTAGCCCAAGGCCCAATGAAATATAATTCAAAATATGGGGAGTAGGGGCTTGTACACCTGCTCCCCAGGCCACTTTCTACCCCAGCTCTGGTTCCTCTGCAGGTACCATTGGTTTGCTTCTGAGTCCCCCTGGAGTCCTTTCTGGTCACGGTCTAGAGGGTGTTTCTGCACCATACAACTGCTCTCTTGTTCGGTTTGCCTAGACTGAGCTGAGCTGCTCCGCTCCCTTTTGAGGTCAGCCTCCATTGTGAGCATGCCCAGCAAGAGCAGCTGACTGTGGTTTTCTGGGCCCATAGCTGCTCTTTAACCTTTCCCTACCTGTACACCCCATAACAGTCCCCCAGAATAATTATTTGTTTATAACCACATCAAAGATGTATGCAGGATTGGAAGTCTATCTACTACAGGGTAAGAGGTAGAGGTAGAAAGAGGTAACAATAAAAGGCAACAGTAGGCAGTTCAAGATAGAGCAATTATGCTTTTCAAACACCACATATCGATCCATTTTACGTACTGTGCAACAGTACAGTGCGGCTACTACTAAACTATTATCTTGCAAATAAGAATCTACTCTCTAATCTACTGAACAAACTGACCAAATTCCAGCTCAATGTTTAGACAGCAGTTGTTTGCTCAGATCTTACCACAATGGTGTGAAAGCAAGTGTTTTGTGTGAAACTATTCTATTGTTGTTTAACAGTGTGATTAAAACTGTGATTAATCACGACTCTTTTTTTAACCTAGTTAATTTGATTTGCATGAATAGCCTGCGTTAACTGCGATTAACTGACAGCCCTAATCTACAAATATGTGATATGTATCTTTGTGAGCTAGGGATTGTATTCTAGATCTATGAGGAGGAGAGGGTTACCGAGCTTCCTCCAGGAACTAAAATCAATTGTGGGAGAGGGATGTAATTATTGCAAATCTCTAGACAAGTAAGTAAACAAGGCCAGAGAAGTACCACCCCTGGGGGGAATTGCAGATAGTGGTTCAGACTGTGTTCAAGCAGCCCAGCAGACAAAGAGTGAGCTTTTGGTACAAAGGATTAGCCTGAACTGCCATAGCAACCCTCTTTTGAGCCTCAAACTGACATGAAGCTGTAATCAAAAGGGCAAAACCCTGCTGGATGGGTTTGAAGGACTAGAAACCTACCAGGGTCTCCATGGGGAAGATGGGTGGCACCAGGAAAGCTAGCATGCATGTACGCTGTTTTCTCTGTTATATTTTGTCCTAAATAAATGTACTGTACATTGTGAAAGCTGGCTGGTCACTGGTAAATGCTGTCTTAGCCCCTGGGAGATAACAGAACTGCAGACTCTGGACTGGACTTATCCTGGGATAAGCACAGTGAGTTGCAGGGGTACTACAAGCCTAGAACTCTGGTCTGAAGGGCAAGGAACACTGATTCCAGCTCATAGAAAGAGATGATGGCTAGAGGCCTGAGACCAAAAGGGGTGCCCTTGAACAGATCACATAGGGGGCAGAGGTTAGGGTGACCAAATGTCCCAATTTTATAGGTACAGTCCTGATTTTTGGGTCTTTTTCTTAGATAGGCTCCTATTACCCCTCACCCCCTGTCCTGATTTTTCACACTTGCTGTCTAGTCACCCTAGCGGAGGTGCAGTAAACCCCAGAAATGTAAGACCCCCTACCCCTCATATAGCAATAACTATACTTTTCCTTGTCATATTTTAACAGGTTTCCATGCCCTCACTGCATCATTGTGCCAATTGAGGCCTGTATTAGTCCCGCCCCCCTTTTTGTCCAATGCATTGGCCATATGCCTTTGGAAGTCCCTCCTACTCCTTCCTTTTGTACAGGTATGCATTTATGGTGCAATCAGCCATTTTAAAACAGGGGTTTTTAAATTTAATTAATCTTTACTGAAATCAGTAAAAGTAAGTGGAAACATTTAGATTTTATGTCTCTCAGTTTAGACCAGTGGTACCCAACCTTATTACACAAGAGGGCCACATAAACCTAACCACAATCTTGTGTGGGCCAAACAGATTCTACATCTTTTAATAAGATTTAAAGTCACCTGTATTGATTTATATTTTAAGTTCTGCTTGTTTTTTATGTATTTTGATAGGTTGTTTCTATGTATGGTATTGTCTATTTAAAAACAAAGAAATCAGTGCATAAACATATATCAGAATTATGGAAAATGGGGAAAAAACCAGTAAAAAACACATAATCCTCTCCTTAATCGCAAATAAAGAGTGCACTTTCTGAGTTAGTGAAGCATCTGAGGTTGTTTCTCAACAACCAGTTTGCTGAAGTTTGGCTCAAAGTGTGAGACACTCATCCAAAGTACAGTATGCATGTGGTCATCTGTTAGGATGTCCAAAATTAGGTATATACTTAATAGCCTCCTTCTGCAAATCTAACTGTGCCTGTTTTTTGGTGTCATTATGAAACACAGAAACTGGATACGTTATTTTCACATTTATTACTACTGGCACTTCAGGAGTTATAAAAAGCAACAGCCAATTAAACCCAAAGATAATTGCTCTGTACTGAATACTTATTATCTGATAGGCTGTTTTAAGGCTGTTTGGTCCCCATTGCTTCAACTGTACTGTGCCATTAGGAGATGTATCTTCAAGGGTAAAGCCACATGCTGGTATTTCAGATTGCAAGACATCACATCAGCACATATAGACTTCGCCTTCGTGAGTACAACATGAATGGTCTGAGGCTTTCCAAGTTCCTCTATCGGTGACTAACAGTATCTGAGGTGGTGACACAAACTCCTTTCAAATTATACACTGATAGGTGGGTTCCGATACTCCTACTGGTAAATCTTTAACTCATGTGGTAAACTTTTGTGCTGTGCAGAGCATAAGCAAGAGCAATTCCGTTGATATATTACATGCCATCTCATGATATGTAACCTTGGTAAATTTACACACTTGACACCAATCTAACGCCTCTTTGTGATACCATTCCTTAGTTTGTCGATGGTATTCTTTCCTCTTCTGTATTCAAAAACACACCCTTAATTTTGTCTAACATATAGCTTCTATAGGTGACAAAATTTAATGACTTGCTTTTTTCCCCACCAACATCATCATCATTTGTTTGATTAATTATTAAATGTACACTTTTATATTTGGTCAAATGCATTAACAATAGCTTTCATACTATACGCAATTAATAATTCCTCTGCAAGTGTTCCTTTAGACTAAGAATACATGTTTTGTAAAATTGATGACAACCATTCTTGGAACCCTTATTCATGTTCCCGTAAGCTCTAAAGGTCAGTGCAGTTTCAAATTGACATTCCAAAAAGCTCAACTCCAGCACTAGTGTCCCAGAACAAATTTCTTTTTTGTCTGGTTTTCCAATGCACATGGGCTGGTTTCCAGTCCTCCACAATGTTGTTGCCTACAAAGTCTTACCCATAGTCCCAAACCATAGCTTTTTTGAATTCTGGGAACTTGGGGGAAAATAACTGTTCTGGAGTTAGAATGGCTGACAGGTTAAGTAACGCAGGTACATGCATAAACTGCATATCATTGTACAAAACTTCTTTTAGGGATCTTAGCAGTAATCCATTATCACACCCAGGCTCTTTTTCCGGACACTAAGGTTGGTTACTTTTCTCTTCCCCAAGGCTCTCCTCAGTTAGAATTTGGACTCTCTGTGGCTTAACCCAATCCTTCCATGTGACATAAGAATAATTGCCCTCATGTTGGTGATAAGCATATGGGAAATTAGTGGACACTACTTCCACTCAATAAGACCATGTCTGTCTTTCTTTCCTCATTTCTGGTTCCCTATCCGAGTCTGTTACTTGTTGTCCATAATACAGATTTACACTTTCATGTCACACACACATTTATCACTCCACCATTTATAGAACCAAAACTGCAACCATGACATTGTCCTAACTGAGGTACCATCATAGTTTTATTGATGTGCCTATCTGTACCTCGATAGTGGTTACATTTGGATCATATGAATCATGGAAGTTTGGCTACAATGGTGATATCAGCAAATTCCAGACCCAACCTTCTTGCTTTGTTCTCCTCGTTACATTTATACTCATGATTCTCCATCTGCCACTCAACTTCAAAGCCTTTCACCCTGAACTCATGGCCTTCTACCTTTCAGTCATATTTAAAGCCTTCCATTTTGAATTTTAGCCTTCCCCACTTAGAGCTCACTGCATCCCACCTGAAAAACAGAAGAATTATTGTGGCTCTTGAAAAGATCCCTTTAAACAATTAATTGAGTGGCATGATACCAGGTCTTTCTTTATCATGTTCCCTTGTCAATTAAAACAAGATACGCTGTGGGACTAGCTTTGTCAGTCTTTGTGTTCGGTCTCTTTGAAGGAATGCTACCTTTTCCGTGGAGGTTTGTATCATTACTTGATCTCCTGCTTGCCAAATCCACATTTTGGGCTTTATACCACGTGTATCATGCCTGAACGGTCTTATCCTGTTCTTGAGTCATTGTTACATACTTTTCCTTCAACATGTCGTGCAGCTCCATTATCCATTTTTCTGCTGATAGCCCATCGTCCAAAGGTCCTTTTACTATCAGCATGTGCTATTCTGGAAGACTCATTTCTCTCCCTGTCATGGCTATATATGGACTAACCCAAGTAGTTTTACTAATAGTTTCTTGAATTAAAGTTAAAATTTCCAGCAAGCAGGCATCCCATCTACCTCTAGTTTCACATACCAGTTTGCTTAACATACTGTTTAAGATGCGATTTACTTGTTCCACTTTATCTATGTTTGTAAGTGGTACAGAATGTAAAATTTCTTACCAATTCCCAGCATTGTGTGTGCTTCCTTCATTACCTAGCCTTCAAAGTGAGGCCCCTGGTCTCTTTCCAGTACCAGATTTACCATGGTGCCAGTGGGGCCCATGTCAGAAGGGGCCCATAATGCTTGCTTCCTCCCCTCTCAGTGCATGGAGCAGCACACTACTTACTGTGACAACCAGCCTCCAGCCCCAGAGAACACCTTATCCCCCCACACACCAGGCCAGCCTGTGTTCCTGTGTTCCACATGCAGGGTCCAAAGGTGCTGAGGGACAAGATCTCTTTCCCTGCAAGTCTGCTTCTTTATACTTTTTTGCTTCTGCTTGCAGTTTTTCTACCTCTGCTTCTAACTCTCCCACCCTTCCTTTTAGCAATCACACTTTCTAACCAGCTGTTCATAATAAACAATTAAACACACATACCAGCCATTTTGTCCTTCTCTTTGCTGTTTTTTAACCCCATACACCAACAGGCAACATAATATGGATATTTAGTTGGGTAATCATCATGTGTTGGATATCCTTGTTTCAATGCCTTGTCATACTGAGACAGGGCAGATTTTACAGCCAGCAACCTTACATCTACACTAAGGATATCATCTTCCTCTGATAAATATTGTGGGTTGTGCACAAACTCAGTTTTGTCCATCTGCAATGGGGGGTGGTCATCCTTCTTTATTTCAGTCATACAGCCAAAATATCTCCACAACAAAACTAATAAACTTACGCTACAATAGTTATAAAAGCACTAATTATACACTCTTCATATTGTGGATCACTGTATCCCTTCATCTTTCCCTTTTTTAACCTAAATATCCTCCAATCTCTAAATTTTTAAATACAATTCTATTTACAGACTAACAACAATTTATTCAAATCAAACACCCCATACTGAAATGCCCAATCAGCAGATTAATCCTTTTTCCAATTTATTTGATCTGCACAATTACAATTTCCAATTAGGAGATCTGGGCCAGCCAACAATTAACTAGAGGTACTTTGGCTATACCTGCCCCTACGCTAACTGTTGGTCCTTATGGCCTCTTTGATTTCCCACTTCAACAATACTTAGTCAGAGGAACTTCCAGCTTAACCAGCTCCCACACTAAGTACAGTGTCTTAAGACTGCAACCTAAATGTTTCAAAACTGCAACAAACCCCTTGAATTCCCCAACACCAAGACTTGCTCGCTACAAAAGGTATGAGAGTCACCAGTCAGGTCAGAGACACACAACCAAATAAAAATGAACAAACTCACCCTCTAATTTGATTGTAGGTTGTGATCCTAAAGGATATTTCTCACCCTGCTTGCTGTGCCAAGAAACTGTTGGGATTTTGTGGTTCCCAATAATAACCACATGAGTCAGATGCCGGGCAGAATCAAGGGTCTTCGATTCAATTCAATTCCATTCAACAAGACTTTATTCAATGTGTACAGTGTGTCCCTGGTACAAAACTCAGCCAGAGTCCCTCTAGCAAGGAGCCCCTCCCATTGCTATTTTATAGCACATGGCAGTTACATAACAAGTTACATAACACAAACCTCTAACCAATCATATTTAACCTTTCTATATATGGATTTGATCATCACATGCTTGTACTTCTCCACTTCACATGTTGAGTTCGCCCCCCTCCCCTTGGTCTTTTCTAGAATGTTCCTAGTGTGGTGAGTCACAGCATGCTTCTTTATACATAAGTACCTTCTAAACCACATTTTGTTTAAAATGAACAAAAGCATACCCTTCAGGTGGGACTCAAAGAAGTGTTTGTAGTGGCTCTGTTTGTTGAATATTTGGATCAGGTGTCTGTATAGTTTTAGTCACTATAGGCTTGTAAAGGTTCGGACTCACCCCTGTAGTGCCTCCTGGTCTTTGGGAATTAGGTCTTTTCCAGCTCTGACCCCCATGTCCCTCACAGACCCTGGTGCCCCTTTCTCTGAGGTTCTGCCCAGTGGTGAGCTGGAACCGGTTCACTGGAACTGGTTGTTAAATTTAGAAGCAGGACAACCGGTTCTAGAAGGGCTTCTAAATTTAACAGGCCAAAAGTGGCGCCTTAAGTGCCAACTCCGTGGGTGCTCCAGGGCTGGAGCAGCTCCCCACCCCGCGCCCAGCCCCAGCTCACCTCTGCCCCGCCTCTGCCTCCTCCCCTGAATGTGCCGCCCCGCTTCTCCACCCCCCCGGGTTTCCCGCAAGTCAGCGGAGGGGAGCTGTGTGCGTGCAGGGGAACCGCTTCCCGTCCCAGCTCACCTCCACCTCCCTGGGCCTGAGAGCGAAGCCGCCACCTGCTTCTCAGCCTTCTCATGTGAACAGATGATTTACGGGAAGCCGGGGTGGAGAAGCAGAGCGGGGCGGCACGTTCAGGGGAGGAGGCGTGGAGGTGAGCTGGGCCCAGGCACAGGGCGGGGAGCTGCTGGTGGGGGCTCTGCAGCTCCCCACTGCTGGTGGGGGCTCTGCACCCACCAAATTTTCCCCGTGGGTGCTCTAGCCCTGGAGCACCCACGCTGTCGGCATCTAAGGCACCACTTTTGATATGATCAGTGGGGGAGCCGCTCCCCCCTATCTATACTACCCCTCCCCTAGGAGCCAGAGGGACCTGCTGGATGCTTCCTGGGAGCTACCCCAAGTAAGCAAGTCCGGGACTCCCCACCTCGCCCCCTGGCAGGTCCCTCTGGCTCTTAGGGGCGGGGTGGGCACCCACTACAGTGGCCCACGAGACCGTCCTGCCCGGTTCTGGGGGCAGTCAGGGGACAGGAGTTAGATGGGGCAGGGGTCCCGAGGGGGGCGGGGAGGGGGCATGTTAAGGAACACGGGGGGTTGGATAGAGCAGGAGTCCCAGGGGGGCAGGGGTGGGCCACGATCCCCTCGTGGGGTAAGGAGGGAACCGGTTGTTAAGATTTTGGCAGCTCATCACTGGTTCTGCCCCCTGGCAGTACCCCCACACTCTGCCTCTGGGTCTCCCCTTCCTGGGGAACCCCCAACCCACTATCCCGACCTTGCCTCAGTCTGGGCTACTGCCAGGCATCACCACGCCCCTGCTCCCTGGGGCAGACTGCAGCATAAAGGCCACCCATCATAGGCAAGGGGGTTCAGACCTGTTGCCTTCCTCTGCCTCCCAATACCTCTATGGGCCTTGGACTAGGCCCTACAGCCTGGGGAGTTGCCAGCCTGGAGCACCCCCACTCAGCCTGCTCCTTCCCCAGCACTGCACCACCCTCAGTTAGCTGGGCTGGGCTGTCCCTGCTCTCTCCCAGCCTGGAGAGAGACTCCTTAGGCTTCTGACTCACAGCCTTTTTATACAGGCCAGCTGGAGCCTGACTGGGGCATGGCCCAGCTGCGGCTGCTTCCCCAGTCAGCCAGCCACAGCCCTCTCCAGGGCTGCTTTTAACCCATTCTATTTTAGGAGCGGGATAGCCACCCCGCTACAAGGCTCCACAGGAAAGGGTGGCTGTGGATACTGCCAAGTCTTTATATTTGGATCAGACCATGTTTCTACTCCTTGTTCTACATTTTCCACCACATTTGTCACTCATACATTTACTGCCTGTTTAGTATCATTTTTAATCCATCCAAATTTTTTATCATTTTAAACATTTGTACAAATGCACCTTTCATTTCACAACACAGTCTCTGTAATTCAGTATATATTTCATCCTTATAATACTTCAGTTTCAAATATTTTCTTCTGAGAGAATTTTAACCAACTTGGAGGCTAGGACCAATTGTGATCTTAATTGTTCTGGTTCTGTTCTCATCTCTGCCACCTGTTTCTGCCACAAAATAGATGGGTCCGTTACTTGATTTTTGTTTCTTACATTCAACTTTTAGGGATGACACTCTATCCTTCAAGGATGTCCCCTTTAAATACAATCCTTCTATTACAGCCGCCTTAGTTTTTTCTTTTCTTGTTAATCCAGGACTTGGATTTCCACTAACCAGGAATCTCCCATTCCACATATTTCCGTAGCCTGCAACAGTCCTCTGCTGTGGCCTGCAACATAGTTTTCTACCCAAGTGCCAAGAATTATTAGTACCCTTGTCCTAAACCAAGGGGTGGTCGGAAGATATTTGGTCGTGATTCGAATAATCTGCTCAACCAAGATATATTCCTAAAGTGGTTTATACCCTCTGCCTTATCCTCCGGCCTGGCTTGCCATATCTGTTGGACTAGTTCTTCATAATAAGGCTATGAGTTGACAATTTAGTGAAAGAACCTTTATTTCCCAAAGGCTGCTTGGCTTTTTATTAAAGGAAATACAGCCCATATGCTGAATTTAATGTAACTACAAATCCCTACTGCAATCATGCTTCCTTAATACTATAAGCAATGGCCTGTTGCTTACTGCAAAGCTAGAAGGAGGAACCACCATATTATCCAGGTGTCCTGTAGTCTTGACTGTCCAATGGGCCTTCTAAGCTAAACCTTTTTTTGCAAAATCCCTGTTTTATAACCTACACCTAAATGCCTGCTGCACTTGTGTGTGTCAGTCAGTGTTTCATTGTCTCAGATACAACTGCTTTCAGTGGTTGCAAGTCTTCCTGTTATAACCGTTTCATTTTGCTTAACCTACTTTATGGTTTTAACTGATAGAAAAGCAACCCCTTTGAGCCTTATAAAACAACTTTGCCTAGAAACAGCAAAGCTAATTATAATTAATTTTACCTAACAGTAACCTATGTTAGCAATTTATATTAAGTGCCATTTTGCATTATAAGTGCCATCCTTCATAACTGAGGGAACAGGACTTACTATTTAGGATATCACAAGCAGAGAGCTTAGAAGAGTGAAATAATTTAAATACCTACGATGAGTGGTTGCTGCTGATGGTGTCTGCCTGAGTGATGCCTGGCATTGTACTAAAGCTGCATAATATAAATGATGGGAGCTGACCCCAGGTTTCTGTGGCAAAAAAATGCCATTAAATTAAGGTCAAATTACAGTTGCATACGCTTTACCTTAATGTACAGAACAGAGACTTGGACAGCCACAAGAAAGAAAATCAGTATGTACTCCCCCTTATAAATGTAGATGATGAGAAGGACAAGGTGGGTGAGGTAATATCTTTTATTGGACCAAATTCTTTTGGTGAGAGACAAGCTTTCGAGCTTACACAGAGCTCTTCTTCATGTCTGGGAAACTAACTCAGGCTATGTCTACACTTTAGATAAGCTATTACCAATAGGAGAGTGGGTTTGTGGGGGAGGGGGGTGTGTGGAGAAAACCTGGATTTGTGCTGGAAATGGCCCAACTTGATTATCATACACATTGTAAGGAGAGTGATCACTTTAGATAAGCTATTACCAGCAGGAGAGTGGGGTGGGGGGAGAGAAAATCTTTTGTAGTGGTAAACACCCATTTTTTCATGGTTTGTGTGTATAAAAGGATCTTCTGTACTTTCCACAGTATGCATCCGATGAAGTGAGCTGTAGCTCATGAAAGCCTATGCTCAAATAAATTGGTTAGTCTCTAAGGTGCCACAAGTACTCCTTTTCTTACTACAGCCTATGTCGGCATAATTTATGTTGCTCAGGGCATGAATATTCTACCGCCTGAGCAACGTAAGTTACACCAACATACGCACTCATGTGCACAGTGCTGTGTTGCTGGGAGAGCGTCCCCATAGAGTGTTTTCACTAGATGTGCTGCAGCCACACAGCTGCAGCCGTACAGCAGTGCTGCAGCAGTGCTCTGCATGTAGACATGCCCTCAGTGTCATGGCTAAATACAAGGTGGAACAAATTGTTTAGCATAAGTAGTTAACACACATTTCAAGGGACCATTCAATGTAAAGTGGCCTGTTAACACCTCTCCAGTCATTAGGGAGGAAAGGATGCAGGGGAGAGGGGAATGGAGGAGCACCTGGGATGGGGGTCTTAAAGGGTTATAAATTGTTGTGATAAGCCATAAATTCAGTGTCTCTGTTCGGTCTATCATTTTTAATGTTTAGCAAAGTTATGAATGTAAACTCTCAGGCTCGTCTTTTGAAAGTGTTGTACATGTTTCCTTTGATGAGGAGGTCTGATATGCCAGATATAGAGTGATTGCTTTGTGAAAGTTTTCACCCACAGCTGGTGTGGTGTTTTGGTCTGTTATTATTTTCCTTTGTAAGTTCATTCAATAGCAGAGTGATTGTCTGGTTTCACTCACATAGTTGCTACTGGAGCATTTAGTGCACTGGATGAGGTGCACCACATGTTGTGATAGGCATGTGTAGGACCCAAGGATCTTGAAATGTGTATTGTGGGGGGTGTTTATCATTGTAGCAGTGGAGATATGTCTGCAGGTTTTGCATCTGTTGTTCTGGGAAGGTCTGGTGTTGCTTTGAGTTGGTGTGTCCTTGTCTGTGGGGAGCTTGCTTCTGATGATGAGCTTGAAGAGGGTTCGGAGATTGATTGTAGGCCAGGAGACAGGGTTCAGGAAAGATTTCTTTCAGAATAGGGTCCACATTGAGTATAGGTTGAAGTTATTTGATGATACTCTGTGTAGGTTCTAATGTGATGTGGTAGAGATGATGAGATGGTCAAATAGTTTGACACACCATGTTAGAAAATGAAACAAGGTTGTAAGGGGCCTAATGCGGGTTGCTGCGACTGAAGATAAGTTGAGGAAGACTATGTTGGCATGGGCATATTCAGTGGAGACTGGAGAGTTATATCGGTGGGACGGCTCTTGAAGTGATTGTGGATGGAAGACAACCAAGTTGGAGATCAAAGTCTCAGTATATGGACCAGGTATCAACGGATCACAATCTGCATGATAGTTTGGCATGTGTTCATGAGTTTTGGAAGAAGGCTATAAAAGTCTCTAAATCCAAATAGGGAATTAGCAAGAAAGAGGAGGAAGAACAAACAGAGAAAAGATTTTAAACAACAAAAAGTATGCAAGTATGTTACCTTACCTAAAGTTTAGCATTTCCATCAAGACTTAAATAGGCCTGACCTAGCCCATGGACCTTCCCTAGCCCCCTTCTCTACAGACCCTGCCCCTCCCCCTGTCTTCACATGGTTGCCCTTTAAACAGTTCTAAAGTTCTTTGTTTAAGGTTTCCTGCCTGAAGGGCCTGTCGCGGAAGCTGGAGGTGCTGTGCCCAACTTGGACAGAGACAAAAGGTCAAAGGCCTTGACACCTGTATTATCAGTTAAGCAGTGGTGATCAAACTATCAAAAACCATTGAATAGATGGCTGCAAATGTGCCAGACAACCTAAAACTGACTTATTCTTTAGCAAGCCACACAATAATCATCAAACACACAGAGGGTCACATAATAGTCACAAAAATATTACAAGTGCATTCAGTATTCTTTAAAATATGTAAATACACACCCACAAATCAGCCTGTCTGCATGATGTGCAACCTAGGGGATTAAGGGAATTATTTAGGGCCCGATTCTGTCCCCCTTACTCACATTGAGTAATAGTTTACTCATGAAGTAGTCCCACTGAAATCAACAGGATTATTCAAGGCCAGATTCTGATACCTTGACAAACACTGGATAGTCCCTTAACTTCATGAGCAATCCTATTGACATGGGACTACTTTAGGACTAGGGTCTACTCAATGTAAGTATGGCAAAATCTGTCTCTTAATAAACCTACTGTATCTCTGACAATTGTCTTTAAAGACCATGGACAAGTGGAAAGGTACTGAAAGAAGAATGGACCTTGCAATTACCATTCCCTAACACAGTCTGTTTTAAAAAACAAATAGAAGCGTATAGAAGAGGGGTGGGCAGGGGTGTCCCATCCTGGAGCACCCTCCTATATCCCAAACTCCTCATTCTCAGGCCCACTCCAGAGCGTGCATCCCCAGCTGGAGCCCTCAGCCCCCCTCCTTGCACTCCCCTGTCCCAACACGGAGCCTCCTCCTGCACCCTGAACTCCTCATTTCTGGCCCCACCCCAGATCCTGCACCCCCAGCCAGAGCCTTCCCCCACTCCCCCCCCCAACCCCAATTTTGTGAGTATTCATAGCCCGCCATTTCTATTCCCAGATGTGGCACTCGGGTCAAAAAGTTTGCCCACCCCGGTATAGACAGTTAAAAAGGAGCGTTGGGATCTCTGGATGTACATTTGACTTTCAAAAATAGGGAGTAAGTGGGTGGGAACGTTTTGGATGTGTGGCGGGGTGGTGGTTAAGGGCAAGGTCACTTCTTTGGGATTCTCAAAAGCAGACAGAGCCTCTTCCCATGTCCAAACAGGTGCTGCTATTCAGAGGAAAAAAGAACTCAGTGGTTAAAGCTTAACCCACTCATCTCACAGCCACACATTGGCTCCTTCAAATATAGACCGCATTGCACTCTGATGACAAAGGCTACCAAACAAACTGCAGAACCAAAATGCAAAAGACTAGGACTTGCTGCATGTGCTGTGGCACTCTTGGGAGAGGACTGGGTAGGGAACAGTCTGGTCTAGAGCTGAAGGATTCAGTGGAGAAAATGACAGAGTGGGGCCTGAGATGAAAGGCCATACCTCAAGGGGGCAGCATCAGAGGCAGGCCCCAACTATATGCTTTGTCATTGTGTTATTGATTTTAAATATATAAGTGAGGGAGAGGGAGGGGCATAGGTGCTGGAACTAGGGGTGATGGGGGTGCTGCTGCACCCCCTGGCTTGAAGTGGTTTCCATTATATACAGGGTTTACAGTTTGGTTCAATGGCTCTTGGCACCCTCAGTATACAAATTTTTACAGCACCCTTGGGAGGGAAAAGAGAAGACAGAATTCCCCAGGAGAAGGTGCTATTATTAACCACTGAAGGCTATTAACCACTGATGTCCTATCCCCGGGGTCACAAGAGGCTGACAAGGAACATGATACAAGTGTAAGGGGAGAGGAGGAAGGAAGCCTATGTAGCAACAAATGGTTGTACATACACCCCCACACACGCACATGCTCATAGAGCTGATTGAAACAATTTTCGTTTTCTTAAATTATTCTAGTATCACTTTCAGTTACATCGGGAACCTGAGAAACACAGCATCTAGCTCTGGAAATCAACAATACAATTTAGGAACATTAAGCAAAAATAGTCATCAGAGAGATGATTTACTTCTGTTTTTTGGAGGCTGATAAAATACTTCCCTTGTGACAGGGCTATTGTTCTCTTGAAGGACCAGACCACTTGAGACTGCATTACAGCTCCAGTCCATATGGCCAGAACCCCAGAAGTATCAGCAGTAGTTGCCATTCTGCCGTAGAAGTGACACTGGGCAAATGTCTGAAAAGCTTGAACTTTTGTGTCTGTATTTAAATTACCAATTAGCATATTTAAATGAGGAGAATAAGAGAGTTAGGGGAAGATGGCACAAGAAATAAAAAGCTGGTAGAGATGTGTTGAGGAGAAGAAAAGGGGGATTGGACCCACCTATTTAATTTAAGCCTTGCTCCCAATTCTCTTTTCCCACTCTTTCAACATAGCTCATTTTTCTGCTCTTTGGACAAAGTTCATTTTCTTGTTAATTCAAAAACACTATTGCAAAGCGCATAAGGGGAAGGTATAAAATGTTTTGGTCTCTAGTATCAAGTGCTTCAGGGGAAGGTATAAAAACCTCAGAATGGACAATTCTGCAATAATGTACTCCAGGAGGAAAATTCTTCCTAACCTTTGGCCAGTTAGAGGTTGGTCTATGTTTATATACCATCCTCAATATGAGCTAATTGTGAGAGCAGATTTATTATGTAAAGTGAGCTATTTTCACTGAGAAACTCTTGAGTAAATGAGACGGGCTGACTACATAGAATCACTAGAGATGAGCAAAGAGAATTCTTGGTGAAATTTGCTGTTGCTGCAAAGCCAATATACTTAGGCAACTTCAAAGATTAGAGGAATACTTATGCATCATGACATATCAACCCTCAGGATAGAAAATGAGAACCAATAACTTCGGTCTCCTAGTGGGCTACAAAAGAATGAAAATTATAGAGATCCAAATAACGTTGTCCTCATAGGGAAAAGTCAGTAGTCCTTGTAACTCAGTAACTCTTGAGTAAGTTTTCTTATTTCCAAGAAGAGCCAAAATCAAGGTTTGCTGTACCAGTAGTTCATAGTTTAATGGGCTATTCCTGCTATGAAGCATAACATATCCAAGCAGCACAGTGCTGTGAAAGCTAAGAAAATTTCATTGTATAGGAATAGGTCATGGTCATCCTCCAGGGGAAAATTCTGGATGTAGTATATTCTGAATACATGATGAGGTATAAAGCAGACTAGTATTACCAGGATGAAAAAAAAGCTCTTCATCTGAGCCCTGAATTCCACACGTGAGTTCATGTCAGGCCAATATTTCATTGCTAACTGAAAGATTACAGCTAATTGGATTATGAAGAGTGCACAGACTGTTGCCACCATAATACCAATCATGCAGTAGTTTGCTATCATCATACCCTGCTCCTGAATATCTCTGTGGAACTGAAAGCATTTAGAATGGTTATAGTTTTTAGAGGTGCCATAATATGACAAAAAAATAGGGAAGATAACCACAGTTCCCACAAACCAGACAGCAGCAATCCAGGTTTTAGTGTACCACCTCCGAAATTCCAGTCTCAAGAGGCGTATTATAATAATAGCGACATAGAAAATGAAGGTGATGTACATGTGGGCATAGATCAAGGCACTAAACATTTTGCAGGTGAACCACCCAAATTTCCATTCAGATGAAATGTAATAGGTAAGGCGGAAAGGAAGACTGAGTAAGAGAATGGAATGTACCACCATGAGATTGATGATAATGATGGTCATCACAGATTGTATATTCCTTTGAAACAATTGAAGGGCCATCACAATGACTCCAGCAACGCCCCCTGCCAGATTGACACTATATAGTGCTATCAAAATCAAATGCAGTCTCTCCAAGTTTTGTGGCAGTGTTCCATTGGAGGAAAAATCCTGTTGTGCTGAGATTGTGTTAAACATCTCGAAAGTTTTCTTTTCTTTTCAAGGTTACCTAAAAATACAACAATGGAAGTTGCATTTTAAAATCTGTATTTAATCTGTGGTTTCTCTGTGGCTACTCTTGTTTTTTTAAATTATAGAATGGCACAAATTCATGAAATAACATTTCCTGGATTGTGTGTGAAAATGGTGTGCTCTACATAACTATATATTCTTATGAATATAAAAATACACGGTCCTGATATATAGCACTCATTAGATTACATGTGTTATTTTTATACTGGCTGCATATTTACAAACTTTTTGTCCATGAACTTGGATCCATTTTTTCTTTTCTTATTTCCCTCCGGATATGTGAATAGTTGGAATAGCCAAGATAGCATCTGTTCATCATTTTAAAAAGCAACAACAAAAACCCTGTTATTTTGTAAGTTAAGTTTGAAGATGAAAACTGTTGTTGGAGTATGTAAACATGTTTGTGTGCATGATGTGGACCACCATTTTAATTTAATTTAGGCTACTGAAGAACGAGAAGATGGTAACAGCTTTCAGTCACTAGATTCCTAGGCTGAATTAGAGCCAGCATGCTAGAAGTAAATGGCTCCATATCCCATCACCTTATCCTTTCAATCTTCTATCTACAGAATTTTACCTACACCCCTCTATTTTTGGGGGTGGGAAAGAGCTGTGAACTATTTTAGGACCAAATTTCTAAAAGGTATAGGTCCACTTGCCCATGCTAAATATAAATGTATGCATGTGATGTATTTATAGTTATTGCAGTTATGCACACAACTAGGTAGATGGATGCCCAACTTCCTGTTCTCAAGCAGTTACTCAGTTTGCACACATCAATACAGTAACTGCATATAAATTGTGTGCATGCATGTATTGCATGAAATCCCACCTCTTAAAAATACGAGCCTTAAAGTAAAATAAACTTTAAAACAATGGTTTACAGATTAGAATAGTAGATTGGGCTCAGCTTCCTATTGTTCAGGAACTTGGTTTCAATAGTTTAGTTTAACTAGCGGTTCTTAAACATATTCCTGCTCATATATAAAATATTCTATGTCAGTGGTTTCAAACTTTTTCATTTGCGGACCCCTAAAATGCTTTCAGATAAACTCCAAACTTTTACTAAAAACTAGTTAAAGCATTCCTGGAATGCAGAAAGTAATAGACAGATAAACTCTAATATTATATTGAATAAGTTACAGTCCAGAATCAGAAAAAGACTTTCCTTTCATTCCTTTTAAATATACATTTAAAAAAATTTAAAATAGTAAAAAATGTACAACTGACAGAATTTCAAGTCAAATTTGCAGAACTGACAACTTTGATATACAGTACACTAAAAAGACTAAGAATGTTTAATAAGCATTAATAACTCTGCCTTTTCGCTCTCAATTTAAATTAATGTTCCAGTATATATTATTAATATTTCAATAGAAGCTTTGTACAGGTATGCATTTTTGTTGTTACAAACAGGATAATTATAGCATTGCATGCCTATAGTTTCATTGCATTACTCAGGAATAATATTGTCACTATCTATTGTAATTTGTAACTGAAATACAAAGAAGAAATGTTACCTCTTAATGTGTTATTATCCTGATTTCTTTTCTTCCTTCTCCGTTTCATACATCGCATGGTACATTGCGTTCAATCTCACCGTAAAGAGAAAGCAACATGTATTAGCAGCCTTCTTGTAGGCATACTCTCGCTTTGTCTGCCCACCTACAGGAAGGAGCTACTAGTGTTATTTTCCTAATCACACACTAAGGACTAAAAGTTTCCAAATGCCACAGAGTAGCATTTTGTGTGAACTTGTGGGAGGTACAGGTCTGAGCAGGTTCGAGATGCCCAGGAGTTGGCTAGTCTTTTTCAAGTTAGATGGTGTAGCAGGGTAGTCTGTCCCTTTAAAGACTAGGGGATGTGGCACCAGCCAGCCCTCTTTGATTATCAGACTCAGCTGAGAAGTTGTGTGTGTGTGTTGTGAGAGAGAGAGAGAGAGAGAGAGAGAGAGAGATGTTGCCTGTAAAAGGTCTGTGAAAGCTCAGTTGCTTGGGGACTGTGGCAAGGAGTTTGACTCTTGAAGGTCACCCTGGAGCAGAGAGAGGTGCAGAGTCGGAAAGGCCTTTCGGTCCTGATAATCTCGTTTGCTTGTGATCTTTGTGGTACTTTGTGGGGTTTTGTTTGAATTAGGGCTGAAAATGAATCATTTAACTCAAACAATTAGTTCAAAACAGGTTAACTTGATTTAAAAAGTTAATTGTGATTAATCACCATTTTAATAGTTCTGTTAAACAACACTAGAATACCAAAATTTAAATTTATTGTAAACATTTTGGATGTTTTTCTACTTTTTCAAATATATTGATTTCAATTACAACACAGAATACAAAGTGTACAGTGTTCACTTTATATTATTATTTTTATTACAAATATTTGCACTGTATAAAAGATAAAAGAATTTGTATTTTTCAATTCACCTCATACAAGTACTGTAGTGCAATCTCTTTATCGTGAAAGTGCAACTTACAAATGTAGATTTTTTGTTATATAACCTCACTCAAAAACAAAACAATGTAAAACTTCAGAGCTTACAAGTCCACTCAGTCCTACTTTTTGTTCAGCCAATCGCTAAGACAAACAAATTTGTTTACATTTATGGGAGATAATGCTGCCCACTTATTTACAATGTCACCTGGAAGTGAAAACAGGTGTTCACATGGCACTTCTGTAGCCAACATTGCAAGGTATTTATGTGCCAGGTATGGTAAACATTCTTATGTCCCTTCATGCTTCGTCCACCATTCCAGAGGACATGCTTCCATGCTGATGAATCTCGTTAAAATAATGTGTTAATTAAATTTGTGACTGAACTCCCTGGAGAATTGCATGTCTCCTGCTCCTGGCTTTACCTGTGTTCTATTTCATGTTATAGCAGACTCAGATGATGACCCAGCATATGTTGTTTGATTTAAGAACACTTTCATTGCAAATTTGACAAAATGCAAAGAAGGTACTGTGACAAAGCTCTGAGCTTGTATTGGTGGGTCCTGTGCTTTTGGGCGGATTCAGTGGCCTCAGGAGCTCGCTACGGTCCTCAATGTGACTTCCCTTTTCTCAGAGTAGAGGCAAGGGTCAGCCTACCAAGCTACTTTCATCACAGGCCAGTATGGGAAGTGGGGAGGGGGAAAACCCCACAGTCTCTGTTGCTCCTTTGAGCTTCGTAGATGAGGTCCGGCCTCCTGTCTGGACCGAGTCGTGCTTCCCCTCTCAATGGGGTCTCTGTAGAGCAGGAGGGGGAACCCAGGCCCACCCTCTACTCTGGGTTCCAGCCCAGGGACCCTAATGGTAGCAGCTGTTGGTGGCTTCCCCTTCACCACTGGAGCTGCTTTGATTCCCTGGGCCACTTCCCCATGGTCCCCTTTTTCTAGCTTCACCTTTACCTCAGGCTTCAGCAATGCTTCCCTCCTCCAGCTCCTTTCACTTGGGGTTCTGTCAAGGCAACTGGAAGGAGAGTTTTTAAGCAGTATGAATGGGACCTTGATTGCTTCCAGTGTCTCCATTAGCCTGATGGCCTTAACTGGTTAATTGGTGTCAGGTGTCTTAATTGGCCTGGGGTAGCCTTTGTTTGGCTATCCAGGGAAACAGGGACCTGCTCATCCTGAGACTGGTATACCTGCCTTTCACCACTCTCTTATATCCTTCTGGTCTGAGTCCGTCACAGTACCAATATGAGATTTCTAAAGATAATTACAGCACTCCACCAAAGGTTTAAGAATCTGAAGTGCCTTCCAAAATCTGAGAGGTACGAGATGTGTCAGAAGTCTTAAAAGAACAACACTCTGATTTGGAAATGACAGAACCCAAACCACCAAAAAGGAAAATCAACCTTCTGTTGGTGGCATCTGACTCAGATGATGAAAATGAACATGTGTCAGTCCTCACTGCTTTGGATCGTTCGAGCAGAACCTGTCATCAGCATGGAAGCATGTCCTCTGCAGGGGGGCGGGGGCGGGGGCCAGAGGGAAGCATGAAGGTTCACACAAATGTTTAGCATATCTGGCACATAAATGCTGGCTACAATAGGGCCATGCAAATGCCTATTCTCACTTTGAGGTGACGTAAATAAGAAGCAGGCAATGTTATCTCCTGTAAATGTAAACAAACTTGCTTGTCTTAGTGATTGGCTGACTAAGAAGTAGGACTGAGTGGACATTTAGGCTCTAAAGTTTTACACTGTTTTGTTTTTGAGTGCAGTTATGTAACAAAAAAAATCTACATTTGTAAGCTGCACTTTCACGATAAAGAAACTGCACTACAGTACTTGTATGAGCTGAACTGAAAAATGCTATTTCTTTTGTTTATCTTCTTTTACAGTGCAAATATTTGTAATAAAAAATAATAGTATAAAGTGAGCACTGTATACTTTGTATTCTGTGTTGTAGTTTAAATTAATATATTGGAAAATGTAGAAAACACCCAAAATATTTAAATAAATGGTATTGTATTATTGTTTAACAGTGCAATTAAAACTATGATTAATCACGCTTATTTTTTTAATCTTGCGATTAATCATGTTTAATTTTTTAAACGGTTTGACAGCCCTAGTTTGAATTAATAAATCTGGGCCCTGCAGGAAGGGCTTGAAAGACTTGGGGTGTGATGTCAGTCCTTCTGGGGTTGGTAAGACAGGCCAGCATGATTACAGATGGATAGAAACTTGTTAAGTTGTTTGACTAATTGTATAACCTACTGTGAGTTACTAGATTTTGTTATTTAGCAAGTTAGTGAACAAAATGTAATAATAAAGCAGAGGATTCTGGATCACAAATGTACTCTATTTTCTGTTCTGTAACTTATTACAGTGTTGCTTGTTAGGTCAGCAAATTATCTGTATTATGTTCTGTAAGAATAATGAGGTCTTTGGCAGAAGTAAATAGAGACCTGACTAGAGCCCTCTATTACATCTTTGAGATATGGGAAGAGAATGGCATTGTTTAGTGTGAAATAAGGTATCTACATTAGTGGAGAGTGAATTACAAAAGTTCTACTGTAAAACAAAACTGACAGAATGCCAGTGTGGATGAAGGATGAATCCAGGCCACAAGCCCAAACACTGACCCATAGCACAGAGTTTCCATTATGTATCTTACTGTAAATGTTAAGGTGTTGAGCCAGGCCTCTCTAGAAGCTTCAGCATTTCCCTGGGAAAGGCAATTCCTTATTAACTTCTACCCCAGTGTTGGGAACACTGGGGCATGGCCACTCGGTAACTCGAGGGGATGGAAGACCACGAGTGTCGATGAAGCCCCCTCGCACTAGGCCCCGGTGTCCTTGGCCCCCCTCCTCCTGCCTGGAGGCACTCACAGCAGCTCTGCGTGCTAGGCCCAAGTGTCCTTGGCCCCCCCGCCTGGAGGCACACACAGCAGTTATGCTGAGAATCTGCAACAGTATGTTGCAGAGTCAGACTGCCTGAAACTAAGCAAGGCCAAACAGGGGAGATATGGAAGAACAATGCTGAATAAAGCAGCTTTATGTATAGTTTAACAAATGATACAGAGAATCAGGGAACTAGCTGGGAACTGGATTGGCTGGCTATATGGATACTTGGAGCAGCTTGCTATTGAATAAGTATGCTGGGAAAAAGGATGTATAAAAGCCTGTGTAACTTCCTGCTCTGTTGTGCAGGATTTGAGATTTTATTCTCCCTGTACCTTTTTGCAGCTGCAAATAAACTTTTCTGCTTCTCCACCCCGTTGTGATTATTGGGTGTAGCACACCGGGTAACGAACCAACTCAAGCTGTTGTTCAGCCTCTCGGCACTGGGTGCCGGCAACACCAGTGTAACTTTTAATTTTTCTGATGGAAAAATTCTGTGTTGTATGTCACAGTCAGGGTTGCCAAAGTTAAGAGGAATGTACTAATTAAAGGGGAGGGAATAATATTAAAAGTTTGGTGTGGAAAAATGTAACAATAAGCAACAGATATGACAGCAACACTTGCATCCCTCTGCCTATTGTGCAATCGTTTCATTCTTTGAGATGAGGAGACATCTTCTCTCCCTCCTGTGAGACAATCACCCTTCCTTTGCTTCCAAGAAGAGCAAAAAGTCAAGGAGGAAAAGTTACATTGGCAGTTGAATAAAGTTTGTGGTGCTTTTTAAGTTTAGGATCGAATTCTGAAAAACACAAGTGCATGCGGTACATATATAAATTACAATGCTCTGATGTACTCATCCAAGAGAAGAACTTGACCTTTACAATGTAGTAAATGTGCTCTTGTTACACTCCCAGACAATGGTGCTGTTTCAAGTGGGAGCATTTTATTCACATTCTTGCTAAAATCAAATCAACATACACTTTACAAAAGCCCACTGCTGGAGAGTATTTCAGCAACTCCAAACTCCACTGCGGCCATATCCTGCTCACCCAAGCTGTGTCCTAAGCTTTCAAAAGAGTTCCAAACCTTAGACAGGGCACTGGCATTGCATTCAGTTCTATATGAAACAGACACTTGGCATGCACAAAAACAGGGTACATTTACACTCGCACATACATTGTGACTTTTGAGTGCTACTGACACTTCAAATTTTGTGTGATGTTAGAATTAAAGGAAATTTGTTTGGTCAAAAATGCCTCTGAAAACCTTGTTCTGGAGTTGTTCTCTCTTTCATTCTCCTCCTTTAAATCCACTTTGTCAAGGAGGCTTATAAACTGTTATAAGAGGTAGAATAAAAATATTTGTGGAAAAACTGTGGAACTAATATCTTGATTTTGGTGTTCCCTCCCTCTCCTTTCGTGTGATGTCCAATTAGAACATCATTTCTTCAGAGCAAGGACCTTTCATATTAATATCTGCCTGTAAATTGCCCAGCAGACTGTAGGTACTATAATAAACAATTATTAATAATGTCATAAACCCAATGAGTCACTACTAGACGGTCTTCCTTCCCTATAATGCCTTGGAAAGAATTGGACCACAGGTCTCTTGGAGAGGGAAAAGGACTCCATTCAGCATCTAGCCAATCAGCTTCTTGGGGCAGGGGCCATGACTCCATGCTGTGGTGTTCAGAGATTGCACAGTGCTTAAGGTGTTTGCCAGAGGTCTGCTTTAGTCTAACTGGATGTGCATACCAAGAGCTTCACAGCGCCCTGCCTAGACTCTCTGTCACTCGCTGAATAACACACATGCCTTCATTTCTATTTGGAAAGATCCTATCATACTGTGGGAGCTATTGGAATTAAATAGCTAATAATAACGGAGGACACTGTGTTACACTGTGACCAGGAAAAGAAACAAGGATGTCAGAATCAGAAAAAGAAGAAGATGGCTGTTTTGTGTGGCAGGCAGCAGCCTGGGAGCTGATCTCAGGGCGGTAGTCCAAGAAGCAGTCCCTGAAAGGTTTGAGGAAGCAGCAGTTTTAGACTAGGGCTGAGAATGGGAGAGTAGCCCAGCGGAGAGGCTGCATATAGCCATAGGATGGGGCTACAAGTGACCCATAATTTTTAAAGACCCAGCAGAGCAAACACTGCAGAGGAAAAGAGGTGCCAGGACCAGTGGCCTGGGGAGCTGAGCCAACAGCAGCTGAACAAGAGCAGGGGACAAGGTTATGGGAGAAGTTTTAACTGTTAGGATATAGATATTCAGGCCTGTCTGTAAAGGCCAATACTCTAAGAATTTAGGTATATTCTTATCACTTAGCTAGTTATAGAGGTGTAAAAGAAAGAATCAAAATCACTCTCTGACTGTATAAGGCCTTTTCTCACTGTGACAGTCTGAAGCCCTGGTCTTAGGCTAAGATCTTTGGCTAAGCAGCAGAGGCAGCCATAAGCTGGGAAGCGTATAGTCACATCCTCACATTCCAAACTAGTCATATTGAAATAAGGCAATCTGGGGCTGTTGGAAAGGTGATTCGATCTATCACTTCCAGAGAAAGGGAAGAGCCTAGTGGATGTAAAAGGAAGTTTAGTTTAGTTAGTTTTCTGTTCGGTAAGAACTCACTTATCTATAGACACAGCTGGGAAACCCTTATGTCTTTATAGATGTAGTTGTGAAATCCGCACTTCTGTATTGCTTTGTCATTATAGTTCCCACTTTGCTATTGTTTATTTGTCTGGTCTCTGTCTGGTTCTGTGATTGTTTCTGTCTGCTGTATAATTAATTTTGCTGGGTGTAAACTAACTAAGGTGGTGGGATATAATTGGTTAAATAATCATGTTACAATACGTTAGGATTGATTAGTTAAATTTCAGTAAAATGATAGGTTAAGGTATAGCTAAGCAGAACTCAAGTTTTACTATATATTCTGCAGTCAATCAGGAAGTAATGGGGGGAATGGGAACAGGGAATGGGGGTGGGGAAATTGGGATCATGTTTTGCTAAGGGGGGGGAAGGGAACAGGGACACAGGTAAGGTTCTGTGGTGTCAGAGCTGGGAAGGGGGACACTAAGGAAGGAAACTGAAATCATGCTTGCTGGAAGTTCACTCCAATAAACATTGAATTGTTTGCACCTTTGGACTTTGGATATTGTTGCTCTCTGTTCATGTGAGAAGGACCAGGGAAGTAAGTGGGTGAAGTAATAGGCCCCCTAACATTAACTAGCTATGCTGTGCAGGTACCTGGGGTCTTGTACTCAGCCACAGGATCTGAAGCTGCACACAGGGGACATAGAGCACCAAATAGCAGTACAGAAGGGAGATGCCATTGCAGGGCTCCTAGGGTGACCACTAGATGATACCCAGAGGCAGAGCCAAGACAGGTTTAGACCAAGGGCTAATACTCTGTCTCTTATCTTTCTTATCTATGTCCAGTTTCTGTGCACTTTGGATACTTGTGATTCCAAAAGTAAGGATATGTTGGGGAGAAAATCTATTTGCCACCTTGTAAACATTATCAGTAGCTGATATCAAAAGTGCTGGGAACTGTAAATTGAAATTAAGAATGGCTCTTTTTCAGTTGGTTTGTTATGATGTGAGTTTTTCTTGAAAATTGCATCTGGGAATTATTCAAAATCTGTTAATCTCTCATCTTCACACAGTTGGTTAAAGTGTCATTTAAAACTGTAATCTTTTGCCTTCAAATTTTAGGTCAGAGTTCCTGCTCTGTGCAAAAGAAATGAGTCTCCTTAACCTATTTAGATTGGTTTCAGTGAACCGTAAGATCTTCTGTTGCAGTTTTCAGAATATCAGCTGCTCTTGACCTTCTCAGTGGAAAGCTGGCAGGGTATTGAGGACGAAAGGTGAAGGAGGAGACCATAGGCATGCAGTAGAGGTCAAAAACATAACTGCCTTCAGTTGCTAGCAGGAAAAGGTGGGAGACATGCTGATGAGGGGAAGATTAGTGAAAGTGGAAAAAAGGAAGAGGAAGGATAAGAAGAGGCAGAGTTAATGGTGAGAAAGGGGAATAAAGTTAACATGTTACTGCAGAAAAAAGAGGAAGAAGTAGGGTTTGAGAGAGAAGAGCAGGATGGGGCAGGAGCTAAAGGAAGATTGGTCCTGTTTTGAGCAGGGGGTTGGACTAGATGACCTCCTGAGGTCCGTTCCAACCCTGATATTCTATGATTCTAAGAGGGGGCAGAGCATAGTTAGAGATGCAAAGACAGGTGCAGGCTGTGTGGAGCCACTAAGAGATTTATAGAGAGATTTATAGAGAGGTTCTTTTAGATAGCTGTTGCATCAGCATAAACCTGGCTTGAAATTTTGACAACTTCAAGCCTTTCTCATTAATTAGTTGCAGAGTAGAACTCTTGGTACTTTATTTCATTTCATTTCTATAGGTCTTTCATGGCCCCATTAGTGCAGTTGCATATTGAAATGCTTGGTTTAATTTAATCTCCATCATGATAACATAGAATTCTGTTTGCTTTTTTTTATTTTAATGTACAATCTCATGCTGCTCTTTTTTAGGTAGTAACAGAGCCCATTATGTATGACATAGCTAAGACATTGTGCACTACTGCAAGCTTGTCAATTAACTGCCTCAATCTAGGGTTATAGTTAATGATAATTGTATTATTAATTTAAAATGAAATCTACTTATTTGCATATTTCATTATGTCACTTCTGAAAACCAAATTGCATGTAGCCAAGGTAAAGCCAGCAATACGCTAAGTATCTGTTTCTGTGTATTGACTTGCTTCTCTATTTGTGATTCTCAATGTTCTTTCACAGTCTTATTCCACTAATCAAGTCACATGTGCTGTAAAATAAGCAAGTGATGCTTCATGGTCTGTGATCGTTTAGGATAATCCCTTCAAATTACATACTCCCGTGTCTCATACATTGTGAGAAGATGAATTATTTCAATCAGCAAACAGTCAACAAGGTTCACAATGGGCACATTCAAGTCCAGGAAAATAATTCAACCAGTTTGGGGTTAAAAACCAGTGTTCTGTGGTTACAGTTTTGTGAGAGAGACTTTATACTTTGTTCTTTATCATGTAAAAATAGGCCATTTGTCTTATAGGATACAAGTTCTATAATTTATCTGTATTTGCATCAACAACGTTTGCTTGGAAACTGCTTGCCTTAGCTGAATGTGTATCTATGGAGGGTATTATGCTGCGGCAACAGGAGTCAAGGAGGCTCTGTGCGCCTACATTATGGACTTGCATGGGTCAGTGGAAGAGGGAGAATAGTACTTCTATGAATGTGCTTGGGGCAGGGGTATTGATGTTTGTGGGAGGTTTCAGTGCTTAGGGTAGTGGTGAGGTTGACTTCTGAATGATCTGACTGCTTATCAGATGGGGGGGGGTTGATTCACAGTATGGATTGATGTAAGGAAGTGATTGATGCAGATAACTGTATTGAGAAATATTGTTTGCATACAAATTCCCAGTTGTCCCTGATCATGTGTTTACCTTTACTATTAGAAACACATTGTATGATGTGGTACAGTGATAGCAATAAAATTTCTTAATAAAATAAACTTTATTTTTAAGCATTGTGACAAAACTCCGACCTTGTCTCAGTGGATCCTAGTTTCTAAGCAGATTACCCTAGCCTCGGAGGGTCACTGTGACCCTCCATGTATCCCTTCTCTCTCGAGGCAAGGGTCAAAGCCTACTGCGCTATTTTCATCATAAGCTAGCAAGGGAGGTGGGAAGAAGCAACCCTCCCTTGTACGGTCTCTGTTGTCTCAGTCTCTGTGATTAATCGTGGAGAGTGGGGGAGAAAGGGGAGGAAGCCCAGGCCCGCCCTCTACTCTAGGCTCCAGCCCAGAGACCCTAATAATAGCAGCTATTAGTAGCTGACTTTTTGAAACAGGACAAGTACAATTCCCTGGGCCACTTCCCCACAGCAGCCCCCCACTTCCACAACATCTACTTCACTCTTACCTCAGGGCCTCCTTCCTTGTGCCTGATAGAGTTTGTACTGCCCCGTTTCTCCAGCAGCGTGGCTTCCTCCTACAGCTCCTGACACGCACACATAACTGACTAACTGGGAAGCTTTTATCTAGTTCCAGCCAGCCTTTGATTGGCTTCATGTGTCCCAATCAACCTAGCTGTCACCACTGCTTTCTAGAAGGATCTTTAATGGGCCCCAGGTGTCTTGATTAACCTGGAGCAATTGCCGTTTGGTTACCATGATAACAGGGATTTGTTTAGCCTTGTGCTAACATACCTGTTTCTCACTACTTTCCTATAGCCATCTGGCCTTGCCCCGTCACAGCATTTATTAGAAAAGTACAATATTCTCCCATTGCTTGGCAGGTCAGCAGCCATTATCATGCTGAAACACCAATAACTCCACTCCCAACAAAGTGCATGAACAAGTGCAAACAGTGAAACTATGTACAAGACAGAAGCCCCCTGCTGTTGCATGTCCCCTGGCCCCCTCACTTTCCTTTTCCTTCCTTCCATGTTTGTCATGGTCTTGGCACCGGAGCAGGGGGATGGAGGCATCCACAGGGGAGGGGGTCAGTAGAACAACTTGGGCTTTCGGGTGTGATCAGTGGCTGCGCTACAAAAGGTTTCTCTTTCATTTCAGGCATTCCACATTTTGGAGGCCATAAAGGTACGTGTGGTGCCCGATTGGCAAAGAGAAGTGTAATTCCAAGCTGCCAATGAGAAACCAGTAGTATATGCCACTGGAGTATTCAAACTTATAGTGACTGAACAGCACATTTATGAGTGGAGTGGCCTGGTCAGCTACCGAGGTGACCCTGGAATATATGCCCTTCCCCAAAATGTGACTATTTGAAGTTCCTGCTATGAGAAAAGCTTGCAGCTATCAGCATCTAGGATTGGGTCAGAATTCATGAGGGGATCAACAGAATGCTATGGTAGTGTCCACATGTTAGTGTGTCTGTTATGACTGCATGCAAACACCTAGAACTTCACCGCTATCCCCCTTACCACCACCACCCCCGGCACATTTCTGGACAAAATTCAAACCCCCAGTCGTATTTTGGACAAGTGATTTTGCCACCTATGGACTGCATGTAACTGAAATGGACTAGATTTGTAAATGGAACTTTTTTCACACACTTCCCCTCCCCCAACCCCTCAGTTCACTGTTTTCGGGCAGCTTGTTACACTGAGTGGTTACAGAGCAGTGTTATTATTTTTAACAGGATAGTCCTAGCAAAATGTGCACCTTTTCCAGTAAAAATTCACTTTTCAAAGCTTTCTTTAAAATCTGCTCTTAGCGGATATATGCTGCTACCCGCCCGGGGCTTGTAATAACTTTTGCACTGGCTCACAGAATGGAAATCTCTCCTATTCCTATATTAATAAATGATAAAGTGGAGCCAGAAACTTACCAGGCTTCAGGGTGGCGTCTGCCACTTCTGTTGTCACCAGCCTCTGTTTGCCAGAAACTGGGAATGGGCAACAGGGGATGGATCACTTGATAATTACCTGTTCTGTTCATTCCCTCTGGGGCACCTGGTATTGGCCACTGTCAGAAGACAGGATACTGGGCTAGATGGACCTTTGGTCTGACCCAGTATGCCCGTTCTTATATTCTGCTGCCAGTACTGCAGCAGGCCGTTCCTCCCAGGGATACCACAAAGCTCCTCTGAGTATGGCCCCACGATGTGCTGCAGCTGCTCCTGTGGCAAGCCTCCTCTGGGACCAGTGTCAGCAGCAGAATCATGTCACTGGCTTCATTCAGCACCTGCTGCTGGTTCCCACCAGTTCCTATGCTGGATTCTGGGGAGAGCAAGTCGCCATCCCAGCAGACCAGCTCAACGTGCACCAGCACCTGGTCAAACTCAACATAAAATGGTCATGACATTGGTGAGTTACCTGAGGTGCAGGTCTGGTGCTGGTTTTCTGGTACTTGGTCTGGAGCCACTTAAACCACTCCATACCCTGGCCACTGGTCTGGTAAATTTTCAACAGAGCCAGCTTCTTCGCTATTTGCTGATATGTGGCCATTCCTGGTGCTCTTATTAAAATTCACTCTTGCTGGCCTTGCACCAGAGGTTAACCAAAATCTGGCTGTGCTCCCACAACCACGATGCAGATTTGTGTGTAGACAGAATTGGGGTTTGGGCTCAAGCATCAATCTGAGCCTGGGCTTACATTCAGTGTACACATACCCGCTGAGTGCATGGCCTCTAGCTCTCAGGCCTTGGATCATTACCTCTTTTGTGATGGAATCACATGATTTTCCCACTCTCAGACCAAGCCCTGGGCTATATCAACTGTGATTACCTCAGCAAGTGTAATGTGGACTCAGACCCAGCAGTTCTGTTTCCTCCAGGACAATGACAGCGGTACGCAGTGACCAAAGAGCTTCCTTAAAGTAAAGTATCCTTTATTTGGAGTAAAAAACATTTAAGAGAAAACATCTTGCAAGCTATTAAACAGATTGTGTGCATATTTAGTTTTCCCCTAAGATTTGCCATTCCCTGGATCTGGAAAGGCCCAGTTCCTTCACACTTCCTTCCCAGAGTCTCTGTGTGTCTCCGCAGGTGGCTTCTGATAAGTGTTCCCCCGTCTTCTCCTCAAAGGCTTTTTAGCTCTAGTCTTTTGATCTCCTGCTTACCAGCCTAGCCAGACAAGGTTTGTAACTGGCTGGAGACAGGATATAACTGGGGTTATTTAGTCTGCAGAAGAGAAGAGTGAGGGGAGATTTAATAGCAGCCTGGTTCAATTACCTGAAGGGGGGTTCCAAAGAGGATGGAGCTAGGCTGTTCTCAGTGGTACCAGATGACAGAACAAGGAGTAAGGTCTCAAGTTGCAGTGGGGGAGGTCTAGGTTGGATATTAGGAAACACTATTTCATTAGGAGGGTAGTGAAGCACTGGAATGGGTTACCTAGGGAGGTGGTGGAAACGCCGTCCTTAGAGGTTTTTAAGGCCTGGCTTGACAAAGCCTTGGCTGGGATGATTTAGTTGGTGTTGGTCCTGCTTTAAGCAGGGGGTTGGACTAGATGACCTCCTGAGGTCTCTTCCAACCCTAACATTCTATGATTCTATGATACCAGAAGCTAACAGCTTGACCTTTTAATAGAAACTTCAATGTTCTTATTTGGAAAGCCATTTGTTTCACTTCCCACAGCCCCAGTGTTCTTCATTATAAGTAAGGTCAATACATTAAAACAGGAAAGACATATAACCCAATATAGACTAACTTTCCCTCACCAATCAGGTCATGTACTGTGTTTATAAAATTATTATCTAGCAGCTCCACTTTTGTCACCCGGATGAAAGACAAACAAAAAACCAACCATCATTATGTCACTAGAAATACTGTCCCCAATAAATAAAGAATGTCATTCTTACTTTATTATGATGTATGTGATGGTACACATGGGATCTGTCTGCCTCTACCCCATGTCCTCTTTATGAGATATGACAAAGTTCCTCCTCCTACCTTGGTGGTTCTTGCGCTTATTGGCGGATTTGCTCACCTTGGAGCTTCACGGCAGCCCTTAGCTTAGCCGTTTTTCTGAACCCACAGTCCAGGTCGACTCCCCCTGTGTCTGACCAGGAGTTGCGAGGTTTGGGGGGAACCCAGGCCCACCCTCTACTCCGGGTTCCAGCCCAGGGCCCTGTGGAATGCAGCTGTCTAGAGTGCCTCCTGGACCAGCTGTGTGACAGCTACAACTCCCTGGGCTACTTCCCCATGGCCTCCTCCCAATACCTTCTTTATTCTCACTATAGGACCTTCCTCCTGGTGTCTGATAATGCTTGTACTCCTCAGTCCTCCAACAGTCCGCATTCTCACTCTCCGCTCCTAGTGCCTCTTGCTCCCAGCTCCTCGCACGCACACCACAAACTGAAGTGAGCTCCTTTTTAAACCCAGGTGCCCTGATTAGCCTGCCTTAATTGATTCTAGCAGCTTCTTGATTGGCTGCAGGTGTTCTAATCAGCCTGTCTGTCTTAATTGTCTCCAGAAGGTTCCTGATTGTTCTGGAACCTTCCCTGTTACCTTACCCAGGGAAAAGGGACCTACTTAACCTGGGGCTAATATATCTGCCTTCTATTACTCTCCTGTAGCCATCTGGCCCGACCCTGTCACAGAGGGTAAAGACAGACAATGCAACCAACGGAGGTGCTCACGTACTATGGGGATCGAAATAGAATAGAACTCTGCATCAGCAGATTCAAATTTCTCTCACTCTCTTTTTCCTTCTTGAGTGCAAGAAACTGAGCAATTACTATAATTGTGAGAACATTTCTCCCCGACAGCATAGCTGGGCCCTCCAGCTAATTAAAACAGTTTAAGCCACCTGCTGAAAAAGGAAATATGTGACAGGCTCCAAATGAACCATTCAGCAAAGTCCTGTTGGACTTGTCTTTCCCTTGTAACAAAAATAAATTTATTAAAAGAGACTTAGGGAGGATAAAAAAGCATTTAACATGAAGTGATTAACTAAATCACTTTCTGTTCCACCACGGCTTGCAAGTGAAGGATGAGCTAGGCAGATGTTAATGCCAGTCAGGAGGTAAGTACGTGTGTTCTGGCCACAGCTGGCAGTACTGCCTACGGATGGTAGTCTCGGATCCATCACACCTGGTGGTTATAATTCAGGGGAATGTTTCCCACTGGCAAAAGCTCCACAGTTCAGGAAGTGTTGCTGTTGAGCAGTTCTTTCCCGCCACCCAGAATGCACCGGTTCACAGACAGACTCTTGAGCTGAAGAAGTATGTTGTTTATCTGCTGCTTCAGTGCACTTGGGGCACAGCATAGGGTTAAATGCAAGCACACCCTCCATGTTCAGGTGCTTGCATTAAATATGCCGTTACAAAGTCATTCGCTCTATATTGTATAAACACTTTTTCTGATTAGCACTAAGATTAATTTGCTAACTCAATTGTTTACCTGATTGGATTGCTGGTTCATCTTTTTATCTGGCTGTTCTCTTTCCTTGCCAGACAAGCAGGCATCTTTTCACATGTCCCAACACCTAAAATATACGTTCTACATATTACATCCTACAGTCAACCAATGGTAAGAGTTCCAGGCCACCTTACCTAGTGGCAACAGTACAGAAAGCATCGCCCAGTGGTAAGAGCTAAAGCCGCCTTGCCTAGTACCTATAGCTCAGGGGTTGGGGTGGGGTTGGGGAACCCTGGCCCTTGCTGCTCCACCAGGTTCTGACCCAGAGCCCTTTAAAACAAAATCCCCATCTGTGACTCAGAGTCTGGTGCCCTCATGCATGCTCCCTGGGTCACTTCTGACCCTTGTTCCAGTCCTACTGTTGTTGCTGCAGTCTGGCCTGGGGATCCCCCTGGGTTGTCCTTTGGTCTGTCTCTGGAGCCACTCCCACTGGTGGTAGCGAGCCACCGCCCTTGGTTGGAGGGTTCTCAGGGGCTTGGCTAAGAGGTCTGGTCCTGGGTGTTTGGAGTCCCACTGGCTTCTCCACAGGAGGCTGCTGCATGCGACCACTCTCCTCCTCAGTCAGCCCAGATGGAGCTGAGTCACTCCTGTGATGGGTTGGATCACAGAAACCCCCTTGGGAACTGCCAACTGATGTGCTGAGACTACTTCTAACCCTTTTCACTGCCAGCTTGGGACTCCAGAACCTTGCCAGTTTGAGCCAGACATGCTAGCCTGTTACAAACCCTGACCCAGGTCTGAACCACGTCTCCCAACAGCTGCAGGCTTCACTGAAAACAACTTAAGAAGTGTTCCTGTCTCTAACACTCAGGTGCCCAGCTCCCAGTAGGGTCCAGTCAGCAGTCATTGCCCACATGGTATCTTGAATGTCTCCAAGAAGACTTCTTATGTGGATTGGACTCTTCCAAGATCCTTTGTCAGTTAAGTGTTTCTTGACTGGGCACTTAATTTGCACATTCCTTTCTCAAGAAGCTGACCAAATGCTTTACTAAGGCTACTTAAACTCAAACAAGTACACAGCCATTATTCATAACTTCTAATATAAAAAATGATACATGGATACAAATAGGATGAATATATTCAGTAGATTATAACCTTTGAAGAGATATGTAACATGTAGCATAAAACGTATTCCAGTTATGTCATATTTACATTCATAATCATATTTCCATAAAGCATTATGGGGTGTGTCAAAGTCAGATTCAAGACTCACTGAATTTGTCAGACCACTCTGTTTATTAGCAAAGCGCTTTGCCAGTGCACCCAGATATGTGAGCCTCCTGCAAAAGCTCAAGCTAACTTATTTAAACAGATAAGGGAAAGCCAATTTAACATAAGAGACAAAAGGACGCAGAAACTGACAAATATACATACATATCTTATTTGCATACTAACGTTTACCAATCTCCTAGCTCAATAGGAGCTCTAAGTTAATTAGTTTGAGGACCCATTGTCTCACACTCCTTAATGTTTCTCTTCCTGACAACTATATTTCAACAAACCCTTCAAGCAGCATTTCTTTAATGAATTATAATTTCAATATAATTCATTCTACTTTCACAATCCCTTCTTTTGGTCAAGCTACGCAATGACCAACAATTATTGGGTTCCACATATCAATTGTTCTTTATCTCTTTGTTCATCAGTGATATTTAAAATCATCAAATTAGCACTCTGGTTTGGGGCAGCTATCTGTGTAGCAACAATTTTGGATACAACAGGAAAGTAACTGAAAACATACAAAAATTATTAGGATTCCAAACAGGAGAGTTAGGGCTCCCTGAAACAACCAGTTTCCTATGCCAGAGAAATTGAAAAGGTTACTTAGCCACTTCCATAAAGAACTTGGCTCTTCGTGGGGAAGATATGCGATTTGTTCTAAGTGGCTAGCACGATCTATTACCTCATTGGTAATATACACACAGCAGTCTTTTCCAATGAGAGCAGAAGTCCCTCCTTTTGCCGCCAGCACTATGTCCAGTCCCTGACGGTTTTGGAGGGCCATCTGTTGGATTGCCCCTGTTTCTTTAGCCAGGGCTCTTAAACTTTCTCTGGTTTCATTTGCCATTATTTCAACTACTGCTTGTAACCTTAGGAGCCTTTTTGCATGGTGTATTACTCCCCCTAATGGTATTAAGGAACCATCAATGGCCTCTTCCCAGGTTAAGGGGCTTATGTTATTTACATACCATTGGGCATCTGTTAAGTCCCTTCTTTTTCGCCTGAAATTGCGGAAGCGTTCTCGAGGGAAGGTTCCTAGCACTGGGAATTGTGGGAAGAGTCGGGCGGGATAACAGATTCCTGATCAATTAGCTGGAAGTGCGGTATAAGCTCTGGTCCCACACACCCAGTGATGGCCTATTAAGGCCGGGAAGGGTCGGTTGCACCCATTTGTCATATAGGTGTTTGCAAAGGAGGAGGAGTATCCCCCAAAGGGTACAGGGTAATTCTCCTTACGAGGAGTGGTGTTATTTGCATGACATTGAAAGATTGTATTGTTTTCACTAAGGTTACTGTAGGGGGAACATGAGATTGATTTCTCTGTTTGATCCCAGGTTGAGAAAAAATTCATATCTCCATACCCGGCCCGCCACTTTTTAGTTTTGTTTGAATAATCCCATACACCATTGGCCACAATATGCTGAAGGCAACGGCTTTTTCCCAGATCCAGCCCTGTCCCATTACACAACCAACACCAATGACCTTTTCCCTCCACCACACTTATCCATTTAGATGCATTTATTCCCACCGCTTCCCAAGTGTCATTGCTGTTCCATATTTTGTTAAACGGACGAGGCCCTCCAGTGAGGTCTGGGGACTTGAGTGGGATAGTCAGGACAGGAACACCAGTTTGAGAGTGGGCTGCGATGTGGCTGCAGACCCAGCAATTAGAAATATTAAGGGTCTGAGCTATCCACACCTGCTGCTGGATAAAAGAATTGTCATCGTGGTCTCCCCAGTAGCCGAGGAACAAGCAGAGGCGCATGTTGGAGGCAAGGCTCTTCTGGTTCTGACAACCTCAACTGAGGGAACTGCAGTCACGGTTTTACGCCCACCAGGCAGTAGGCGCTAGGCACGCTGCTGCTTTTTTTTGTTCGTCGTCTGCTTCTGGCAACCCTTACGAGAGCGTAGATTGTAAGTGTAAGCAGTGTCAGGATGAGCTCCACCCTGACATCTGGTGGTGAGGTGTGGCAAGTTGTGGAAAAGAACTTCAGGGGCCGATCTCATTTGCATAGGCACACCCACCCCACCTAGAATGAGGCCATAGCTGCCCAAATGGTCACTTTGGCTGCTGTGGGATCCCCAGTGTCTCTGTTATTGGGGCAGGAAGAATAAATTGTTATTACCCTGATTATGGGAACTGTGCTTGGAACTGTACTTGGCCTTTTGTTATGATGGAGGGACTCACCATCAACTAAGTAGCACTCGCTAGGCAAGGGTCATGGGCTTTAAAACTCTGTGAATTGAGAGAGGCTGGGGACAAGTATTAATACTTGGTGGCTTGGGCCTCTGGGTGAGGGCCTTACATGCTAATTGCACTTCCTCTCTCCACTGTGGAATATCAGAGCTAATTTTGATTCCATTAGGAGTCTAGTTACAGTCTGCTGAGCTCACTTTGGGCTAATGGTGTAGCAACACTGAGGATCCACTAGTACAAGCTGAATTCACCAAAGAGCTGAACTGACTAAGAGCTGAAATCACTGAGTGTTGTGTTAAGTAGTGGGGGAGCCTGAAGATATATTGTGGAGCAGTTTGCGGGACGGCTGGAGTGCCTTGTGGACAGGCTGGTGGAGCAGTTCGTAGGACGGTGGAAGCTGCTGGTGGGACGCGGAGCAGTTTGTGGACCAGCTGGTGGAGCAGTTCGTGGGACGGTGGGAGCTGCTTGTGGGCCGCGGAGCGGAGCTGAGCGAAGGAGTTCGTGGGGCGGCTGGCGGAGCGGAGCGAAACGAAGGCCTATGGAGCTGTGGGCGGTCAGCTTCAGATCATGTAAGGTGCCTCTTACCCCCGTCCCATCTCCACCCAGGTTGGGAGGTAAAGCTCTGCAGATAAACTTTCGAACTCTGGGGCTGCCCTGACCAGGGACAGAGACTTTTGGGTCATTGGACTTTTGGGACTTTGGGTACTTTGGGGTTGCTGGACTCAAGAACCAAAGGGAAAGGGACATGCCCCAATTTGCTTGGGTTGGGTTTTTTGCTCATGGGTTGTGTTATGAATCCTGTTGGTGGTGTTTCCCCAACATAATGCCACATTGTTTCTCTCTGTTATTAAAAGCCTTTTTGCTACACTCAGACTATGTGCTTGCGAGAGGGGAAGTATTGTCTCTTGGAGGCGCCCAGCGGGGGTGGTATATATTTGTCCCAGGTCACTGGGTGGGGGCTCGAGCTGGTTTGCATTGTGTTATTGGAATGGATCCCCTAGATATTGAACCCGGCCCTTGTTGCTGCCAACTCTGATGGGCAGAAGGGTTACATAAGGTATTGCAGACTGTTCCTCTACGTCGTCTTCTGGAGTCAAAATTGACTCTGTGTTGTCCTGAGGTGACGATTGGTTCTCTGGGGATGGTGCCTTCTTACACTGTGAAGCATGTATCCATGCTGCGATGCCAGATAGTTTAACAGCCGTCTGTGTAGTAAGCAGTACCTGATGAGGATCCTTCCACCGGGGCTCCAAGGCGTGCTTTCGATGATGGCCCAGTCACCTGGCTCGAGGTTGTGGCAAGCGTCAGAGGTGGGTTCCGTGGGCCAGGCGGCTCGAACCTGTGAATGGAAGTGACTTACAGCTTGCATTAGTCCCTTGCAATACTGAAGGAGCGCACTGTGAGTCAAGTTCAAATCTGGAACGGGAGTAATGGTAGTCATAGCTCGCATAGGGCATCCCATAACAATTTCAAAGGGACTTAATTTATGCCTTTGGGATGGAGTGGATCTCATGTCCATAAGGGCTAATGGTAAGGCTACTGGCCAGCTTAATCCTGTAGAGTCACAAATTTTAGCAAGCTTATTCTTAAGTACACCATTTCGTCTTTCAACTGCACCTGCATTCTGTGGGTGGTAGGGACAGTGCAACAGGTGTTTGATATGCAATATACGGTCCAGGTGTTGAACAAGTTGTTCAGTAAAATGTGTACCCTGATCACTGGACAGAGTAGCAGGAATTCCCTTGGCAGGCATAATATGATTTAACAAACATTTGGCAACAGACAGTGAGTCAGTCTTGCGACAAGGAAAAGCTTCAATCCAACCAGAGAATAAACATACCATAACCAATATAAATTCATATTGTTGACACTTAGGCATTTGTACAAAATCAAGTTGCCAATGCAAGAACGGTGCTTGAGGCAGGCCCCGGAACCCCTGGGCCACTTTTACAGGTTTACCAATATTATGGCTTTCGCAAATGGTACAGGCTGCACAGTGGCGGGCTGCAAAAGAGCTAAAATGACGGGCCCACCATCCTGTCTTAGTTACAGCAGAGACCATCCCCTCCTTTCCGACATGCGAAACACCGTGTAGCAGGGCGGCCAGAGACGGGTAGAGTGAAAAAGGGGCTACAAAGGCGCCAGTAGGTGAGCGCCAAAGAGAATTGAGATGTAGAGAGCAACCTTGGGCAACCCAGGATTCTTTCTCGGTTTCTGGGGCAGAGTCTTGGAGCAGGGTGAGGTCAGTGAGGGATGGCGGCGGTATAGAAACAGAAAGGGAACCTAGAAATGCATCTGGGGAAGGTTCTATGGCAGCAGCATGTTTAGCAGAGGCATCAGCAAATGCGTTACCCTTAGCAACATCAGTATCCACCATTGAGTGGCCAGGCACTTAACAATAGCTAGGGCAGATGGAAGTAAAACTGCATACAGGAGGGCAGCGATGTAGGGTCCATTTTTAATAGGGGTACCGGCAGAAGTAAGGAAACCCCGAGTTTGACAGAGGGTACCAAAGTCATGTACAACCCCAAAAGCGTAGCGGGAGTCAGTGTAAATGGTGGTGGAGCATCCCTCCGCCAAAAAGCAGGCACGGGTGAGGGCAAGTAATTCAGCGACTTATGCTGAGGTTACAGAAGGTAAAGGCACAGCTTCCAGGGTTTCAGAGAGTGAAACTACAGCATATCCTGCAAGGAGAAAACCTTGGTCGTCTCGAAAACAGGAACCATCAGTAAATAAAACAAGGTCAGAGTTAGGGAGAGGGACATCAGAAAGGTCAGAGCGCAGGACGGTGACAGCAGAGACAGTTGCAAGGCAGTCGTGGGGATCACCGTCATTAGACAAAGGAAGGAGAGTGGCAGGGTTTAACTGAGAACAACGCTTTATGGTGATATATGAAGCTGATAGTAGTAAAAGTTCGTACCTGGTAAGGCGGGCAGAGGAGAGGTGGCCTGTGTTACGTTGTACCAGGATTGTTTTTACAGAGTGAGGGACCAGGAGGGTAAGAGGAGAGCGGAGAACAAGGGAATCAGATATTTCGACTAGATATGCTGCAGCAGCCACAGCACGCAGGCAGGGGGGTTAGCCTTGGGCAACAGGGTCTAAAGTGGCAGAGAAATAAGCCACTGGGTGGTTCTTTTCCCTGTGCATCTGAGTGAGAACTCCAAGTGCACACCCAGATTGTTCATGGCAGAAAAGGGTAAAAGGCTTAGAATAGGCAGCCCTAAGGCAGGGGCAGAAGCCAAAGCCTATTTGAAGGAAACAAAGGCAGAATGGGCCTCAGGGGGCCACAGCATGGGGTCAGGCACAGAGAATCGAGTGAGTTCCTGGAGAGGTTTTGCAAGGGAGGCATATTGGGGACTCCACTGTCTGCAAAATCCAGCCATGCCTAAAAACTTTCAGACCTGGCGTGGGGAGCAGGGTCGGGGAAAGCTAAGGATAGCTTGGACACGGGTGGGAGAAAGTGCACGGGAACCCTGGGAGAGGAGAAAGCCAAGGTATGTGATAGAAGCTTGACAGAGTTGTAGTTTAGAGCAAGAAGCTTTGTGACCCTTATTTGCTAGGGCAGTAAGGAGCACTAAAGAGTCAGTTTCAGAGGCAGACAATGAAGGGGAACAGAGGAGTAGATCATCTACATATTGGACTAGTGTGGACCTGGACAGCAAAACAAGGTCAGTAAGGTCTCGGGCTAATGCTTGGGAAAAATATGACGGGCTTTCAGTATACCTCTGGGGCAGTGTGGTCTATGTGTACTGTTGCCCCTTGTAAGAAAAGGCAAACAGGAACTGGGAGTCAGGGTGAACCCGGACAGAAAAGAAAGCAGAGCACAAATCAACAACAGTAAAATGAGTTACATCTGGTGGGATAGAAGCCAGAATCGTCGCTGGGTTAGGGACAACAGGAAAGGCAGGCATGACATTGCGGTTAATGGCCCGAAGATCCTGAACAAACCGCCACGATTTACCATCAGCTTTTCGAACTGGGAGGATAGGGGTGTTACAGGGGCTGGAGCAAGGGATAATAATGCCTTGTTCCCGCAGGGCGGTCATGACTGGAGCAATTCCAGCCTCTGCTTCGGGGTTTAAAGGGTATTGAGACAGGCGAGGCAGAGGTTTGGAGGAATCAAGAATAATGCAGACGGGGTAAGTATGTAAACAGCCCACTTCAGATGGGTGGGTTGGCCACAGAGAGGAAGGGACCTGTGAAATTAGGTGTTCAAGGGATGGGACCAATGGGCAGCAGGGGACCGGAGTGGAAAGGGGAGTTTCAGACAGCAGGGAGGCTACAGAATCACTCAGAGAGGACTGGGGCATTTGTAAGTAGACACCATCCGGGGAACAGTAGACGGTACAGCCAAGTTTACATAACAGGTCCCGACCCAAAAGGTTCACCGGAGTGGAATCCGAGAGGAGGAATGCATGGTCCGCGGAAAGGGGACCAACCTGGACTGGTAAAGGTTTTGAAAGGGGATAAGGGGTAGGGACTCCCATAATGCCCACAGTGGATATGGTTTTTTCGGAGCGGGGAACTTCAGGCAGGTCGGCAGTACAAACTGCAGAGAGCGAAGCTCCCGTATCAACAAGGAAAGGGAGAGAAAGATCATTAATAGTCAAAACACATTCACCCGTGGGAGCGAGAGGTAGTAAAGGAGCTAAAATTTCCTGAGGTTCCCTGGTGTTCTGTCATTGCTGTGGGACAAAGTAAGTCTGGGGACTGTCGGGCTGTGCAGACAGGGGGTCTAGCTGGTTGTTTACAGAGCTATTAGGCCGGCGTGGACACTCGTTTTTCCAATGTCCGGGTTGTTTACAGTAATTACAAACACCCCCAAAACCCGAAAATCCAGTTCCACAGCCCCTCCCGTGATCACGTCCCCCTCCCTGGTACTGTTTACCTTGCCCTGAATAATGCTGTATTTGCAGGGCCATTAACTTTTGGGAAGATTGTTCCTCCTTTCCCTTTAGAGTGTGATGGCAGTATTCTGACACTGATTGCAATTTATCCATGGTTTCAGTTTCCCACCCAATACTTATTCGCTTTAGCATACTGCCAATAGCACGTAGGAGGCCATTAATAAACGCATGAGCCAGGGCGCCCTTCCCATTTTCACCCGGTTGCTGTATACCAGAATGTTGCAGAAAAACATCAGTCAGTCGGATGCGATAGTCACCCGGACTTTCTCCCTGACGCTGTTTACAGCAATGTATGGCTGTCCAGTTTGTTTTTGGAGTCCATACTCGAGGAATGGCCTCATGTAGGCTTTTAGCTCGGTCTTTACACTTTTTCTGGTATTCAGCATCAGGACCGGTGTCTGGTAAAGTTGAATGGCGCTCACTGATGGGCCAACTGACTGCTGTGACCCATTTTTCATGCTCGCTAGGGGTTACAAGTAGCTTGCACAGCTGCAGGAGGTCTGCCTCACAGGGTTCATCGGTGTTGCACACTAACAAAAATTCCTCTGCAAATGTGGTAGGATTTTCCAGGGGCTTTGGAAAGCCTTTTACAATTGAAAGGAGCTCTCTACGAGTCCAGGGTTTATAGCTCTAAGTGGGACCCTCTTGTTGGCCCCCAGTATGCAGGATTCGGAGGGGAGCCTGGATAGGTTTAGAGCCAGAGTGTAAGTGTTGGGCCCAATCAGTGTCCAGGCTATCTTCGTATGTATGGGGAAAAACAGAGGAGTCAGGCAGACTGGAGGGTTTCGGGGGAATGGGGGGTTTTTCTTTATGGGTCTGAGTGGTACTGGCGGAATGGACCTGGGCGGTATTGGACGATCCGGACTGGTCTGAACTGGAGACCCCTGGGAGCTCTTGTGACCGCCTATTGATCCGATGCAAGGATGCCAGACCAATTAATGCGTCTTCCTCATCATCATCCCCAGAATTTAACAAGGGGTTTTCTTCGTCCTATGAGATGGGAGTATGAAGGGGGATGGGATCGATCCTGGTTTTCTCGGAGAACGGGATAAAGGGGAGCGCTCGGTCTAGCAGTGGGAGAGGAGGCTTCTAATAAAGCTTTTAACTTATCATTTGAATCTTTGAGAGAGGCAAGTTTTGATTCTGTCCACCTATGATTTGCCTCTTCCCACCACTGCATGAAACAATCAACCTCTCCTTTTGCCAATTTAGTTTTAGGTTGGCTGAGTTTGTCTTTTAAGACATCTACTCAGTCTTTGTCCCAAGATCCTAACAGTGGCCACTGAATTTTGGGATTCTCCTGAGTTAGCCTAGACCATTTTTCCAGAAATTTACAGGAGTCCGGACCCTTCCTAAAATACATAAAATGAGCCGGTGTTCCTTTAGGGAACTGTCCCGACTTAGACATCTGGTTACCCATACAGGAGGACTTTACACACCAATCACACAAGAAGGAAAGTTGGGTTCATCAGAGCGATGCCCGGTGCAACACACAAAAGGAGCCCACAGACTACTGCCTCAATCGCCCTTGCTTTCACACCAAGGGTTTTACCCAAGGCGCGGTGCGGTTGCGATTGTGCAGATTTCACTCACTCAGACCGTGGGGACAGGAACCCTTTGGTCAGCTGATCCCTGGACGGAGATGGCGCCCAGACTCAAACACACCACAGGGAGGACGGGTAGACACAGAGACAAGACAGTCCTCAGTCCGGACAAAACACAGAAATAATTACCTGACCAGATTCCTGATGTCAGATCCCGGGATCCCTACCAGAACAGAGTGGGAACCAATAGGTTTGATGGTGTAGACTTCACTGTGGTCATGCACCCTTCCGTTCTGGTGGAGGACTGCTCGGGCCAAATGCCCAGGTGCCAGCTTGCCACGGCCGTCCTAAGAACGGTCAGGAGTCACACGGCCCCAGTGAAGACGGTTGCCATCTCGGTGGAACCTCCAAATTGTCAAAGTCAGATTCAAGACTCACTGAATTTGTCCGACCACTCTGTTTATTAGCAAAGCACTTTGCCAATGCACCCAGATATGTGAGCCTCCTGCAAAAGCTCAAGCTAACTTATTTAAACAGATAAGGGAAAGCCAATTTAACATGAGAGACAAAAGTACACAGAAACTGACAAATATACATACATATCTTATTTGCATACTAACATTTACCAATCTCCTAGCTCAGTAGGAGCTCTAAGTTAATTAGTTTGAGCACCCATTGTCTCACACTCCTTAATGTTTCTCTTCCTGACAACTATATTTCAACAAACCCTTCAAGCAGCATTTCTTTAATGAATTATAATTTCAATATAATTCATTCTACTTTCACAGGTGCAATGTCACAATTCCCTTTTAAATGATTCCTCCACTGGGACCATGCCCAGCAGGGGTGAGGGGGTGTGGCCTCTTGGGCCCAAAGCAGCTCTTTAACCTTTGCCTTACCAGTGCAGGGTTGTACACCCTGTCACAATGCCATAGAAGCAAAGAAGTGACAACATGTTACTTTAAAATCTTGTACTAAATTGCAAGTCACTTTTTAAACTACTAAACATTCAAATGAGTACAAAATACTTTTAATTAGTAATTACTATAGGGAAGTATTATTATCATTATTTGTATTATTGTAGCACCTGGGGGCCTGAATCATGGACTAGCACCCCATTGTACAGGGTACAAACACAGAACAAAAAGTCCCTGCCCCGAAGAGCTTACAAACTAAGTATAAGATAAGAGACAACAGAAAGGATACAGACAAAGAGACAGATGGGGGAGTGCAAGGAAACAATGAGCTAATGTTGGTCAGCATAACAGGCAATGGTCTCAGCGCACCAGCAGCCTAACTGTTGTCAAGTTTTTGTAGACATCACGGCAAACAGGAATTTTAAAGTGGGCTTTGAAGGAGGATAATGAGGTAGCTCCGTGGGTGTTTATTGTGCGCTCTTCCAAAGTGTGAGGAGGCAACATGGGAAAAAATCATACAATTATAGAATATCAGGGTTGGAAGGGACCTCAGGAGGTCATCTAGTCCAACCCCCTGCTCAAAGCAGGTCCAATCCCCAACTAAATCATCCCAGCCAGGGCTTTGTCAAGACTGACCTTAAAAACCTCAAAGGAAGGAGATTCCACCATCTCCCTAGGTAACGCATTCCAGTGCTTCACTACCCTCCTAGTGAAACAGTTTTTCCTAACATCCAACCTAAACCTCCCCCACTGCAACTTGAGATCATTACTCCTTGTTCTGTCATCTACTACCACTGAGAACAGTTTAGATCCAACCTCTTTGGAACCCCCTTTCAGGTAGTTGAAAGCAGCTATCCAATCCCCCCTCATTCTTCTCTTCTGCAGACAAAATAATCCCAGTTCCCTCAGCCTGTCCTCATAAGTCATGTGCTCCAGCCCCCTAATCATTTTTGTTGCCCTCCACTGGACTCTTTCTACTTTTTCCACATCCTTCTTGTAATGTGGGGTCCAAAAGCATCCTGTATCTTTCTAGAGATAGAAGAATCGGATTCTCCACTGCCTTACCCCTTGTTTTATCAGAGGTACCTGAGTAAATTGAGTACAAAGTGGATTTCATCCTGATTTGGTAGAGCTTTTCAGCTTTACACTCTTGCATAGATGTAAATGACTGCACCAAATGCAAGACAAGAGAATGAGGCCCACATTGTTTAAACTGTAGTATTGACCTGTCTATAGTTCCATGTTCAATTAGCTGTAAACTTTCATATTGAAACACTAGGGGGGAAAAAATTCATGTCAATTGAAAAATGTATGTGTCACCTTTGTCTACCGAGCCACAGAAACTGGGAAGAAGAAAACGAAATAACATCTTCTGGTGATAATGAGGTGGGGGTCTGGAAAAGTGTTACATAACATGCAGAAAGATTCAATTAGTTCAAGTTTTTAGTGAAGCTAGTTTGTCACCTCCCTTGTTAAGATCTTTATTTGTTTTTATGTAGTCTGTTTTGTGGTGTTACAGTTTAGCTGTGTGTTCCAAGCCCCATGCACCTCAGTAGCGGGGTACACGCCACTTTACAAATACAAGAACATTTTTTACTGCATTATTTTATTTCTGAATATGAGTTTTCCTGATGGGAAAGTTCTAGTTTTGCTCCAAAAATACTGAAATATTTGAAAGGGCTTGAAGTTGCTCAGGTGCCATTTTAAATAAATTTCTTAGACCAATTTTTTACTCCAATATGCAGAGTTTATGGAGAGGTCTGGAGAAGCAGATTTTCTTTCCAAGGTCTTTTTCTTACCTGCATACAAATCTAGGCTTTCTGTGAGACTTAATTTATTTAGTACCTATGGGAAAGGAGTAATTTTAAATATAATGGCTAACTTGCACTAAATTATAAGTCAAATACTTGATGCCATTTTACCACAAATTGAAAAAGTACAAGAATCAGTAAAACAAATTGAAAGAATCAGATTTACAGGGAACAAGTCCCTTTAGAAACTAGGATCGTACGTATTAAAATTGATCTACCAAGCTCTAGGACCCTATTCAAAACAGCAATTCAAAATAATCAGGCTATGCATCAGGGGCAGTGGCGTAGATAGGTGGGGCGAACAGGGGCAGTGGACACAAAAAAAGGTGCCACCCGCTTGTACTCACCGGGCGGCGCTCCGGGTCCTTGGCAGCACTGAAGGCCCCCACCCCCAAAGTGCCGCCGAGGAGCCGGAGCGTGTGAAGGCCCCTGCCACCGAAGACCCGGAGTGCCACCGGGTTAGTAAAAATTTAAAAGGGCACCTATAAATTAAAACGGCACCACTTGTGCTCAGAGGGGGAGCAGCCACTCCCTCCGCTCCCCCCCTGGCTACGCTACTGATCAGAGGTTGTAAACACTGGAAATTAAATTCAGGGCTTCCATCCTTCATATATTAGTTTTAAAAGAGGGTGTAGAAAGGTAATCCTCTTCTGGTTTTCTTCCTGTTTTACTAGACAGGATTTTAAATGTGAAATTCAAACCTTTGGTAAACATTGAAAAAGTTTTTCGCCTATGAACATTTAGAAATTCATTGAGGGTATGTCTACACTACGGAATTAGGTCGAATTTATAGAAGTCGGTTTTTTAGAAATCGGTTTTATATATTCGAGTGTGTGTGACCCCACAGAAAATGCTCTAAGTGAATTAAGTGCATTAACTCGGCGGAGTGCTTCCACAGTACCGAGGCTAGAGTTGACTTCCGGAGTGTTGCACTGTGGGTAGCTATCCTACAGTTCCTGCAGTCTCCGCTGCCCATTGGAATTCTGGGTTGAGATCCCAATGCCTGATGGGGCTAAAACATTGCCGCGGGTGGTTCTGGGTACATATCGTCAGGCCCCTGTTCCCTCCCTCCCTCCGTGAAAGCAAGGGCAGACAATCGTTTCATGCCTTTTTTCCTGAGTTATCTGTGCAGATGCCATACCACGGCAAGCATGGAGCCCGCTCAGGTAACTGTCACCGTATGTCTCCTGGGTGCTGGCAGACGCGGTACTGCATTGCTACACAGTAGCAGCAACCCATTGCCTTGTGGCAGCAGACGGTGCAATACGACTGGTAGCCGTCATTGTCATGTCCGAGGTGCTCCTGGCCACGTCGGCTGGGAGCTCCTGGACAGACATGGGCGCAGGGACTAAATTTGGAGTGACTTGACCAGGTCATTCTCTTTAGTCCTGCAGTCAGTCCTATTGAACCGTCTTATGGTGAGTAGGCAGGGATATGGATTGCTAGCAGTCATACTGTACTATCTTCTGCCAGGCAGGCAAGAGATGAGGATGGCCAGCAGTCGTATTGCATCATCTTCTCCCAGGCAGCCATGAGATGTGGATGGCATGCAGTCCTTCTGCACTGTCTGCTGCCAGCCAAAGATGTAAAAGATAGATGGAGTGGATCAAAACAAGAAATAGACTAGATTTGTTTTGTACTCATTTGCTTCCCCCCTTCCCCTGTCTAGGGGACTCATTCCTCTAGGTCACACTGTAGTCACTCACAGGGAAGGTGCAGCGAGGTAAATCTAGCCACGTATCAATCAGAGGCCAGACTAACCTCCTTGTTCCAATAAGAACAATAACTTAGGTGCACCATTTCTTATTGGAACCCTCCGTGAAGTCCTGCCTGAAATACTCCTTGATGTAAAGCCACCCCCTTTGTTGATTTTAGCTCCCTGAAGCCAACCCTGTAAGCTGTGTCGTCAGTTGCCCCTCCCTGCGTCAGAGCAACGGCAAACAATCGTGCATCTGAGTTGAGAGTGCTGTTCAGAGCAGTCACAATGGAGCACTCTGGGATAGCTCCCGGAGGCCAATATCGTCGAATTGTGTCCACAGTACCCCAAATTCGATCCGGCAAGGCCGATTTAAGCGCTAATCCACTTGTCAGGGGTGGAGTAAGGAAATCGATTTTAAGAGCCCTTTAAGTCAAAATAAAGGGCTTCATCGTGTGGACGGGTGCAGGTTTACATCGATTTAACACTGCTAAATTCAACCTAAAGTCCTAGTGTAGACCAGGGCTGAGGCAAATGGGATCAGAGTGGACTCTCCTTACTTTGTTTTATTTAATTGAGCATCCTCATGATGTAATCTGAAATACCCAAATGCTGTTGTTTCCTGACAGCTCATGGAATGACAATTTAGAAGAAAAATCACAGTTCATATTTCCTATTATGCTGTTGTCCTCCCTCCCCATCGTTGTTGGTCATCCTCACATTTCACCATGTTTCAAATTACATTGTAAGATCTTTGGATTACTTATTATTTGTGTTAGAGTAGTGCCTGGAGGCTCCGGTCAGGATCAGGGTGCTAGTGTGCTAGGTGCTCTGCGGATATTTGAGTAAGAGACAGTCTTTTTCCTGAAGAATTTACCGTCTAATTTAAGGTAGCACAACAAGTGGTGTAATGAAGAATTGGAAGGAATAGGGGAAGGGAGGGTGAGGGTAACTTTGATCTAAACACGTGGTTAGATTGACCACCAACAATACATACAGTTAAACGATATGGAGTCAGTTATTTTTTTTAAAATGTATAAAATATAATTAATTAAATCAAAAGGTATAATCCCTACTTGCCATCTGTCCAGTCACCATGATTAAGGCTAAGATTTAGTCATGGGTATTTTTGGTAAAAGTCATGGAATAGGTCACAGGCAATAAATAAAAATTCATGGCCCGTGACCTGTCCATGACTTTTATCAAAAATACCCATGACTAAATCTCTACTTCTGGGAACCCACTCCTCTGGGGAGGCCCCTGATGGGGGGGAGCTGCTCCAGTGCTGGGGGTTGACTGTCCCTCCCCCCCAGCCGCTGCTCCCAGGGACCGCTCTCTGGACGGCCTCTGGGAGCCCCTGAGGCCACTGCTCCAGTCGCCCTGGGACCGCTGCTGCTTGGATGGTCCCCAGGGCACCCCCAGGACCGCTGCTCAGACGCTCCCCAGAGCTGCTCCCAGGACCACTGCTTGGGCAGCCCCCAGGACTAGCTGCAATGGCTGCTGCTCACACGGTCTCCAAGGTAACTTCCAAGAGCCACCTGATTAGCAGCTGGTATGGCTGGCTCTGGGGCGGTCCCCAGGATTGCTGCTCTGGCACTTCCCGGGGCCGCCCCCAGGACTGCTGTTCGGGCAGTCCGCGGGACCAGCCACACCAGCCACTGCTTGGGCAGTCCCTGGAGCCTGCTTCCCAGGGTTGCTTCAGCAGTGGCCGCTGCAGCTGGCCGTGCGGTGCCCAAGCAGCTGCTCAGACAGCCCTGAAATCAGCCGCACCAGCTGCTGCAGAAGTCATGGAAAGTCACGGAAAGTCATGGAATCTGTGACTTCCTTGACCTCAGTGAAAGAATCGCAGCTTTAACTATGATGTATGGTTCTTGTGTTTTATGTTTCTGTAAACCACCTAGCCCACCGTCAGACACTGTAATAAGGTGACTATGTTTAAAAATAGCAACTTCTTTCTCAATAGTGTATTTAGACACTTCACTGTGGACTTAAGTTTAAGAATTGGATTTTTAGTCCTGCTATCCCTGCAGAGTCAACACACCTAAGAGTGACAGAACTGAATTCTGTTCTTCTTTTTGCATCAGATGCCATATTGTTTGTAAAATTCCAAAGCTAGTTGAAGACACTCATGTTACATAGTGACTGGGGACATAATCTGAAGACAGTGTTGTGTGGATGTAATTGTTGAAGGCATAACTTAATTTAGCCCTGCAGGACCATTATTACCAGTGTGACGGGGTGGACCAGCCCCGCACTGGGACTGAGAGGGTTAATCCTTCCCTCCTAGCAGAGGAAGCCATGTCCCTGAGGCTCTGCTGGGCATGCTCCGCCCGGAAGTCAGGTATAAAAGCCTGTAGAGCTGTTCAGTCAGGGCTGGCAGCTGAGGAGGAAGGATGCTCAGCAGAGGCTCCAGCCCAGGAGCCGTTACAGCCCTTACCGGGGAGAGCTGAAGAGCCAGGAACCTGGACCAGAGGCCCACAGCTATCGGAACCCCAGGAAGCATCTGGTGCTGAGAGCCCTGGAGACCCTGATGCCACAGGGACTATGGCGACTGGTAGGAAGAGACCCAGGGAAGGTAAGGAAGGGAGTGGTACCTCCCACCACTATGAGGTCAGCGTGTTTCGGTCGGATTCCCCGCTGACCCAGTAGTGGATCTCTCCGCCCCTGACAGGGCCCTGGATCAGAGCCTGGTGAAGGCGGGTGGGCCTGGGCTCCCCTACTGGGGGTCACTACCCCTCCCCTTTTTTTCTTGAGATGACATAATTCTCTGACCCCTTGCTTGCCTCAGAGGATTTAGAGAGACTCTGGCCATTGGGTCATACTGCTCTAGGAGCACACTATATGGACTCCGGCTGCTGGGCTGCGCTATCCCACTAGGGGGAAAGAGTTTAGGGGGACTCTGACCATTGAGACACACTGTACGGACTATTGGAGGGGTAGTAGAACAGATGTAGGTGCAGAAGGGTGGGGTTACCCCTCCTCTCCCCCCCCCCGCAGATCAAAGGGGTGGATGAAGTACAAAACCTGCCACAACAAGTAATAAAGTAATCTGCTTTGCAGTACAGCTCTCATCTTGGGACAATATGGCCCTACTTCTGGTTGTTAGACTAATATTTAATATTTCTCCAAATTCTTCCACCTCTTGTTTAGAAAAGTCCCAAGGGGTCTCCTGAGGATGTAATGCTTCATTGTACAGAGTTTGTTGCTCCATGACTAAAGGTGAATTTCTCATCACTTGTTGCTGGAATGGTTTTTTGTATGGTCCATAATTTTTTTTTTAGTTTTCACTCCTTCCCACTTGCTGTTCGATCTTTTATCTTCTTCACTTTATTGGAACCACTTAAAATCTTTGGAGAAACATAGGATCAATTTCAGCAGTGGTTTACACCATCGTAAGGTCTCTGGTGGTAAAACTTCTTCGCAGGGGCAGTGAGTTATGGCAATGCAAAGTGGCTGTAGTCCATTTTCAGACGGTTGTATGTTTATGGGAGTGGAGGGAGAGGGGTTCACTGTGACCCACCAAAGTGGGTGATGCTGTCTGAAAATTAACATGCTTGGACTGTGGGAGATTCTCTGCCTCTGTGAGGAAGGATCTGCCTACAGTTTTCCAGTGGAATTGAAAATCTCCTTCCTTCCAGCAGAACACTTGCGGAGGGAAAAAAGCAATGGTAACAGTGCCAGCCCTCCACTGATATAAATCTCTCCTACAATGGCTAGGTCTTTACTTCATTGCATCTAGCTTGGTGCTTATATATATAGTTACTTGCAAATATAGTATCTGGAACATTTAGTTACGCAAGTATTAATTGACAAAATTCCCTGTTCTTGACATACTTTGAAATCTGCTACACAAACCTGTGGTGCTTGCTACTTTTGTCAGCTCAGGGGTTTTCCAGGAATAGCAAAAATACCCTTTGACATTAAAAGAAATGAAACTTATTGGTCCTGATAAAGATTTTTGTTTGAGTTGCACTTAATCACTAACTGCATTGGTTTCACATACTTCTTTGCTCCTACATATCTTTATAAGTGGTGGTTATGGTGATGCATTTTGCATACATTGTATTTCCATTCACCTCCCAGTTGCCACTTTTATCAACACACCCATCATGTATTTAAATGTGACCGCTGCTATCCTGATTAGATTTGGAATGTGGAGATTACACATTTTCTCACACATTTACTTTTTCACACACAAAGATGTGTACTTCACAGCTTGGTTTTGCTTGTGATCTCTCTTACAGAGTTCACTTCCGAATTTCACCTCTCAGATTTTTCATTTGCTGTTATAATTGCTGCTGCCTCACATATATCAATTCCATAGAATTAAAATTTTGCTCATGTAACTTTCTAGCCTCATCGTGTGTAATTCTCCCTCCCCACCACTGCTGTTGTGTTACAAACAGTGCCCTCCCAGAAAGCACATACAAATCTTCAGCCATTCAGATGGCTTACCTGACTGAACATTAGTGCCCTTCACCAAAAGAGGTGTCGTGTTGGGGAGCGTAATGTTTAGCAATCCTGTGACAGCAGTGAACAGGCTGAGAATTCCACTCTCAGGTAGCAATGTACCATCATTTTTCCTTACCTCTTTTTGTGACTGTGTGAGTTTCCACATCACTTATTGTTCAGTCAAATTAAAATGCATGACGTGGTGTAATATCCGGTCAGCCACCCTGAACAGAACTATTGCTGGATGTCAGAATGGTGCTACAGCATTTATGCAATTTTTATTTAGTAAAAGATTGAATATTATGAACATACATCGTGGAATTATACAGACTATTACAAACATTTGGGTTACATTAATTAATCCCACTCTATTGAAATGTATTAGTTGGAGTAAAAAATCAGATATACAAAAGCAAATTATTTCTTGTACAGATCTCCTGGTTATTTCAGGATAATATGAACAATATCATTATATATTATACTTTAGAATATAATTATTATGATGGCAGCTCTGGTCGTGACTTTAGCTGAGGTTGTGTTCCAATTTCCATTTAAAGCAGGAATACCTCCCCTCTGCTAAATAATTAAAATATTGTTGTTTTTCACTAAATTAGGGTCAGTTGTTCTCCATAGACTAAATTTTCATAATTATCTTCTTGATTAATTACTTAAGTTTTTTATACATAAACTCTTTAAAAACACACCTGTTTTGAAATTTGGGCTTGGCTGCCAGGCCAAATGATCTAAAAAAATACAAAACATACTGTTCAAATTTGGCCTGGTAACAAGGCTTGCTTACAACACAGGTACATTTCTTCTAACAAGTCAGAATTCCTTTTCAAGTTATTTCCAATAATTGTCATAACTGTTTTTTATTTTGTGATACTGAATGCCAACAAATAACATACCCTGGAAATGAAGAGATTTTGACTCAACTGCACCCCTTTGGGTGAAGCTAAGGAACTGCAACAAAAGGAGAGAAACCAGTAACTACACGGTGTATGGTGTGGGTGTATTCTCAGAAGAATTACTTAAACTACATATGATTTTTCACAGTGTATGAACAGTATATTTACTTCGTGTCAACATTTTATTTAATGTGTTTACTGTATGTAACTCTATCTGTTCTGAGAATAAAATTTTACAAAATTTTAATATAAAGCAATTTTTATTTAATGTGTATTTGTAGGAAAGACTTGAATGAAAATATGTGCTTGTGAGCCAAACCAACAAATTTATTATTGTTATTATAAAACATTTATATAGTGTTGTAAAGGTAAAAGTTGCTCTATAGACCCTATACAAAGTATATTCTGCACACCACAGATGACATAGGAAAAAAATACAAACACAAATTTATTTTCACCTTCTCTCCCTGGTGTTATAGCCTTTGTTGACAGCTCCAAACTCTTGTTGCACATGAGAATTTCTCAGTTCAGGATACTATAACCTGGTCAGACCTACTGAGCAATAAGGAGGGAGTTCTAAGCATGAGGGAAGAAGGCTCAGAGAGGCGAATGGTAGACATCAACACAAGGGATATTAAGGAGAGCAGCAGTACACTTTGTGTATAGACAATAGACAGTGAAGCAAAAGGAAATGAAAGGTGAGATATATGAAAGGGTGAGGTTGTGCAGTCTTGAGGTGAAAATGTGGGCAGAGCCATGAAAAAGAATTAATCAGATAATTTATCCAGCTAATACTACCAATTTGCCAAATGATTCACTTATTATTCAACTGACTCTAGATGGAAAGTTCGAACTTGATGCAGAAGGCAAAAAGAAATGGAAATAGGAATTAACCATCCACTGTTTTGAGCTACAGATATCAATAATATGTGTTATATATTGGGACATGTACAAGACAGTAGATCTGTGTAAGCTGAAGTATCTTCCACAAAGTGATTTTTTTATGTGCTTGATAATGGGTAATTCTAGGTTTTAAAAAATCCCCACTGCTCACCATGCATCTATAACTGTGAAATATAGCTGGCTGCTCAATCACACCACATATGCTAACCTCATCCCATCCCAGCCAGAGTTTCTATCTTTTTCACTTGCTCAGATAACAAAATTCTGTTGGACTAATTTTATCCCAGGGACATTCTGAGAGGCCAGATTATGGCCTTCAAAACTGGGCAAAAGTATCATAGAAAAGGACATTATTGTTACCTTGGAGACTAAAATAAATGACCTGGAGAAACAACACAACTGCTGTCTGAATAATATTCTAAGTTAAATTATCTGTAGCGTTAACTAAATGAGCTCTTGAAAAAATTGGACAATTCTGTGAAGAAAGAGAAAAAACACTGGCTTTTGATTTGAACTGCCAATGCTGAATATAGTGCCCAGTGGTATGTAATTATTTATGGAGACATTTTTACAGCACAGGAAAGAGATAAATCAGACCTTTCCCTCCCACAATAAAGCTATTTTCAAAAGAGTGAGCTCAGGGGAAAAAATTTAAGAAATACATTTACTGCTTGCTTTTTAGGAGTTGTGTCAGTTGAGCATTGAACTAGAAAGCCACATTGCAGCGTAGGCCCAAAATTCCTCAGTGAAGACCTGCAGAACCACCACATTCTATCACAGATTGTTGTTAATAAATAACATATAAACAGTATACATAACATATACAGATCTAGGAACTTCAAAAGTCTATATATTTTATTATATAAGCCACTATCCATTGACTTTGTGTTTTATTTTTTTCTCTCCATATTCTTTACAAATCATCTTGGGCTATTGCTTCTTTTCCCTCTGAGGCATGGGATTGGAACCTTTGACTCCATTGTGACATAGCACAGTTTCCACTAGTCTGCTAGGTTGGCCCTGTGAACACTGGTAAGTATTTCACCCACTCAAAGAACCTATGTTATTTTGCTGGTACTGTGTTTAAGGCATATAAAATAAATAGATACACATAATTTATAATGCTTTTTGACTTGTCTCCATAAATTATTATTTTAAAAAAATACAGACAAAGCCATATGTTTTCCTCCCACTTAAACACTTTAGTGTGGAAGATGGTCTCTAAAAATGAACAAACCTAACAGCATGCAAGTTTGTCTCGAAGAATAATAATCTTTTGCTTAAAGAAACGGCTTCCGCTTATAACAAATGACAGCAAATCAAGAGTGCTGATGGCAGTTATACTCAGACAGATATCATTGTAAAGTTCTAATTGTTTTTCTTTCATGTGCTGTATGTAATAGAGCCTAAAGAGGTGATACGGAAGGAAACAAATTATTATCACAGATATGAACATCAGACTTTTAATCTGGGCCCAGAATTCTTGATGTGACCAGACAGAGCCTGGAAGCTTTTTCACCACCTTTAGAATGATGAAGACTTGCAAGCCCAAGAGGACACATGTGATGGCAGCTACAGTGGCAATTATGACATAGTTCAGTGCTTTCACACTCTCCATCTTGAGTTCTTGTTGGAACGTAAAACATGTGTTATTTCCATAATCCCCAGACATCCCATACCGAGCACTGAACAACGGCAGCACAATCACAAGGGCCACTATCCACACTGTAGCACTAGCAGCCACAGCGTGCAGCTTCCTGTAGAACTCCACCTTGTCCTTCCATTGAAAGAAAATGAGCCACCGGATAACGAGCGTGATTATGTAGAATAGAAGAGTGAGGTACATGTGGATGTGCATCATAGCACTCACTGCCTTACAAAAGGCCAGCCCAAAAATCCACTTCTGACTGATATAATAATAAAGCCGAAACGGCACAGTCAGGAGAACCAGGCAGTGCAACACCACGAGGTTGACGATCACCGCCGTGGTCACTGACAGAGTGTTCATTTTAACCAGCAAAAATGACATTGCGATGGCTCCAATTGTACCTCCAATAAATGCTACTGTATATATAGTAATCAATATGTAACGCGCAATGTCAGAATGAATGGTACCGGCCTGAGGTATACCGACAGATGCATTCAGCAAGGTTGTAGTCTCTCCAGGCATGGTCCTGTAAATCTCTCTTTTGGACTCTATAAAAGAAGACATTAATGTCATTAAAGATTAAAGTGAGATTTAAAACTGAGAGCTACCATCTGAAAAGCAAACTGAGTCTTCAGCCCGGTTCTGGCTCCAGGGCGTATATATATATATATAATCCTAGAAATGCTTGGATTACTTCATTTCTGATATCAGTTACTGTAAATGATTTTCCCCACTACTGAAATGTCCTCTGTTAGGAAAGGCAGTTCAGAGTTCCTACTAGTTAGGAAAGAATGGCTGCAAAAGTTGAATTTAAAGATGGAAAAAACCCAAGCAGATACATAGGTTAGAGGGAGAAGCTGATGAAGTTATGAAAATGTTACCAGCCATGTACTTAAAAACAGTTATTAATAAATATTTCAAAACAAAGGTAGGCAAAAAAGATCTGCTGCCTGGCCAAATTGAGTATGATCCTTATGGGGAATGACTGCCAAGGAAAGAGTACTGCAGAAAGAGATCGGGGGGAGGGGGGTCATATATGAATCAACAGTGTCACACTGTTGCAAAAAGAGCGAACATCATTCTGGGATGTATTAGCAGAAGTGTTGTAAGCAAGACACGAAAAGTAATTCTTCCGCTCTACTGCATGCTGATTAGGCCTCAACTGGAGTATTGTGTCCAGTTCTGGGTGCCACATTTCAGGAAAGATGTGGACAAATTGGAGAAAGTCCAAAGAAGAGCAATAAAAATTATTAAAGGTCTAGAAAACATGACCTGTGAGGGAAAATTGAAAAAACTAGGTTTGTTTAGTCTGGAAAAGAGAAGACTGAGAGGGGACATGATAACAGTTTTCAAGTATATAAAAGGTGGTTATAAGGAGGAGGGAGAAAAATTGTTCTTCTTAACCTCTGAGGATAGGACAAGAAGCAATGGGCTTAAATTGCAGCAAGGGAGGTTTAAATTGGACATTCAGAAAAACTTCCTGTCAGGGTGGTTAAGCACTGGAATAAATTGCCTAGGGAGGTTGTGGAATCTCCATCATTGGAGATTTTTAAGAGCAGGTTAGACAAACATCTGTCAGAGATGGTCTAGATAATACTTAGTCCTGCCATGAGTGCAGGGGACTGGACTAGATGACCTCTCGAGGTCCCTTCCAGTCCTATGATTCTATGATTTTTATCAGTCCTTTGTGTTAACAGCTCAGATCTTTATTATAGAGGATCTACTTGGTGATCAAAAAGAAGACACAAATCATTAGAATCCTGCTATTTATTCATTAGAGTTAAGGATTTTTAATTTATTTCTGATATAAATATTCTATTTAAGAACCAGATTCTACAGTTAATCACATGCTGCTCCATTGAAGTCACAAATATGAAATGTGACTGAGAGCAGAGTTTTGCTCAGGGATCTGTACATAATGAATTATATAAAATGTGTGTTATAGATATTAAATATTTAATATAAATAATATTTCTTCCCAGGTGCTAAAAGAGAGGGTAAGTATCATTCTGATGCTCTAAAAGGCTCACATTTACCACATATATGTTATGTTGTATTTTCACATTGGGCCAAATTCAGAAGTATTTATGTGCCCTTGAAAGGACCAAAAGCAAAGTGAAAATTGTAGTTCTACTGTGTAGATGGGGACATCTTTGCAGTCCTGGAGGACTATTAAGACATGCAGCAGAAGAGAGAGCCATGGCAGGTCTCTGCAGCTCACTGGAAAGATGAGATCTTGACATGTTGGAAGGTGATGTGGGATGGGCAGACCACAGGACTGCATGACCACATACTGTTGGAGCAAGCAGGTAGATTGAATCCAGTGTTCCTTCATATACCCGACAGTAGCTGGATATGTATGTGTGCCCTGAATTGTGTATCGACCTGGGTTCATCCCTGCCAGCTTCCTCCTGGGTTCTTGTGGGTGAAGCACTTTTATTTGAATTTGACTCATGGATTTTACAATGTAAAACCTGACCTGGTTTTCTTTTAACACCAAAGCAGTGTTAGCTTTGCAGTATGATAAGTAGTTCCTCTATCTATTGTATCACTGATCTTTTAGGTGATTTCCATTTTAAATAATACACATTTTGACAGTCAAAAGACTATTTAACAGTTTCCTCATTTGTGGAAAAGAGGAAATGCCTTTGATATTTCTAACAGCAGGTTTCAGTTGCAATGGGACATTAACAATGTGATATTTCTCAGTGACTTCATTTTTTGATAAAGATTTTAGCTATTAACACGTTTTTAGTATGCCTATCATTCTAGTATCTGAGCTCTCTTTATAGGCTGGCCACTATTTGAAAAGTCAACACTTACTTAAACTGTTACCTCAACATATCCAAAATATCAATTATTTCACGATATCTAGTATCAGCAATAACCAGGGGACCTTAGATATTGTATAGGAATTACTGGTAAATATTGACTCCCTAATGGTTGACTCTGTATTTTAGAGGTTAAAATTATATTTGTAGCTCAAAATGAAGTTCTCTCATTATTTTTCCAGTAAATTATAGCAAGCAAAATGTGTTGCAAAAGAGATTTTTTTCTGTAAGGAACTACAATTTACAGTATATTTCGACTATGCTACTGGAAAGGAAAGAGTACAAGTTCCTTCCTATTCTAGCTGTTGCCTCTTCTATAACATTGCATTTTAGCTTTAAAATGTTCATACCAGAAGGGATTAGCAATAGCTGTTTGTATGTCAATTTTTTAAGTTGTCAAACTGTAATTAGAAAACATGTCACTATAATATTGCATTATCAGACAGTCTCAAATTAGAATGTGTATTTACAGTTTTAAAGTACTACTATACTAAAGACAACTGCTGCAAATCTGGATTGCTATGACAGACATATGATTATCTGCATCATTAACAGTAGTTCTGTGGTTGGAGTTGGATGACCCCTGGTGGTTGCTTCTCAAGTTCAAACAATGAAACCTTTTCAGAATTCACATAGAAGAAACCAAGTAGAAACACCACATTTGGAATTTTTCACACACCTCTGCTATTGAGACAGTGAAAAACTTACCTATGTCCCTCAGTGCATGCCAATGCATTGTAATGCAAGTTTCTACAGCATTATGGAGAATCTACACACCATCCCTGCAATAATTCTGCAGGAAGGCTCATCTTCATTGTGTGTACAAAGCGTTCACCAACAGTGATGTTAAAGCACAGAAAATCAGCTTATCTGGCCACTACTGTTACAGCCATCCAGTTGAAACCTATTTATCTTGAGAATACATAACATAGCATGACACAGCGTAATATGCTTCACATAGAAAATTGCTACCTTCTCATAAGATGCAGTTTCCTACTGTGCAGACACCTGAAGAGCCAGAAAACATTGACCAGAATGGCAAGTGCCAGGTCTTACAGACATAACTTTTAGCAGGAGACACATGGAATGAGAACGTGAAGTCTTTCGTATTGAAAGGTAAATGCTTTATTACATTAGACCATGATCTTGGAACCTGCGTGCAGCCCAAGAAATAGACTCTATATGAGGGTCAAAGGGCAGACAAATAACTGCCACAGGCTGAGAACCACAGAGGAAACCACTCTGTGGCCACTAGTGCTGCCTCAGGGTTGCATTAGCTTCTGAGAGAGATGACTCCCATGTAGTTTCCCCACTCAGATTATGTAGTTGCAGATCTGCTGGCTAAGTCCCACCTCCAAAAGACTCCTCCACACTATGGATTCGCTACAGGATTGTGTTTTGTTGCTGCACAGGGTTCCCTCATTCTGGCCTTCACCTCTGTGTTGCAGAATTACATTAGTTTGCTACGCCCATGAAGATGGAAGGGGATTGGATTGACTCTGTAATATATATGTTCAGAGCTCTTCAGGGAGGGGCTTGCGTTTCCTTCCTTTCCTGATTCCCTCCCACCCAGGCTACATCATGGTCAGTGGTATTATGTGAGATCAGAAGCAAATCTCAAATCCTTCTCTACACTAAATGTCTTGTCATTTGGCTAAACTTTTGGGAGACAGGGGTTTTGAAGAACAGTAGCACAAAGGCACACAGCCACCTCATTTGGATCATATAGAAGCCAAAGAAGCATCTATTGATGTTGGGGACCTTCAGGAAATCATCAAAACATCAGTATTTTGTTTCAGCAGAGGAGGTAGCAGATTGTGCTGGGTAGGAGTCCAGAAACTAGAGTCTTTCATAATAGTGATTGACAAAAAGATTTTTGTGATAAATTTGAGTATTGATGTTCCATAAATTCATAGATTACATTATTAATTATTATTATGTATTATTAATATGGCACAGGCCATAGGACTTCCCTGAAGTCATTCCTGTTTGAACTACAACATATGTTTTAGAAAAAACATCCAATCTTGATTTAGAATTTCCAATGACGGAGAATCCAAAGCAGTAACTCCTCACTTAAAGTCGTCCTGGTTAACGTTGTTTCATTGTTACATTGCTGATCAATTAGAGAACATGCTTGTTTAAAGTTGCACAGTGCTCCCTTATAACATCGTTTGGCAGCCGCCTGCTCTGTTCACTGCTTGCAGGAAGAGCAGCCCGGTGGAGCCAGCTGGTGGGGGCTTGGAACCAGGGTGGACCGGCAGCCCACCATCAGCTCCCCATTCCCCTAAGTTCCCTGTGCGGCAGCCGCCCAGCAGGCTATCAATTGCCCGGCAGTTCAGCTGTCCCTCTCCCCACTGCTGTGTGCTGCTCCTGCCCTCTGCCTTGGAGCTGCTCCCGGGAGCCTCCTGCTTGCTGTGCAGGGGGAGGGGAAGGCTAATGTCAGGGTGTCCCCCTGCTCTTGCACCTCGCTTACCCCTTCTCCTTAGAGCAGGGTGGGGACATGACAGGGCTCAGGACAGAGGGAGCTTCCTGGCAGCAGCTTCTGTCTCAACTTGCTGATCTACTTAAAAAAGCTGTGTACTTAGAGTGCGGTCCTCATACTTAAAGGGGCAATGAGCATCTCTCTCTCTCACACACACACGGTGTATGTCTCTGTCTCTATCTGCCATGCTGTCTCCCCTCCCTCCGTGCTGCCTTGTAGAATGTGAGGCTACATTAACAACAATGGGTTAACCTTTGACAGCTCAGCTGTCATCATTTAGCAGTAAGTAGTACTAGTATTTAGTAGTTCATCATTTAGCAGTAAGTCATTCCCTGGGAAATATCCCACCCTCTGATTCCACCACCTCAACCAAGCTTCACAATCATCATTGCTGTGTACAGCATTAAATTGTTTGTTTAAAATTTATACTCTGTGTGTGTGTGTGTGTGTGTATATATATATTTTTTTCAACAGACAAAAGACTATAATATATATATGGTGAAAAAAAATTCCCTGGAACCTAACCCCTCCTATTTACATTAATTCTTATGGGGAAATTGGATTCATTTAACATCATTTTGCTTAAAGTTGCATTTTTCAGGAACATAACCACAAAGTTAAGCAAAGTTAAGTTTACCCTTGGTAAACGGTTCCAATGGTTAATTACCCTCACTGTTAAAAAATTAGCACCTTATTTCGAGTCTGAGTTTGTCTAACTTCAATTTCCAGCCACAGGATCTTATTATACCTTTGTCTACTAGACTGAAGAGCCCATTATTATCAAATTTCTGTTCCTCATGTAGAGACTGCGATCAAGTTGCCCCTTAACCTTCTCCTTGTTATACTCAAGGAGCTCAATCTATTTAGCATATCACTATACGGCATGTTTTCCAACCCTTTAATCATTCTCGTGGCTCTCTGAACATTCTCCAATTTATCAACATCCTTCCTGAAATATGACCACCAGAACTGGACATAATATTTTAGAACCGGTTGCACCAGCGCCAAATACAGAAGCAATATAACTAGGGCTGTCAATTAAATGCAGTTAACTCACACGATTAACTAAAAAAAAAATAATGATTAATCACAGTTTTAATTGCACAATTAAACAATAGGATATCAATTGAAATTTATTAAATATTTTGGATGTTTTTCTACATTTTCAAATATATTGATTTCAGTTACAACAAATACAAAGTGCACAGTGTTCACTTTATATTATTATTTTTATTACAAATATTTGCACTGTAAAAATGATAAAAGAAACAGTATTTTTCAATTCACCTCATACAAGTACTGTAGTGCAATCTCTTTATCGTGAAATTGCAATTTACAAATGTAGATTTTTTTTATTACATAACTGCACTCAAAAACAAAACAGTGTAAAACTTTAGAACCTACAAGGCCACTCAGTCCAACTTCTTGTTCAGGCAATTGCTCACATTGTTTACATTTACAGGAGATAATGCTGCCCACTTCTTGTGGACAATGTCACCTGAAAGTGAGAACAGGCGTTTACATGGCACTGTTCTAGCTGGCATTGCAAGGTATTTATATGCCAGATATGGTAAACATTCGTATGCCCTTTCATGCTTCGGCCACCATTCTAGGGGACATGCTTCCATGCTGATGACGCTCATTTAAAGAGAAATGCATTAATTAAATTTGAGATTGAACTCCCTGTAGGAGAATTGTAGGTCTCCTGCTCTGTGTTTTACCAGCATTCTGCAATACATTTCATGTTATAGCAGTCTCGGATGATGACCTAGCACATGTTGTTCGATTTGAGAACACTTTCACTGCAAATCTGACAAAACACAAAGAAGGTACCAATGTGAGTTTTCTAAATATAATGTGACAGGGTCAGGCCAGATGGCTACAGGAGAGTGATAGAAGGCAGATATATTAGCCCCAGGTTAAGTAAGTCCCTTTTCCCTGGATAAGGTAACAGGGAAGGTTCCAGAACAATCAGGAACTTTCTGGAAACAATTAAGGCAGATGGGCTGATTAGAACACCTGCAGCCAATCAAGAAACTGCCAGAATCAATTAAGACAGGCAGGCTAATCAGGGCACCTGGGTTTGAAAAGGAGCTCACTTCAGTTTGTGGTGTGTGTGCGAGGAGCTGGGAGCAAGAGGCACAAAACCTGAGAGTGAAAAGGCATACTATTGGAAGACTGAGAAGTACAAGCATTATTAGTCATCAGGAGGAAGGTTTTGTGGTGAGAATAAAGAAGGTGTTGGGAGGAGACCATGGGGAAGTAGCCCAGGGAGTTGTAGCTGTCACACAGCTGTTACAGGAGCCACTGTAGACAGCTGCAATCCACAGGGCCCTGGGCTGGAACCCGGAGTAGAGGGCGGGCCCACGTTCCCCCTATCCCTCCATCCCCCCCAACTCCCTACTTGATACCAGAGGAGTTGACCTGGACTGTGGATTCACGAAAATGGCCAAACTGAGGGCTGCCGTGAATCTCCGAGGCGAGCAAATCCACCAATAAGCACAACACCCACCAAGGTAGAAGGGAAACTTTGTCACAATAGCTACAGCACTTGACCCAAGGTTTAAAAATCTGGAGTGCCTTCCAAAATCTGAGAGGGATGAGGTGTGGAGCATGCTTTCAGAAGTCTTAAAAGAGCAACACTCTGATGCGGAAACTACAGAACCCGAACCCCAAAAAAGAAAATGAACCTTCTGCTGGAACATCTGACTCAGATGATGAAAATGAACATGCATCAGTCCACTCTGCTTTAGACAGTTATGGAGCAGAACCTGTCATCAGCATGGAAGCGTGTCCTCTGGAATGGTGTTTGAAGCCTGAAGGGACATATGAATCTTTAGTGCATCTGGCATGTAAATATCTTGCAACGCCAGCTACAACAGTGCCATGAGAACACCTGCTCTCACTTTCAGGTGACATTGTAAAAAAGAAGTGCATTATCTCCTGCAAATGTAAACAAACTTGTTTGTCTGAGGGACTGGCTGAACAAGAAGTAGGACTGAGGGGACTTGTAGGCTCTAAAGTTTTACATTGTTTTATTTTTGAATGCAGGTTTCTTCGTACATAATTCTACATTTGTAAGTTCAACTTTTGTGATAAAGCGATTGCACTACAGTACTTGTATTAGGTGAACTGAAAAATACTATTTCTTTTGTACAGAGCACTGTACACTTTGTATTCTGTGTTATAATTGAAATCAGCATATTTGACAATGTAGAAAATATCCCAAATATTTAAATAAATGGTATTGTATTATTGTTTAACAGCTTGAATAATCGCGATTAATTTTTTTAATTGCTTGACAGCCCTAAATATAACTTCCCTGTTCCAACTTGCTATTCCTTTGTTTATACATCCAAGGAGCACATTAACCCTTTTGGTCATATGACTGCAATGGGAGTTTATGTTCAGCTATTATTTACCATGACTCCTAAGTCCGTTTCAGAGTCACTGCTTCTCAGAATAGAGTCCCCCATCCCGTATGTATTTTTTGGATTCTTTTTCGCTAGATGTATGGCTTTATATCATACCATACACATAATAATACACACATTGTGTGCTTGTGCCCAGATCCAGAATACTCTGTATCAGTGACTAGTCCTTTTCCATATCTTTGTGCTATCTGTAAACTTTATTATTAATAATTTTATATGTTCTCCCAGCTCATTGATAAAAATATTAAATAGCTTAGGACCAAGAACGAATCCCAGTGGGACCCCTCTAGAAACACATGATGATTAATGATGATTCCCCGTGTACAATTACATTTTGAGAAGTATCAGCCAGTTTTTAATCCATGTAAGATATGCCATGCTGATTATGTATTGTTCTAGTTTCGTAATAAAAATGTCATGTGGTACCAAGCCAAGTGTCTTACAGAAGTCTAAATTTATTACATCAATACTATTACCTTTATCAAGCAAATTTGTAATCTCATTTTTAAAAAATCAAGTTTGACAAAATCTCTAAAACGTATTATAATCTGTGCTGACGAATGAATTAAGCGGTCTCTCTCTTTCTCTCTCTCTCTCTCTCTCGCAAGTGTCTTTGCAAAATTTATCCTGTGATAAAGATCTGTATCAGGACTGTCAGAATTGCCCTCCGTAATCATGTAGATTTTCATGTAATCCAAAGGTTGGACTCCGTGGAAGAGGCATTTATATTCTTTGTACAGCTGACTGGGACCTGTTTTCCCCTCTCAAAATTTCAATGAGAACGAAAATTTTCCTTTTGTGTTGAAGTTTTTAGTGGAAATTGTTTTGGTTTTCATAACAGCTGAAAACCCTAAACCAAAATTTTACAAATTATCGACAACCAAAAACCAAAAATTTTCATTTTTTTTTACAAAAACCTGGAAAATTTTAAAAATAATTTTTTTCACAAAGATTTTCATTTAGTCAAAAAGCTATTTTATGTTAAAAAAGTATGACAGTTTTTGACTCACTCTAATTATTTTTGACTAATTCTAATTGAGTATGCTTATAAAATTTGCAGATGACACCACGCTGCGAGGGGTTGCAAAAACATGGGAGACAGGATTAGAATTCAAAACGACCTTGACAAATTGGAGAATTGGGCTGAAATTAACAAAAATGAAATTAAATAAAGACAAGTGCAAAGTGCTTCACCTAGGGAGGAAAAATTGAATGCACAACTCTTAAATGGGGAAATAACTGGCTAGGTGATGGTACTGCTGAAAAGGATCCGAAGGTTATAGCAGATCACAAATTGAATACAAGTCAACAATGTGATGCAGGGGTGAGAAAGACTAATATCATTCTGGAGTGTACTAACAGCAGTGTCATATGTAAGACACAGGAGGTAATTGTCCTGCTCTACTTAACACTGGTGAGGCCTCAGCTAGAGGACTGTGTCTAATTCTGGGCACCACACATTAAGACAGTTGTGCAAAAGAGGAGGGAAGAACCTACAAAAATGATAAAAAGTTTAGAAAACCTGACTGCTGAGGAAAGGTAAAAATAATCTTGAGAAAAGAAGACTGAGGGGGACCTGATAACAGTCTTCAACCATGTTAAGGGCTGTTATAAAGAGGATGGTGATCGATGGTCCTCCATGTCAACTGAACATAGGACAAGAAGTAATGGGCTTAACCTACAGCAAGGGAGGTTTAGTTTAGATATTAGGAAATCTAGCCCTGTTTCTATGATTCTTCATGGTGTAGATTGCAGTGACTGCAATATCCACACTCCAACAAACAAACAGACCCCTATGAAACTTGTAAAATAAATTTCTGCTTAGAGAAAACTGAAGTAATTAAATATATCAGATAGGAGAGTACACATTTACTATACATACCTATGATTTTTCCAAACAATTTTTAGAGATCTCTGTCACTTTTTCTGTAGTTCATTTACTGGATGTGAGCCGGTGGTCCCTCTGTGTGTGCCGCCATCTGACTGAAACTTTGCAGTAGAAATCCAGTCTATTGATGTAGATGTAGACAAAGGACATATAACTTGTCACTGGAATGATGGAAAACAAAGGAGACTTCCAAAAATGCTGTATTCTTAGTTCTGGTTTTTTGAAAATAAATAAATAAAAATGGGGGGGTTACACAATAGAACTTTCCTTACAATCTTCTTTACCCTCCTAGCTGCCATGGGCATGTCATCTGACTTACCAGATGCAGCATCAGAGAAAAAAGAGAGAACAAACCCAAAATTTATGCACAAAAGAGGGAGGAGGAAGGGGAGGAAAAGTGACCTCCGTATACCGGAAACCCAAAAGAGTATGTGTTAGGAAAATAATACCACAAAAAAGCAATGAAGAAATGTTTCTTCCCATACCAGAACAGCATAAATAAGTAACAGTTATGAAAAATGGCTGTACAGAAAAGCTCTTAGATTTATTTAAAATAAGAAAGAAAAAGCCAGTTGGATGCATTTTTTTAATTACAAACTTTGCTTTCAAACCAGTTACAAATTGAATCACAGAACAGATTCTGCTTTTCCAGACACATACACCTTGTTTCTAATCAGGGTTTGTCCTCCACACTTTGAAGCTCATTGATTTGTATCTTCATTTTGTGCAATCTAAAATAATAAAGATCCAGATTCCCAAAGGTATTTAAGTGCTCAGCTCTCACTGAAATCAATGAAAATTAAGTACCTGAATACCTTTGGGGATCTGAGCCTAAATAAATGGTTTTCAATTAAAAAAAATGTCATTATGTTACTTTCTCCTTTGGACCCTGTCGAAAGCGGTGACCCTGATCCTCAACTGCATTAGGGCAGCTTTGTGCCTAAAGCTTTTTTACCTAGTCCCTGGGTTTCCCTTGCATAAGGGGATGCTGAAGTGGTTTAGAGCCTCAGTAACAACTTTTATATCTTTTCTGCCTCCCTGGAGTCAGTTCAGAGGATATGGGCAGGGGAAAGGACACTGGCATGCCCTGATACCTTAGTAATCTCTACCCCAATGACCCTTTGGCAGTACTGGATTTACCATGGCACGACTGGCGCCAGGCCCACGGTCCAAAGGGGCCCCAGCCTGGCCTGCTCTTCTCCATCCCCTGTTCTCTCCTGCGGGGGCAGAAGCTTGGTGCTCCCAGCTCCTGGGGCTCCTGCTGCAGCAGGGCAGGCTCCACCAGCAGCCAAGCTCTTCTCACGCCTCTTCTCCCAGTGTGCCACGTTCCCACCCCTCCCTCTCCCAGCCGGCAAATAGCTGTTTGCCAGCGCAAGGGAGGGGGAGGAGTGGAGCCGCAGTGTGCTCGCCACTCAGGGGAGGAGGCGGAAATGAGGCAGGGGCAGGGCCTTGGGGAAGGGGGTGGAATCGGGGCATGCCCCCTCCAGCCCCCTGCTGTGAGCGGCTCAGGGCAGGAGGCTGGGAGCACCCCCACGACCCCAGCCCACAACCCCACAATGCCAGCCCTTACTCCTGCACCCGCCACACATACCCAGCCCTCCCATGAACCCAGACCTGACTCCTGCATCCCCCACACATACCCAGTCCCCCCACACCCGATGCCCTTACTCCTGCACTCCCAACATCTCCACCCCCACCACCAAACGGGAGCTCCTGCACCCCCCCCCCCCACAATTCCCACCTGCACCTCTCGCACCAAATGGGAGCTGCCCCAGGTAAGTGCTCCACACCCCAACCTCCTGCCCCAACCCTGAGCCCCCTCCCTCACCCTAACTCCTGGCCAGACCCTGCACCCCAACCTGCTCCTGCACCCTAACTCCCTCCCAGACCCTGCACCTCCAGCCCTGTGCCCAGTGCTCAGTGCACTCCCACCCTCAGCTCAGTGCAGAGAGAGATGAAGAGAATGGGCTAAAACCAGGGAGAAGGTAGGTACCTGCTCTATGTGGGCAGGGGCAGGGGGGGGATCCTGTTTACCCCCTCCCCAGCCCTGCTGCGCTTGAAGTTTACCCCCAGCCCCTCCCTTGCTCCAGGGACCAACCCTAGCTCCCGCCCCACTGTGCTTTTGCCCCAGGCCCCTGCCTTGCTCCAGTCAACAGGGACTAATCCTCCCCCCATTCCCTAATGTGCTTATCTTGCCCCTGGCCCCTGCCTCGCTCCAGCTGGGGACCAATCCTTCGCCCCCTCTGTCACGAGTCCCGGGGCGATGCTCTGGAACTGCTCCCTATGAAGCCAGTCAGGACTCTGGGGAAGTCTCCTTTCTGTGAGCAGCCTGTCTTCAGGACACAAAGCTCACACAGCTTCCACCTTCCTGAGTCTGACCTCGGAGCATTCAGCATCCTCTGCCCCTCCGTGCACTTCCCACAGCAAGTCCACTCAGGCGGGGCTCCTGGGGAAGCCAGAGGGTCCTGCACCCCAACTTCGCAGTCAGACGTGACTCTCAGCCAGCCAGTAAAACAGAAGGTTTATTAGACGACAGGAACATGGTCTAAAACAGAGCTTGCAGGTGCAGAGAACGGGACCCCTCAGCTGGGTCCAGTTTGGGGGGCAGTGAGCCAGACAACCACGTCTGCACTTCACTCCATATCCCAGCCAGCCCCAAACTGAAACTCCCTCCAGCCCCTCCTCCTCTGGGCTTTGTCCCTTTCTCGGGCCAGGAGGTCACCTGATTCCTTTGTTCTCCAACCCTTTAGCTCTCACCTTGCAGGGGGGAAGGGCCAGGCCATCAGTTGCCAGGAAACAGGGTTTTGGCCATTCTCTGTGTCCAGACCCCTGCACACACCTGCCCTCTAGGGCTCTGCAACGATCATACACCCTTATCCCACCCCCTACATACTTAAGAACTGCCTAGGGGAAACTGAGGCACCCCCACACTATTCAGAGGAAACATGAAGAACAGGCCTGCTTCGTCACATCCCCCCATACCCTGCTGTCAGGGTGGATACAAATCAATGATTTTTTTAAAAAAATTTAAAAATCGGATTTTTTTAACTTAAATTGGATTTGTGAGGGGGAAAAACCTATCTAAAGATAGTTTTAATTAAGATACATTATATCTTATCATGGAATAGGGATTATAAATTCTAATTCTATAGTATGAGGCAATATATTGATGTAATGTTTAAGAAAAGTTTTGTAAATGAGTTCTAATAGTTCATGGATTAGAGACCCAATTTTATGGGGTTCCACGGGCTTCTGTATAGATTATTTAGGTTAATCTTTCTATCTACCCAATGGGACGCAGTGCTCAGTCTAGAAGACACCATCAGGGATGCTTAATTTTGCAGTTCTCAGACTGTGGGTTTGTGTCTCTAGCGGTAACATGCTTGTTAACAGCAAAACTGTTTTTAAATAAATAAATAAATAATATATAGAGGTGAGAAATAACAGACCTCAACTCTATTGTCCCTCTGCAAATTTGTGTACACAGAGTCAATCCTTTATCTCTCTCTAAAAGTGAAAAGTTTCAAAAAGTTCAATGAATAGAAGATTGTTGGGGGCAGATCTGGACAAGGAGAAGAAGTCTGGAGATAAATGTGAGAAGCAAGGGACATATGCTTTTTTGTTAAAATATTATGTTTGCTGTTGAAGAAAAAAATCCAGAATACTTAACGTTGTTGTATTAGTTAAATAAAACAATTTAAATGTCTGTCTGGTGATGTTCTCCTAATACAGCATGGCAAAAAAATCCTCCAAATATTAATGATTAACCTGTTCAATTGGAGATAGTTCACCTCCCAATGACTTCATAAGTATCTGCTTCAATTATCTTTGGTAAATGCAATAACCAAACAATCATTAATTTTCTGATATAGCTGTAAAACTCATCTGAAAAGTTTTCAAAATAAATCACTGTTTAAAAAAGTATAGTGTGTACCTTCTAAAAATGAACCCTACATCTATCTCTGAGTTTTGAAGAATATGTATTAAGGTTATAACAACCAACAAGAACTCACTTTTATGTAGAAAACCATGATTAAATCGAGTCTTCCTGACTCGTGATTTAACTCATGATTTAAATCAAATCCACCCTGCCCGCTGTGCTCTTGCCCCTGACCCCTTCATTCCCCAGGGGGGCCCACAAATATGTTTGGTGCCGGGCCCACAAAAAGTTAATCCGGCCCTGCCCTTTGGTGTAACGGCATTCAGCACAATTTAGAGTAAACCGCAAGTTCCTTTAAATTATGCTAGAAAACTGAAGGAGAAATCAAACGAGGCTTGAAAACAGCAAGAAAAAATTGCAAGAAGAACCATAATAAAATCTTATAATAAGATTCTTTGTCACTCATTCTCAGTCTAGAAATTTTAGAGATGCTTCCCCTACCCCATTCATCAGTCAGACTTCTGAAGCTTGACCTATTAGTCTTCACTCCCAGGGAGCCTCTTAGCTAACTACAGTACTAACCCCTTCTGTCCATTCCTCAGATGACCCTTGGATTTCATTTCCACTCTAAGCAAAGGATCCAACCTTACTACCCAACTGGCTTTTCTTTTTCCTCTGGAGAACTTTTAAAATCGGCATGCTATGGGTTTCCGTAGCAACTGGTATTCAGTCAGCATAATGTTTTCTATCATATGCCCTTTGTATGCCACAATGGATTCTCAGATTTAAAATCCGAACAATACTCTTTTTCCTTCTGTGGCTCCCAAGACACCTGGTCTTTTATTCTGTGATCTTTATGTCCCAGAATCCTTTGTGATCCATATCCCAGAATCCTTTGTGTTCTATATCTCAGAATCCTTTGTGCTGTTTCAGGGGGAAAAATGCTGTACAAAATAATGTTTTGCTTTAAAGCCATTATGCACATTATGCCAAAAGGACATATTTACTCTGAAGTCAACAGGGTTTCTCATGTGAATGAGGTCTACCCATGTGAGTAGCGGTTTGCATGTTGGAGCCCTCAATCCATATAATTTTGATATAGTTACAATCATCAAAAATATAAAAGTATCATTTATACATTGTTACAGAAAATTCCGTAAATTATACATTCCCCAATGCTGAAGCGATTGAGGCGTATGTGTGTGAGAGATAGAGCAGTGAGAGAAGCCAGCAAACCACAATTAAGGCTGTGATTCTGTCACAGAAGTTGCGGATGTCACAGATTCCATGACTTTCCGCGACCTCCGTGACTTTCGCAGCTGCAATGGCCAGTGCGTCTGATCCCTAGGGCCAGCTTCTCGGGCACCCTGCAGCCAGCCGCACCAAGCGCTGCTGGAGTGGCCCCGGGGCCAGCCGCACCGGCCGCTGCTTAGGTAGTCCCAGGGTGACTGGCTCCAGGGAGCACCTGAGCAGTGGTCCCAGGGGCTGGCCCAGGGCCAGCCACTTGGTCGCTGCTTGGGCAGCTGGCCCAGCGGAAACACCCAAGCAGCAGTCCCAGAGCAGCTGGCCCCAGGATAGTGGTTCCAGGGGCAGCCCTGAGGAGTGCCGAGCAGCCGTCCCAGGGGCTGCCTTGGGGCCAGCTGCCTGAGTACCTGAGCAGCAGTCCCGGGGCAGCCCCAGGGAGCACTTGAGCAGCGGTCCCCGGTGCCTCGGAGCAGGGATGGCTGGGGGCAGTCAGCCCCTGTGGCCAGTGCAGGGGCTAGCTGTTGGCCCTCTGGCCCCCACTGCCTGGTGTCCTAACAGCAGTGCCAGCGGCCCCAGGTGCTGCTAAGTTTTAGTCAGGGGTATTTATATAGTAAAATTCATGGACAGGTCACGGGCCGTGAATTTTTGTTTATTGCCTGTGACTTGTCCATGACTTTTACTAAAAATACCTGTGACAAAATCTTAGCCTTAACCATGCTTCACTGGCTGGGGAAGCTACAGTGAGAAGTGAGATTCTCAACCAGCAATCCACGGATATGTGGCTGGTTGAGGCTGCTTGGACAGTAGTGGACCTTGGAGCTACAGTCCTCTTAGCTTCTTAATTAGCAGCTGCCCACTCTTCATCCTCCTCCAGACAAAGGACTTTGCTGGGGTTAGAGAGAGGAGATCAGAGCTCTGAGATCTACTGCTGCCCAAACAGTTATCGTTGGTGCCCTCTCGATGGATCACGGGCTGACACTCTGAAGAGCCACACCTGGCTTTCCAAACTGAGACTGCCTGAGAGATTATTTCTTGGGATCTGGGAGGGCATTTGTAGGAAGGGCTTTGAGAAGGTTTTCATGAGCTCCGTCTTTTGTGCTGCCTCGCGGCATGGACCTGCATTTATCCCCCACACATCCTTCTCCTCTACCTCCACCTCCATCATTATTAAAGTCATCCCTCCAATTTCTCTTGCGTTGGGTGTCTCACTCCCACATGTATGTCCCGTGTATGTAGCTTCTCCACCCCCTCTGCCTCTCTGGCAACGATGAAGGTTTTTGTCAAACAGAGGCCACCTCAGGGGTGAAGCTCTCAGTTCTGCTCTGTGGGAGTTGACACTCTTCCCTTCTTCCTGTTCTGTCTCTGCTGCTTGATCAGCTGAAAAGAGTGAAGGTAGCTCACACTACCACACAAAGACCTGTAACATGACCTCACTGTGATTAGCCCATGTTGTGTGCAGTTATATGTGCAGTGCCTCAGGCCTGGTCTATGCTAAAAAGTTTTACCAGTAAAACTTGCCTTATTTCTGCACGTCCTTGTGTGAGTCCATACTCAGTTTTGAGTCCTGTCAGTAAAACCCTGACTTTCTGTCAGTCAAGTTAAACCACCTCCTGAATGATTTAATCCCTCTAGCAGCACCATTCCACAGGTACAGTACCTGTGTATCACCTGTACCAGTAAAACTGTGCACCAGCAACAGTTCCCCAATGCCCCATGACAGGGACTGCTCTGGTCACAATGTTGAACTCTGCTGCATAGAGGTCACATTGACCGTAAACCTACCCCCCACCTCCTTTAAAATGCCCAGGATGTTCTGGACATGCCTCTCCTCCTGCTACACCCCCTTTGTGAGGTCACAGGATATGGCATCCTATAAAGCTGCAAGGAGCCTTGTGCTGCTGCCCAGTCCTGGCTTTCCTTGGCTTGGTGAGAAGGAGCAGCCCAGCGTGGAATTCCACAGAAATAAAAACATTTTTGCAGATGTTTCAAAGGAGCTGCCGAAGCTGGGGCAGCAACAAGCAGCAATGTCAGGCCACGGGGAAGGAACTACAACAGTACTATCAAAAAGCAAGGGAGGCCAACAGAAAAGCAAGGCATCCTCCCCTGCCCCATGCCACTATTACGTGGAGCATAGTAAATGTGTCATATCCAGTGCGTGTACAGAAATATGAGGTTTTGCAATAGAGCCTGGGCTATGTCAGTGTGTTATGTGCACCCTCTCGCTGGAGGGTGGAGGTTCAGAGCCTGTCAGTGACAATAGAAAGTGTAATAATGCATGTGTGTTAAGAGGTGTGGCTCAGCTTTGGATTTCCTTACTTATATGGGTTTGTTACGAGTGGGTTTTGCCCGTAAGGAGCCTTTTGCAGGTTTCTAATGCAGTTGTTGTTTGTTAGAATATAGAATACTGGATTTGAAAGCAAGCATGCAAAGCTTTCACCATTTAGATACCATCTTACATTATTACATCCGTTGTTTCACAGTAAGTTAGCACACAGGATGTAATGTAGTTCTGTGGTATTATACAATGAGACACTAAGCAGTGGCATTAAAGGTTTTTTGGATTACATAGTCCTAGTAATTTCGGTAATGGGTAATGACTATAGAGATGTTCAGGTATCAGATAATAGTAATAAAAAAAAATCCCTAGCTCTTTTTCAGCAGTAGATCTCAAAGCACTTTACATGGGAGGTTAGTATCATTATCTCCATTTTAGAGATGGAGAAACTGAGGCACAGGGATGAGAAGTGATTTGCCCGAGGTCACCCCGCAGGCCAATCGTAGAGATGCAAATAGAACCCAAGTCTCTTCAGTCCCAGTTGAGTGCTCTATGCGGTTAGGCCACTCTGCCTTGTCTTCTGCATTGGGTGGCTCTAGAATGTTTGTGTATCCAGGGATCAGAGTATGGATGGGGGAAATAGTCATGGTATTCTCAAGATCAGCACATAAACCCACATAGCTGACTGTTTTTTATGAAAATTATGCAACAACGTTGACATTTTCAATTGTGTTCATTAGGCTTCAGGGTTAATGTGCCACTATGCTTAATGGGAGCAGTCCATACCTTTGAATATCTGCAGACTCAGATAATGCTATATCCACAAGGTTATGGGGAGTAAACTTTGTTTTAAGCGAGTGCATAAATTCTACAGAAAATGGTGAGGGCATAGGAGAAATAGTTTAATTTTTGTTGTTGGAGGTTGCAGTTGATGGTCTGTGATATACAGGAGGACAGACTAGATGAGCTACTGGTCACTTATCTCTAGGATTCTGTGAGAACAGAGACACTCAGCCCAGCCCTTAACAAGCCTATGTAATATTGCTTTGGTTGGTATTAGAGCTGGTGGAAATTTTCTCTGATTTTCAGTAGAAAATGCAACTTCTGCACAATCAAAATTTTCCATGGGAATGTTGCAATTTTGCTAAAAAAATAGATTTTCCATGTACGAAAATAAAAACAAAATGTTTGCTGTTGGACTCAAGCAATGTGAATTAAAACATTTTGGTTTGTTGAACTGAAACGAAACATTTTGTTTCAAACCAGTTAGACACTGAACAGCATCTGGCTAAGGTGCCTCATGGGAACTGGTTGCATCATGCCCCCATCATTCCTTATGGGCTGCGCTCCTTGGCTGGATTACATTACCGTGTTTCAAAATTTCTACACTGAAATTCTTCAGAAATTTCCGTTCTGCTAAAAATTTTGATATTTAACTTTTCATTCGGATTTTGGATTAAAACATATGTTGATACCCTGGAATTTGGTACAGAAAATCTGATTTTTACGAGCCCTAACTGATGTCTAGTTTCAAGCCCTAGGTAGGAAAGGAAGATTTGGGTACACCTCGCTGAAATTCAGTCATGCTCACTCAACTAATGGCCAAGATTTTGCTACAGTATATATCTATATTTTTCTTTGGACATTAAAAAAACCCCAAAGTGTTACATACCACCTTGCACAGAATAGTTTATTGGAGGGAAAGTTTACATTTCCATCAGCAACATACGGAGCAGCAAACAGAATGTGATTATTTTAGCAAAGCTATACTACACAACTCCAGCTGTGTTATAATGCAGGGGTTAGAAAGTTACATTATTTTAAACTTGTGACTAACAGGGAAGTGCCTTAATAAAATGCCAAATAAAACAAATGCAAATAGGTAGTAGGTTACAGAATCACTATTTCTGTTCTTTGGGCATCTGGGTCAGATACTCAGTTGGTATAAATCAGTATTTCTTCATTGACTCCAATAGACTACACTAATTTACACCAGTTGAGGATCCGACCCAGATTACTAAATCTTCATGGCCTGACTTCTCTGTTGCAGTAAGGCCCCTTTCCACTGTTTGAATGGTGTAAAATGAGAAGCAGGCCCTTTATGTTCAAGCATAATACATGCTGTATTGTTAGTGATTACTTCTGTTGGGGACACTGGGGCATGGCCACTGGGTAACTTGAGGGGATGGAAGACCACAAGTGTCGATGAAGCCCCCTCGCACTAGGCCCAAGTGTCCTTGGCCTCCCCTCCCGCCTGGAGGCACTCGCAGCAGCTCTGCGTACTGGGCCCAAGTGTCCTTGGCCCCCCCGCCTGGAGGCACACACAGCAGTTATGCTGAGAATCTGCAACAATATGCTGCAGAGTCAGACTGCCTGAAACTAAGCAAGGCCAAACAAGGCAGATACGGAAGAACAATGCTGAATAAAGCAGCTTTATGTATGGTTTAAGAAACGATACAGAGAACAAGGGCACTAGCTGGAAACTGGATTGGCTGGCTATATGGATACTTAGGGCAGCTTGCTATTGCATAAGTATGCTGGGAAAAAGGATGTATAAAAGCCTGTGTAACTTCCTGCTCTGTGTGCAGGATTTGAGATTTTATTCTCCCTGTACCTTTTTGCAGCTGCAAATAAACTTTTCTGCTTCTCTACCCCGTTGTGATTACTGGGTGTAGCACACCGGGTAACGAACCAACTCCAGCTGTTGGTTAGCCTCTCAGCACTGGGTGCCGGCAACAGCTTTTGGCGTCACTGGGTGGGCTAACGAGGCTGCAATTGAGCCTTTCCCGGACCCCTCCTGGAGGTCGAGGATTGTGGCGAGAACCGACACCCAGTGCGCACCGGTGAGTTCACCGGGGCCTCGGAGGAGATGCGATTTGATCGACCCCGGAGGGCACAATGGTGCAATGCACTCATATAGTGGAGAAGCAGTTGTGGTGGACGACCATGAAGAACCGGTCCCTTGGACATAGGGGAGGAGCAGTTGTGGACGACGGTGAAGAACCGGTCCCTTGGATAAGGTAGGAACCTTTTGAAATCCAGATTGTATGCTCTGTTGGAACCTGGGGACGCCCAGAGTTACCCTGTAGGTATGGGACAGGGACAGAGCTCGGGGGTTAGGGCACGGTGTACGCCCCTAGAATGCATTCTAGCAAACTGGAAGGTATTTGGTGCGGATCCGATGACTAAGAGCCAATTAAAACGATTCTGTACAGTTGACTGGCCTCAATATCAACTAGAGGACCAGGAGTGGTGGCCACCAGGAGGGTCAATTAATTACAACACGATCCTTCAGTTACTCCTGTTCTGTCAGAGAACAAGGAAATGGAATGAACATATGTATGCGCAGTTGTTTCTGACTTTATGTACTCGACCAGATATTTTACAGCACTGTAATCTGACTCCGACGGGTTCGGTAGTAGCTAATGTTAGTCCCCAGACCTCCACCCGCACTGTAATGGCAGAGCCGGTGTCCCCTTTGGCCCCCACACCCCCACCTTATAAGGGTAGGATGCCTCAGGTTACAGAGATTGCCCCCTCGGTGGGACTCTATCCTTTGCTTACCGAGACTGTTGTGGCTTGCCCAGGGGTAGAGGGACGTCAGGCTACCACTATGCAAGTTTACACCCATGTGCCATTCAATCCAATAGTCTTAGCAGCTTTTAAAACACAGGCTGGGGAATTCTCAACAAACCCAAGCAGGTTTATATCAGTCTTTGAGGGGTGCCTCAGTAGTCACAAGCCGGATTGAGACGACTGTAATATTGTCCTAATAACTCTGTTGTCTGAGGTAAAGGAATCAGGTTACAGCTAAGGCAAGGGGAGCGTCAGCGTTCAAGCGAAAAAAAAAAAAAGGAAAGGAAGCTATCTGTCAAGTTCCTACCCCAAGCAATCGTAAGCAGCTCAGGGCATTTCTGGGTATGGCAGGCTTTTGCAGGATATGGATCCCAGAGTTTGGACTGTGGGCTAAACCCCTGTACGACTGTGTAAAAGGAGCAGATTATGACCCCTTCTATTGGACCCCAGAGGCTGACAGGGCATTTAAAATCCTTAAAAGAAAATTGATGGAAGCCCCGGCACTGGGCCTGCCGGATCTCTCTAAGCCGTTTCAGTTGTATGTACATGAACGAAGGGGGGTGGCCCTAGGAATGCTCACACAGCTGTAAGGAGCATGGAGACGTCCCATGGCTTATTTTTCTAAGCAACCGGATCAGGTTGCAAAGGGTTGGTCGGCATGCTTACGGGCGGTCGCAGCTACTGCCCTAGTGCTGGAGGAAGCTGAGAAGCTAACAGTGGGAGGGGTTATGGAAACCTATACTCCCCATATGGTCCGAGCCTTATTGGAAGCAAAGGGAGGGCTTTGGCTCACCCAGGCTCGGATTGCTCGGTACCAGGCTAAACTGTTAGAGAACTCTGAAGTCACCTTACAGCCTAGCCCCTCCCTTAACCCAGCCACCATAGAATCATAGAATCATAGAATCATAGAATATAAGGGTTGGAAGGGACCCCAGAAGGTCATCTAGTCCAACCCCCTGCTCAAAGCAGGACCAATTCCCAGTTAAATCATCCCAGCCAGGGCTTTGTCAAGCCTGACCTTAAAAACCTCTAAGGAAGGAGATTCTACCACCTCCCTAGGTAACGCATTCCAGTGTTTCACCACCCTCATAGTGAAAAAGTTTTTCCTAATATCCAATCTAAACCTCCCCCACTGCAGCTTGAGACCATTACTCCTCGTTCTGTCATCTGATACCATTGAGAACAGTCTAGAGCCATCCTCTTTGGAACCCCCTTTCAGGTAGTTGAAAACAGCTATCAAATCCCCCCTCATTCTTCTCTTCTGCAGGCTAAACAATCCCAGCTCCCTCAGCCTCTCCTCATAACTCATGTGTTCCAGACCCCTAATCATTTTTGTTGCCCTTCGCTGGACTCTCTCCAATTTATCCACATCCTTCTTGAAGTGTGGGGCCCAAAACTGGACACAGTACTCCAGATGAGGCCTCACCAATGTCGAATAGAGGGGAACGATCACGTCCCTCGATCTGCTCGCTATGCCCCTACTTATACATCCCAAAATGCCATTGGCCTTCTTGGCAACAAGGGCACACTGCTGACTCATATCCAGCTTCTCGTCCACTGTCACCCCTAGGTCCTTTTCCGCAGAACTGCTGCCTAGCCATTCGGTCCCTAGTCTGTAGCTGTGCATTGGGTTCTTCCGTCCTAAGTGCAGGACCCTGCACTTATCCTTATTGAACCTCATCAGATTTCTTTTGGCCCAATCCTCCAATTTGTCTAGGTCCTTCTGTATCCTATCCCTCCCCTCCAGCGTATCTACCACTCCTCCCAGTTTAGTATCATCCGCAAATTTGCTGAGAGTGCAATCCACACCATCCTCCAGATCATTTATGAAGATATTGAACAAAACCGGCCCCAGGACCGACCCTTGGGGCACTCCACTTGATACCGGCTGCCAACTAGACATGGAGCCATTGATCACTACCCGTTGAGCCCGACAATCTAGCCAGCTTTCTACCCACCTTGTAGTGCATTCATCCAGCCCATACTTCCTTAACTTGCTGACAAGAATACTGTGGGAGACCGTGTCAAAAGCTTTGCTAAAGTCAAGAAACAATACATCCACTGCTTTCCCTTCATCCACAGAACCAGTAATCTCATCATAGAAGGCGATTAGATTAGTCAGGCATGACCTTCCCTTGGTGAATCCATGCTGGCTGTTCCTGATCACTTTCCTCTCATGCAAGTGCTTCAGGATTGATTCTTTGAGGACCTGCTCCATGATTTTTCCAGGGACTGAAGTGAGGCTGACTGGCCTGTAGTTCCCAGGATCCTCCTTCTTCCCTTTTTTAAAGATTGGCACTACATTAGCCTTTTTCCAGTCATCCGGGACTTCCCCGGTTCGCCACGAGTTTTCAAAGATAATGGCCAATGGCTCTGCAATCACAGCCGCCAGTTCCTTCAGCACTCTCGGATGCAACTCGTCCGGCCCCATGGACTTGTGCACGTCCAGCTTTTCTAAAAAGTCCCTAACCACCTCTATCTCCACAGAGGGCTGGCCATCTCTTCCCCATTTTGTGATGCCCAGCGTAGCAGTCTGGGAGCTGACCTTGTTAGTGAAAACAGAGGCAAAAAAAGCATTGAGTACATTAGCTTTTTCCACATCCTCTGTCACTAGTTTGCCTCCCTCATTCAGTAAGGGGCCCACACATTCCTTGGCTTTCTTCTTGTTGCCAACATACCTGAAGAAACCCTTCTTGTTACTCTTGACATCTCTGGCTAGCTGCAGCTCCAGGTGCGATTTGGCCCTCCTGATAACATTCCTACATGCCCTAGCAATATTTTTATACTCTTCCCTGGTCATATGTCCAACCTTCCACTTCTTGTAAGCTTCTTTTTTATGTTTAAGATCCGCTAAGATTTCACCATTAAGCCAAGCTGGTCGCCTGCCATATTTACTATTCTTTCGACTCATCGGGATGGTTTGTCCCTGTAACCTCAACAGGGATTCCTTGAAATACAGCCAGCTCTCCTGGACTCCTTTCCCCTTCAAGTTAGTCCCCCAGGGGATCCTGGCCATCCGTTCCCTCTTGCCACCCTCTTGCCAGAAACAGAGGAACAAAAACATGACTGTTTAGAGGTCATAGATGTCCACTAGTCCAGCCGTCTGGATTTAAAGGATGTACCCCTCCCAAATGCAGATTATGAGTGGTACACTGATGGTAGCAGTACTGTAATAGATGGGCAAAGGAGGGCGGGTTATGCTGTTGTGACCCTCCATGACATTGTGGAAGCTGAAGGTTTGCCTGCTGGGACCTCTGCCCAGCTTGCCGAACTAATAGCCCTGGCCCGTGCACTTGAACTGTCAAAAGGAAAGCGGGTCAACATTTTTACTGATTCAAAGTATGCTTTTGGTGTGCTGCATGCTCATGCTGGCCTATGGAAGCAAAGGGGAATGCTGACAGCCCAAGGCTCCCCAGTCAAGTATGGGACCCAAATCCTCCGGCTCCTAGAAGCCATACAACTTCCCTCAGAAGTGGCGGTGGTACACTGTAAAGCCCATCAAAGGGAGGATCAAGATGTGGCCAGAAGTAACGCCCAGGCAGATAGAGAGGCTAAGCATGCTGCGACCCTGCCATCCCCTCAGACTGAGAACACCCATAAGCATGCCCTTATCCCATCAGTAGGGGAGCTTCCAACCCCTCAGTACTCTGGGAAGGAGAGACAGCTAACTGACAAACTCGGTCTCTGGGAAAAGGAGGGATGGCTCCATTCCCCAGAAGGGAAGGTCCTCTTACCAAAGGGCCTGATCTGGCCAGTGCTGCAGAAACTACATCAAACCACTCATGCTGGCAGGGAAGCACTTATCCAGCTAATGGGAAAATACTTTATCACTTCCGGACTCTGACCCCTGGCTGCCCAGGTACAAGCGGACTGCTTAGTCTGCCAAAAGAATAACCCCCGACCGGGACATCCTGTGCCACCAGCTGCCCTAGAACCCACTCCGGGCCCCGGACAAGTGTGGCAAATAGACTTTACTGAGTTTCCCTGGACCCAAGGGTTCAAATATCTCCTTGTCATAGTGGATCGGTTCAGCGGATGGCCAGAGCCTTCCCATGCCGTAACTGCACTGCCAGAACAGTGGCCCTCAAGTTTGTTAAGGAGATCATTCCTCGCTTTGGACTTCCCCTGTGGATGGAATCTGACAACGGGACGCATTTCACGTCAAAAATCATTCAAAGCATCTCACATGCCTTACAGATCCCCTGGAAACTCTATACGCCCTGGAGACCGCAAGCCAGTGGTGTAGTGGAGCGTACCAATCAGACCCTTAAACGGCATCTCTCAAAAGTGTGCCAAGAAGCATCACTGCGATGGCCTGATGCTTTGCCCCTCGTCCTACTCCGTATCCGCGTTCTCCCTAAGGGTAGATTAGGGCTTAGTCCCTTTGAAATTATGTTTGGAAGGGCATGGCCTATGAATGGCACCCCGGTTCTGTCAGGGGAATGGGAGTTGGGTAATGTTTTTTTGTCACAGTATATGTGTCCCCTGTCTGCTGTTCTTTTGTCTCTTCACAGGTATACCAAGGATTCCCAGCCTCTCCCCTTGGACTCTCCCGTTCACTCCTTACAGTCCAGTGACTCTGTGCTTGTTCGTACCTGGAAAGACGAGCCTCTCCAGGAAAAGTGGAAAGGATCCTATACTGTCCTGCTGATCTCCCATACAACGGCAAAGATCGAGGGACACAAGAACTGGATCCATCACTCTCGTCTGAAGGCAGTACCCACCCCCTCGTCAGCAGGACAGTGGGCCGTCCAACCTGCTGACTCCTCATCTAGTGACGATCTCGGGCTAAAGCTACTGTTTAAAAGACACAAATAGCGGGCACCTTAATGCTAAAATGGGCCCACCCAGGTACTGGAGACCCTGGGTTAAAAAGACTCTGGTGATAATTAATTGGGTAACATTGGTATTCTCTGTGTTAGTATTTCCAAACTGTGCATATCGGGAGCATAACTCCTTTGTTTCGCTTGCGCACCACGTTGCTATTTTAACAAACCAGACTGATTGCTAGGTATGTGCTCCAACTCCACTGTCCCCCAAAATGGGAATGCCCCTTGACACGCTGCCCCTGACCCTAGCAGAATTAGCCTCCACCAAAGAGCAGGAAAGAGCGGACTCGCCGTTCTGGAATAAGACCTCTTTACAGCAAGCCACCTATCAGGACCAGGAATATTCAGTTGCAATACTCACTGAGGGAATGTTATGTTTTACCCGAAACCAGTCTGATCACTATGGGCTTCCTGTGGGAAAGAGCTCCTGTGTTATTACACAGTGGGCTGATGGGCATTGGATAAAGACCGAAAGGGGAGGCCAACAGTGTGGGTGTAATGGTTCCTCCCCTTTTAGGGAAACTCTTACAAATACTCTTACCACAAAAGAGGGGTTTGGAAATATAACTTGCCATCCAGTTAATATCTCCAATTTAGCAAGCCAATGGTGGGTTTGTAGTGGTCCCTATGGCAAGTGTAATTTGAAAGGCACAATTAGAAACGCCCCCACTTGTACCCAATCAGGAGGATGGGATGCCCCCTTAGGGGCATATGAAATGTTTGGAAAAGCAGCCAAAGCAGCCTTAAGTATCCCAGGAATCCCCTTAAGAAACAGTCCTTACCGGGCCCTATAGGGTCACTATTTTGTATGTGGCCGAAAGGCTTACAAGGTGCTGCCAGCCAACTGGACAGGTAGCTGTTATATAGCTCATGGAGTTCCTCATCTTTCCATAACTGCCACACTGCCCAAAGGAAAGATTAGAAATGCCCGAGACTCTTCTGTTGAGTCACGAGAAAAGACCCTGTGGCGACTGACTACAGCATTGGAGGGCAATGTGAAGAATTCCCTCACAACCGAGAAGCTTGTAGGGTGCTCTGTACTGGGAATAGCTCCACTGTTTACCGGGCCAGCCATGGCATGCATAGGCTGCTATACTGTAAGGCTGCAAATGGTACTTGAGAAAGTTGCCTTAGAGTTAGAGGACTCGGTTAGTGATTTAGGATCAGCAGTAAAAACATTAAATAAAGAGGTACAGCAGCTCAGGACGTTTTCCCTCCAAAACAGGCTGGCTTTGGACTATCTCTTGGCATCCCAAGGAGGGGTTTGTGCCCTCGTCGGGCCCCGATGTTGTGTATATGTAAATGATAGCAGTTATGAAATCTATGAAAAGGTGGTACAGGCTGAGGCCCATGCCCGAGCCAGAGCAGAGGTTGCCTATACTGCCCCAGAGAGCGATTGGTTGCAAACCTTGTTTTCAGGCTGGGGTTTGTCGTTTTGGCTTGGTGGTTTATTTAGCCTGCTATTGAAACTTCTCTTTCCTGTATTGCTTGTATTACTGGTATTATGCTGTGCAGTATCATGTGTTAGGGCCCTTTTGCAGAAGTTAATAAGTCATTCTCTTCAGGGCTATCACAAAGTGCTTATGGAAAGTCCTATTGTAAAGAAATAAGTAGCCCAAGTGAGAAAACTCAGAGCCAAGGATGTTGAGTGTTCTCAAAGGAGGGAGTTGTTGGGGACACTGGGGCATGGCCACTGGGTAACTCGAGGGGATGGAAGACCAGGAGTGTCAAGGAAGCCCCCTCGCACTAGGCCCAAGTGTTCTTGGCCTCCCCTCCCGCCTGGAGGCACTCGCAGCAGCTCTGCGTACTGGGCCCAAGTGTCCTTGGCCCCCCCGCCTGGAGGCACACACAGCAGTTATGCTGAGAATCTGCAACAATAGCTGCAGAGTCAGACTGCCTGAAACTAAGCAAGGCCAAACAGGGCAGATATGGAAGAACAATGCTGAATAAAGCAGCTTTATGTATGGTTTAAGAAATGATACAGAGAACAAGGGCACTAGCTGGGAACTGGATTGGCTGGCTATATGGATACTTGGGGCAGCTTGCTATTGCATAAGTATGCTGGGAAAAAGGATGTATAAAAGCCTGTGTAACTTCCTGCTCTGTGTGCAGGATTTGAGATTTTATTCTCCCTGTACCTTTTTGCAGCTGCAAATAAACTTTTCTGCTTCTCCACCCTGTTGTGATTATTGGGTGTAGCACACCGGGTAGCGAACCAACTCCAGCTGTTGGTTAGCCTCTCGGCACTGGGTGCCGGCAACACTTCTAATTAGGTCTGTCAATTAATCGCAATTAACTCATGCGATTAACTCACAAAAATTAATCGCGATTCATCGCCGTTTCAATTGCATGTTCATTGTTTCTGTTAAACAATAGAATACCAATTGAAATTTTTGGATGTTTTTCTATATTTTCAAACATATCGATTTCAATTAAAACACAGAATACAAAATGCACAGTGCTTACTGTTAGGATATAGATATTCAGGCCTGTCTGTAAAGGCCTACACTCTAAGAATTTAGGTGTATTCTTATCACTTGGCTAGTTAGAGGTATAAAAGAAAGAATAAAAATCACTGTCTTCCAGTGTAAGGTCCTTCTCTTACTGTGACAGTCTGAGGCCCTGTTCTTAGGCTAAGGCCTTTGGCTAAACAGCAGAGGCAGCCATAAGCTGGGAAGCGACCGGTCACATCCTCACATTCCAAACTAGTCACATTGAAATAAGGTGCTATTGGGCTGTTAGGAATACAATCCTGTCCTGATAGTGCCTATTGCCTCCAGAGAAAAGGAAGTGCCTAGAGGATGTAAAAGGAAACTTAGTTTGATAGCATCCTTTCTGGCAAGAACTCACTTATCAATAACTGGGATGTGAAATCCTCATTTCTGTGTTTGTTCTATCATTGTAGTCCCCATTTCCCCATTGTTTGTCTGTATAATCTCTGTCTGGTTCTGTGATTGTTTCTGTCTGCTGTATAATTAATTTTGCTGGGTGTAAACTAATTAAGGTGGTGGGATATAATTGGTTAAATAATCATGTTACAATATGTTAGGATTGGTTAGTTAAATTTCAGGAAAATGATTGGTTAAGGTATAGCAAAGCAGAACTCAAGTTTTACTATATAGTCTGCAGTCAATCAGGAAATGTGTGTGTGTGGGGGGGAAAATGGGAACAGGGAATGGGGGTGGGGAAATTGGAATCGTGTTTAGCTAAAGGGGGAAGTGGGAACAGGGACACAGGTAAGCCTCTGTAGTGTCAGAGCTGGGAAGGGAACACTAAGGAAGGAAACTGGAATCATGCTTGCTGGAAGTTCACCCCAGTAAACATCGAATTGTTTGCACCTTTGGATTTTGGGTATTGTTGCTCTCTGTTCATGTGAGAAGGACCAGGGAAGTAAGTGGGTGAAGGAATAAGCCCCCTAACACTCACTTTATATTATTTTTATTACAAAGATTTGCACTGTAAAAATGATAAACGAAAGAAATTGTATTTTTCAATTTACCTCATACAAATACTGTAGTGCGATCTCTATCATGAAAGTGCAGGTTACCTATGTACATTTTTTTGTTACATAACTGCACTCAAAAACAAAACAATGTAAAACTTTAGACCCTACAAGTCCACTCAGTCCATTTCTTGTTCAGCCAATTGTTCAAACAAGTTTGTTGACATAATGTTGTCCGCTTCTTATTTACATTGCCACCTGAAAGTGAGAACAGGCATTGGCATGGCACTTTTGTAGCTGGCACTGAAAGGGATTTACGTGCCAGCTATGCTAAACATTTGTATGCCCCTTCACGCTTCAGCCACCATTCCAGAGAACATGCTTCTATGCTGATGGCACCCATTAAAAAAATAATACATTAATTACATTTGTGACTGAACTCCCTGGGGGAGAATTATATGTCTCCTGCTCTGTTTTACCCGCATTCTGCCATATATTTCATGTTATAGCAATCTCAGCTGATGACTCAGACATGTTATTCATTTTAAGAACACTTTCTCTGTAGATTTGACAAAACACAAATGTGAGATTTTTAAAGATAGATACAGTATTTGACCCAGGGTTTAAGAATCTGAAGTGTGTTCCAAAATCTGAGAGGGACGAGGTGTGGAACATGCTTTCAGAAGTCTTAAAAGAGCAACACTCCGATGCAGAAACTACAGAATCCAAACCACCTAGGGTCCCCCCCATCAGATTCCCACACTTCAGCCCCATGACCCCTTTTGCTCCTTTCTGCTCCCCCCTCCTCACTGTGGCCCCAAGACAGGAGAATCTCTGTCCCCGTGCCACGGCACCCAGGGGAGTGAGAGCTCCTCCAGTCCAACGGCCGCAGCAGGGGTCCGGGTGCTGGAGCTTCCCCCACCACCCCTCGCGCTTTTGCGGGAGACCAGGGTCAGGGCACTGGGGCATCTCCTGCCCTGTGTGCCCAGCGCTTCTGCCAGAGAGTGGGGTCGGGCGCGGGGGCTTCCCCCACTGCCTGCGGCTTCTTCCGGGGACACGTAGGTGGTGCTGAGGCTACCCCTGCCTAGGAGCTTGTGATGGGGAAGGGGTTGGGGGCCGCTGGAGGGGGCTTCCTCCGTCCTGCGGCTCCTGCCAGGGACAGGTCAGAGGGTGCCAGGGAAGGGTTCCCCCACCCTGCCCGCCCTGCGCTGCTGCTGCAGAGTGGAGTTGGGATGCGGGGGCTTCCCGCGACCCACCCCACTCAGCAGCCAGGGCTCCAGCTGTGGGTTTTTTCCAGAGCCCCCCAGTTGGCTGGAGCCCAGGATACGGGCCCTGTGGGCCCAGTGGCTAATCCGTTTCAGACTGGCCTCTCATTTCATGTTAGACACAGGGCTTGTCTACACAGTGAACTACTGCACAACCATCCGCAATGATACAGTGCTTTTATGGCACTTTCATTGTGTGTTGTAGCACCCAGGTTTACTGCAGTGTAATTCGCCATGTAGACAAACCCACAATAATAACTCATGATCATGATTCTGCTCTCCTCTACCATGGCTTTACACCAGCATACATCTTATCATAGCAAGTGTTCAAATTCTGGCTGATGTCACATATGAACTAAATTTGGTGGTCTCATGCTAGTTCCCTTTTCCTACTTCACAAAACCATGAGACAATTCATCATGATTGGCTGTCTCTGTTCAGGAGGCCCAAGACAGAAATGCCTAGGGTATTGCAGATCAAGAGTGAGGAGAATAGGTAGGATTATTTGGAGAAAGTTTATATGGTAGCCAGCAGCGATACGTCTGGGCCAAACCAGTGTTGGTAATGCCTCACTTACACAAGCACGAAAGTCACTCATAATTTTTTGTTAAAGAATAAAGTACCAAAAACACCCACATAAAGTTTCATGGTAGCTGTTCCCTATACCAGAACTTTCATAAAGGCAATACTGTAGATGGTTACCCACTAAAACACATCACAATCCATTGTGCTTCTCCTTTCCAATGAACAATGACATTTTTTAAATTCACAAATCTATAAAAATAACAGCTCTGACTCTAACAACCACCCTAACGTTTCCTGTCTCTATTGACATTCTCTACTGACATTCTGCTTTGCCCTCAGTCACTTATTACTGAGAGCATTTGAAGCATCCAGAACAATTTACACAAAATGCCAACTCAAACACCAATCTAGATGCTGATATTTTCAGAAAGGCTGTTATTTATTTTTAATAATGGCGCACTTCCAGCAATATATCACCTGCTTAATTTTATCTCTTCCTGCAGGTTTTTGCTGGTTCACATCTGTCACATACCACTAGATTTTCAATAGACGTGCTGTTCATCAAAAATCCAGTATAGCCATTCACTTGTTATCAGAACTTGTTCACAGCAGCATGATAAAAATCCTTGAGGGAAGAGTGATTGACAGGGAAGGACACTTGCTCCCATCTTAAAGATGAGATTAGATTGCAGAGAATAGATTCACTTCTATCTTACAAGCCATTTCAAGAAAATAAAGCACTTGTGTTTTCAGAAAGATGGTATCTACCCTAACATTTGTTACAAATACATGTGGGTTCATCATTACCTGCATGCCACAGCAGGTATCATATTTTGAAGAAGTTTCTTTCAAAAGAGAAAAAGTTCTATCAAAATAGCAAGTCTCACACTATTGTCTATCAAAACTGTTATTGAAACCACTGCTCTCATGCTTATTCCCACATTTTTTTCCTTTGCTGTCTGTTTAGAGAGGTGAATACAATGGCTATAAGATGGGCAGCAAATTTTAATTTTAGAAGTAAACATCTCTTTCATGCTGCAAAAACATAATATATATGAAGCATAATATAATAAAGTCTGCTGTATCAATCCCCCGATCTATCTCCATTACACTCAAGTATCAGTATTAAAAATACCATGGGAATACCCTTGGTGAAATACCATTGGTAAACAGAATAGATACGGAAGATTCTTTCCTACTTCAACATTAATAAATATTAAATACATTATTATATCACTACAGCATTTGGGATAAACAGGGGCATGGATGAAAGGTTTCCTCCCTGTACCTCTTTCAGGGGAGTTACAGCACAGGAATAGCTCTGTGTTGTATTTTAAAAGTACAGTGGTGTGCAGTAGCCTTTCCTAATTAGAGAAGCTAAAGAATGCATAATTAAACAAGGCACTGTAAGTATCTGACTGCTCCATTACAGACAAATTGTTTGGCCTGACCCGGTGTGTGTTGCAGGAAAATGATAAACTCTGAGATTTCTATTCCAGGCTAATGGTAAGTATCTGTGTGTGCATGTTACATTAAGCACCTTAATGTGAGCATTTGCAAAACTGTGAAACTAATTGCATTAACAATAATCTCATTACCAGCCTTTCTTAGAAATCCGTGTGCATTTTTGCGGCAGCAGGAACATTTTAGGAACTGAAGCCTGGATTCTCTACATGTCCTTCCTTTTTTTTCAGCCTTCACCCTGGGGATCTTACAAGTGGACCAGTCCAGGAGGGTGTTAATTCCCCAGCCTCCTCACGCTGAAGCTGGATTGGCAGCATACTGTGTCTGATATGAGAAGCACTACATTTAAGACCTTAGTAGCAGGCACTACATTCATGAAACCCAGCCTAGGGGGTTGCTAAATGAGAGCCTCACTCTCTGCACCACTGTGCTACCTCAGTTCTGGGTACTGCAGCTAACATCCCACCACCGGAGACTACCGCTGCAACTCAGCAGGGTCAGGTGACCAGCAGCAGACTGCTGATTTGATATCATCGGGCATAAAGCTTTATGTTCCTGTCTGAGCACCTAGTTGCTAAGGGTTGTTGCTTATAGGTGACAGCTAGGGAGGGCATGCGGGCTCAAGTACACCTCCAGATATCTGCTTGGCCTGCTGGGAGAGGGAGAGGGACTCTGTCCTTCGCCTGCTGCGCCTGCCCGCCAGCATGCTTGGCCCCTGTCCCTGGCAGGGAGTGGACGGGGTGGGACCAGCCCCATCTCATGCCAGCCGCTCCAGGTCGCTGCTCCGTGCAGTGCTGCAGCTGCCTGCGAGAACCTGGCTGGGAAGGAGGCAGCAGCCCGCCCCCTCCACTCAGGCCTGGCTGCCAGGGACAGAGGCCGAGCGAGCCAGCGCTCCCTCTCACCCTCAGGACGTTTCCGGCTTGCTTGGCCCCTGTCCCTGGCAGCCAGGCCTGGGCGGAGAGCAGAAAGGGTGGGCCACTGCTGCCACCCCGGCTGGGCTCTCTCTCAAGGAGCTGCTGCGCTGCACAGAGACAATGACCCAGAGCAGCCACCTTCAGCCGAGGTGAGATGTGCCTCACTCCCACTCCCCTACTGGGCCCGGCTGCCAGGGAGAGGGACCGAATATGCCAGTGGAGTGGTGCAGCGAGAGAAGGACAAAGCAGGGCCGGTGCAACCACTAGGCAAACTAGGTGGGTGCCTAGGGCACCAAAATTTGGGGGCACCAAAAAGCGGTGCCCTGCCCCCTGGGCTGGTCCCGGCCTCTCTGCCCCTGTCCGGGGTGCCAAGTGGCCCCTGCTGCACCGGGGCATCCCAGGCGGCCAGCCCCACTACCCGGCTCAGCAAGAAAAAGCTGGCTTCCAAAGGCACCAAAAAACCGAAGCCTTGTGCTTGAGGCGGGGGCAAGCCCCAGCCATAAAAAAGCCAGCACGGGGCTCCTGCAGCAAATGCATCGTGGGCCCCGGCCCCTGTGCGCCGCCGGCTCTTCCCTCGCCTCCCTCGGGCTCTGCGGCTCCTGGGCGTGTAAGCCGCCGCCGCTGCCCCTTCCAAAGCAGGCTCGGGGCCTCGCGCCGTGGCTGGGAAATGCTCGGTCTCTAAGGGCAGCCCGCTTCCGCCGCACCTGGCCGCTCGCCATGGGCAAAAACCAAAAGCTAATGCTGGCGGTAAAGGCAAAAAACGTCGGCGTGGTGCAAAAGCTGCTGCAGCGGCCCAAGCCGGGCAAAGCCAGTAAGTAAACTCAGGGTGAGGGGCCACCGGAGTTGGGTGGGGTGGAAAGGGCTCGCAGGGGGGCTGTGCACCCTCCAGGAAAACTCAGGGGGCGGGAAGGTGGAAACCTGGTCTGGGAAGCAGCCCTGGGCATGGCTGACCCCTGGAGTCTATAAAGGCTCGTTAAAATTTGCCCCACAATAAAACAATGTGCGGGGGGCGCAAGGTAAAAGTTTAGTCTAGGTCGTAAAATATCCTTGCACCGGCCCGGGGACAGAGCCCTTCCCCTGCAGGTAACTCTGGTGGGATTGGGAGAGCGTGGCAGCCCCAGGCTGGGCACAGGGTGGGGGCTCGCTAGGGAAGGCACTGGGAGCAGGTTCCCTGGTCTCTGCTCAGCTGGAGGTAGGGGCATTGCCTGCACCTCCCCTTCTGAGGTGTCTGTGAGCTCTGAGGAGGCACTAATGCTGTGAGTCTCCCCAAGCTGGGACTAGCCCCAGCCTAGCCCAGAAGCACATGCTCCTTGGTCCTGTGGCCCCAGCCCCTGAGGGAGCCGGCGAGATTATCTCAAACCCAGATTTTTTTTCTTAATTTGCTTCGGTGCGGCGGGGGGGAGAGATTTCATTGTCTATATTAAACTCAGGGGGCAGGAAGGGGGAAACCTGGTCTGGGAAGCAGCTCTGGGAAGGGCTGACCCCTGGAGTCTATAAAGGCTCATTAAAATTTGCCCCACAATAAAACAATGTGCGGGGGGCGCAAGGTAAAAGTTTTGTCTAGGGCGTAAAATATCTTTGCACCGGCCCTGCCTACATCGTTCCTTATCCAGCACTTAACATGATGGGAAATCATTTCCATCTTGAATTCATGTTTGAACTGTGGGAGCTCTACTGGGTGTTAAACAACTTGATGAAATCATGTTATTTGCATCCGGTGACAGTGTCAACTGTTACGCCCTTTCAGGAACTTTCACATTATTTTGTAGGTAAGATTGCTCTGATTCAGACTTAGCTGTCTGCATCTGTCGTTGCAAAGTTGTGTCTGAGGCAGGGCTGGCTCCAGGCACCAGCATTCCAAGCAGGTGCTTGGGGCGGCACTGTGAAAGGGGCAGCAGTCCGTGTGCCATCAGGGCGGTGTCTCGTCTTTCCGTGGCAGCGGCAATTCGGCGGCAGCTTCTTTCCTCAGGCTGCCGCGGTGGCAATTCAGCGGCAGCTTTACTCTGCAGGCTGCCACGGCGGCAATTCGGCAGCAGCTTCTGTCTGCCTGGGGCAGTAAAAACGGTAGAGCCGGCCCTGGTCTGAGGCTAGGGGTGGAGCACTGGAACATCTTCTCTGCTTCATCTTCAGCTAGTAGCACTGACAGAATGAGATGTTCATGCTTCCGCATGAGTTAAATCCCTGCTGTTCATGGCAGTTGATGGCTAGCAGAGAGAATACAATACTTCCCTACAGAAGGGCATAATGCCAGCTTTTCTTAAAGAAGTGATTTTTCAGATCCATGCTCAAGAAACCATCTCTTGACAATGTCAGTCTCTTCATTCCCTCCCAATTAATTCCCTGTCTCAGATATTCCTTATGAAGAATGACGATTGCAACACTGACACCCCTCCTACAGCCCCAAAATAGTCTTAGCTGCTGAGCTAAAATCCAACAATGGATTGATTTTTTTTTTTTTGTTTTCCCCAAGGAAGACTTGTTTCCAGCAAGGTCCTCATTCTTAATTAATATTTTCTTTTATTCTATATGACTTTATTGATGGCAAATGAAAGAACAAGAAGTTTCCCAGACTGAGTAACCGATGTCTCTTTAGAATTCCAAGTATTTCATCTGTTTAAATTTTTCTTTCTGACAAGAGGCACTTTTATGAGAGTCTCTGACAATTTATTTTAAAATATAGTAATTCAGTTGTGACCCTAAGAATGCCTCAATGCCAGCTGGCAAAAGGCCTGTTCAGTAACAGCAACTTCTACCAGACCTGACAAATTCACTACACGTAACACATTGCTGTGATAGTATTTATGTATAAAGAATTTCATGTGAGATCTTAAATGAAAGCCAGGATTATGATGGTCATTTACACTGTTGTGAAATGTATGTACTGATTATATTTTAAAAGTTATGTCTATATGCTGAAAATATGTCCTTATAGTTTGTATCAAGGTGTTATTCCCCAGCAGAGGTGAAAATCTGGTTTTGACAGACAAAGGATTGTATATTCATACATCTGCCTAGGTTCATATGTAGATTAAATATTTTAAGCCAGACACAACTGGAGCTACATTTTCATTTCAAGTCAACATGTGGATATGAAGACATCTTGGAAGAGCACACCAGGAAGGGAAACACAGGACGTCATGCTGTCACTGGGGTCAAAGCAATGAGTTTGGGGAAATATAAAGAGGAACAAAAGTCCATTTTGATATCCATTTACTGAGGAAACACCCTTGAAGGGCATAGGGTATTCACGAAAACTTGGATCCTGGTCTGACTGGAAACCAGCATCTCTGGCAAAGACTGAATCCTTGGGAGAAAATCTGCTTTATTAAATAGGAAAGGTAGCCATTAATAAGTGTGGACCTAGGATTGTGGTTTAGGTTTTGTTTTGTGTGTAACCATTCTGTTTCCAATATGTTTACTCAATACTTATCTGAATCTTTGAATCTCTGTTCTTTGTTAATAAACTTATCTTTGTTTTTATTATAAATGCATCTCAATGCTATGGTATTGAGCCAAGTATGAATCCTCAGTTGAACCAAATAAGCTGATGTGTATACTGTTCCCTTTGGGGACAGTGAAGCTGGTTATTTCTGTGTGTCCAGTGACGGGGGCTGGACCCTGCAAGGGACACTGCCAGAGGGACTTTGGGATGGGGTATACCTTGTGCTCCCTTCCAGGCAAAGGAAGGGCTGGCAGAGTTCTGCGGAGAATGCTTGAGCCGCAGTGAGGCTGATTGTCGTAGGATGCTGCCTCACAGCAACCACAAGAAAGTCCCCTTCATGCTGGTAGGCAGGGGGTAACAAGGTGACTCACAGTACTAAGTACTCCAAGAAAGCATCACGTCAGTATAACAAAATAAACAGCCCCCCTGCAGCACATGATCATACTAAATAACTGTGCAGCAAGACAAAGCAAAATAAACAGCCACTTCCCTACACGTTCCCACTTCTCTACACGTTAATCGTGAACAACATGTGCATCTTCAGCAGCCCTCTTAAAAAGATGTGCCTTGGAGCATGCCCTGAACATCAGCAGATCCGGGCTATTTTGCACCAAGGGGCAGCTGTGTATTTCAAAGGAAAGGAGCCCTCATTGAGAATATCCTCTTTGTTCCCTGGCTTTTTATGAGGGCGCTCTGGCTCAAGTGCCTCTGCAGATCTTAATTGTGGCAAAATATCCCAGGGAAAGAGACAGTCTCTCAGGTAGAAAGGTGTTGAGCCATTTGGGGCTTTAAATTTCAGAACCAACACCTTTAAACTATCCACAAACTACTGGCAGCCAGTACAGAACATTGAGCACTGCTTAAATATGCTTGTGGCAAGAATCGTCTCTTAGCAAGGAGACTGGCATATTCTTCACTAGCTTTAAGGGGTAGTCCTAAATACAAAAGTCTGGTTTTGAGGTGACAAAGGCCTGAATTATACTGGTGAGGTTCACAACAGAAAGAAAGCTACAACCTTCTACCTTGAAATGAAATGAAAACAAGCCAGCTTGGCTACTGTTGAAAGACAGTCATACAATAATATTTGAGAATCTAGCTAGACTCCTTAGTTTCAGAAACATAAGTAATTTATCAGCAAAGACATGACTACAGTCAGTGGCGGGGGAATAGTGGGGGCAATATAGGCAGTTTGCCCCGGGCCCCCTGTTTGAGAGTTCCCCTAAACTAAGTGACAGTATGATGTGGCATATGGGGTGACAGTGGCACTCAGGTTTTGGGTAGTTGGATATTTGCTCTTCATCCATCGTTAGGATGAGACCAGTTACCAGCTCCACTCATAATGTTAATGTTTCTGTTTTGCATTCTCTTTCCAGAAATGTGTATTAAATGCTAGAAAGGATTTCTCAGGTGTAGATGTGACGCTCCCCCGGGGTACCTAGGGTTGTGAGTCATCTCACCACTATCTGCCCTTAGCATGAAGGAGTATTATCTGTGCTTGCTGTGGGTCAGCTCCCTGAAACCAACAGTCTCTGGCAAAACAAGCACTGTCTCCCAGGCCTCTGCAGGCCTCACGCATTCTATGTAGGTAGCGAGAGGCACACATCAACCCCTGAATACTCTGAGCCTTCCATGCAAATCCAGCCCCCTATCTACTGAACACTCCCAGAATTACCAGGTCTGCTATTCCCAAGGGAACAGCACACACCAGATTGCAAGATTCAATTTAGGACTAGCACTTTGCTTAACTCTACAGCACTCAGATATATTTATGGTGAAAACAAGAACATATTTATGATCAGAGATTCAAGGAACCGTGAGAAAGAATATTGGAAACAAATGGCTACATGTAAAACAAAATAAGAACACACAACACTCTATTCGACATTGGTGAGGCCTCATCTGGAGTACTGTGTCCAGTTTTGGGCCCCACACTTCAAGAAGGATGTGGATAAATTGGAGAGAGTCCAGCGAAGGGCAACAAAAATGGTTAGGGGACTGGAACACATGAGTTATGAGGAGAGGCTGAGGGAGCTGGGATTGTTTAGCCTGCAGAAGAGAAGAATGAGGGGGGATTTGATAGCTGCTTTCAACTACCTGAAAGGGGGTTCCAAAGAGGATGGCTCTAGACTGTTCTCAATGGTAGCAGATGACAGAACGAGGAGTAATGGTCTCAAGTTGCAGTGGGTGAGGTTTAGATTGGATATTAGGAAAAACTTTTTCACTAAGAGGGTGGTGAAACACTGGAATGCGTTACCTAGGGAGGTGGTAGAATCTCCTTCATTAGAGGTTTTTAAGGTCAGGCTTGACAGAGCCCTGGCTGGGATGATTTAACTGGGAATTAGTCCTGCTTTGAGCAGGGGGTTGGACTAGATGACCTTCTGGGGTCCCTTCCAACCCTGATATTCTATGATTCTATGATTCTATGATTCTAGAGACTAAACTAATGTTAACCTCATGTCTAAAGAAGTTTTCTGTCACCTAAAGTTCTCTTCAGCATTTTCAGCCAAGACAGAATGAGACCCCCACCTTCATGAATGCAAAAGCCCTTGTTTTCTTCCTTGGCGAAGGGCGCCTGGGTGTCTTCCTTGCCTTCTAGAAATAACCCCAAAGCGCCCATTGTCTTTACTCATAAACAGGATAACCCCCCATGGTTTGCTTTTTCCTGTGTGTTCTTTTCATGTTGATTTCACATCTCTTCATTAACATTTGACTTCATATGTAAATAAACATCCATTGTGTTAGCTTACAATGCTTAATTTACATCCTGACAGAGAGAAAAACATTTTTTGTCTAAGAGAAAACCTGTTTTTTACCTTTGCTGGTGCCTAATACCTTGATACAGACTCTAAGGACATGTTTTCCATACATATACATAGCTCCTTACATAGTGTCTGTACATACATTTCACATTGGTATGGATGACTAGTGTGACACCAGCTTTTAATTTAAGACCTTGCATGATATTCTTTGTTGAACCGGAATGTATACATCGGAATCAGGATATTCCTGTAACCGCCTTGCCAATTGGCATTAAGAGGTTTTGGTGGTCACAGCACAGGTGCTGGAACCAGGGGTGCTGGGAGTACAGCAGCAGCCTGTGGCGTGAAGCGGTTTCCATCATATACAGGGTTTACAGTTTGGTTCAATGGCTCTGAGCACCCCTACCATACACATTGTTCCAGCACCCTTTGGGTCACAGTAGACGCTATGATACAAGCAGGTCAGCGTTCCTGTACATGCATCCCTGACCACTAAGTAAACACTTTTAACATTATTGTACTTATCTTACATAAACTTCACAGAGCACAATATTCACCTCAGTTACTGCAGCCTAAGTAAAAATGTGACTCTTTCTAAGCTTTATCCTAAAGATTTTCCTGATAGCTTTTTTTTTTTACATTTTTATCTCCTGGCAGGATCTAGTAAATTCAGTTCAAAGCTGAAGTGTTCTCTTTTGAGTCTAAGAGGTCAGCTCAGTTGCTCTGTGTTCTTGTTCCTGAGAACGAGATCCTAACTTCAGTATCACTGTTAAATACAATTAAAAGTGCTTACCTCACATTCATTATGAAGAAGAATGCAGATATTTATCAGGATAATCACAGAGTTTATTGGGAATTCAGCACTGTACAAACAGCTACTACTGAAGAACTGAGACCAAATGTTTATGGTTCCTGAAACGTCACGAACAACCACTAAACCACAAACGGATGTCTGACAAACTCACTCTGTGCCTGATCCAGCGATCTGATGTAAAATTTCTAAGTGTCTTATTATATTTTAACATACATTAAATATTTCCAATTATTATAAAAGACAACTGTTTGAAAACAGTTGCACCTGCATAAAAAGGAATTCAAAGTAATTGAAAGGGGAAAAAATTGTGTATGAAAGTATGCATGTGAGAGAGTGAACAAGTTCTGATCTGTCGCTTGGGGTGCAAGCCAGCATTCAAAATTTGATTCAGTGCTTGAGTGAGATCTGAGCTTAGTGTATCTCTTGTGGCTGTTCTTCATTCTGTGGTCCTGGTTAAACAGCCCATCAGGACTCCTGTTGGTCTTTGGTTTTTGTCAGAGTCAATATGCGTAAAGCGGTGTAAAGTTGAATTTGCTTTTTTTTATCATCTGTGTCTGATTTGAATGGGACTGCTGCCATAAGTAAATTAAGGGGGATTTGAAGTCAGTGGAATTTAAATTCTGTGTTATTACTCATATGAGTATGGTAAGGAGAATTTGGGGATTTGGCTCATTCTGTTGCTTCAGGCTCGTACAAGTAAAACTTATCAAAGGAATCCTTTTGTAAAATATTTTCAATTGCCACACATAGTCTCATATACATAAGATTATATAGAAAGAAAACATTTTTGTAATTAGAATTAGAGTCCACACATCCCAGAGGTTGTGCGGTTACCAATAAGCATGGTGTATACAAGTCACTCGGGGATCTAACTGACCTGTGCAAGGTCTTTTGCAAAACTTAAACCCTGCAGTGCCTTTTCTCTGGTGAGTGCCTCTCTCTCTTTGAGTCCTCATGTGTGCCTCCCTCTCTTCTACTGGAGAATCCACCAGAACCCTGAGTGCCAGTATATAAATGTAGCTAGGCCTTGAATGTTTAGACATAGTTAATAAACACAGTTATTTGGAACCCATCTATGTCCATGCAGTTTCCTCTTATTCTTATTGTTGTATAGAGACGCAACAGAATGCCTTCACATCCCTGTGTATTGCAGAGTGCTAAAGGAGCCTCTGTCATGATGGGGACTTCTGGGGGTGAGCTAGAGAGTTGTTATAATTCTCCAAGAACTCTCCAATATTTGTATAAAATGTGCTTTTTCTGTGAATCCTCCTGCCAGTAAACCCATTTGCTAGAATAGCCACAGGAAGTGCCCACAGGAAGGGCATGAACACAGTCAAGTTTGTCCAGTTCTTACGGTGAGCACATGTTAGTCTAACAGCCTTTTTGTATAGTTTAGGGTTAGCTATTGTAATCTGGCAAGAAATATAGAAATATTACTCCACTTCCTCTGCTTGTTTAAAGTATGTTGCTTCACTGCACATGGTAACATTTGAAATATATAATTTTACATTATGGCTATCATTATTTCACTTATGTTAACTGCCCCATAGGTCAGTTCAGCAGATGCAACCATGTGATTATTCTTAAATATTTTAACTCTTCGGACTATATTATCCATATTATATTCTTTAGTATAGTGTTTAATTTAATATACAGACAGACATGTTCTTATTACAGCTCATTATCCAGTTACTAAACAGAGCAAAAGAGCAACACTTGAATTATCCCTGTTTCTATGGTATCTTATGGCAGTTTATTTTATAATATTAGACCAGGTTGAAGAAGTTGAATCCTTCACATTTTCTTTAACCAGTTTACAAGGAAGAGAGAGAAGGAGTAGCATTAAGAGTGAATGCCATAGAATGGTTTCAGATGACTTGTTCTGTTCCCTACTATACCACAAAAGACTGTATCACTATGGGACGATCACTTAGCTTTTCCCTTATTTTACACATATGTAGAATAGGTAAAATACCTATCTGTTGTAAAGTACTTTTAGAGTTGCAGATAAGTGCTATCTATACCCAAAAGTAGTAAGTAATATGAATAATAAAAGGTGATGATATTTTCAAAGGCATATGCAAAACAAGAATATTCATTTTCCACAAAATTATGAGGATATATATTTTTTAAAACTAGAGAAACCAGAAAGGTCACTTAATTCTTTGTTCTAGTCCAGTGTAAAGATCATATAAGATAAAGAGCAATAATGACAAAAATTATGAATGCTCCTATGATGGCTAGACAGTTGGTTTTTTTTTAAATTTAATAAGAAAATTATTCCTCCAATTACTGGTAGGTTTTGGTTCTAAAACCTTTTCTATAAAATTGTAATCATCCTGGATTTAAAACTTACAATCACTTTAATCCTCAAATGGCACAATCATACTCTCCAAACGATAACAATAATACTTTATTATTTTGCTTACATCTCCTGATATCCATCTGAGGAGCTAAAGTTCTTTGAAAGCACAGATGAATTCCTCTTATTAACTCTGTGATGTACTATTATCCCCATTTTACAGATAAGGAAACTCAGACACAGTGCATTTAGAGGATTTGTTCAGCGTTACACAGCAAATGTGGAAAAAAAGCCAGGATTAGAACTCTGGTCGCCTGATTCCCATTCTTTTGCCATAACCAGTCACAATATTAAACTTCTCATCTGAACTTGTGAAAGCTAATGACCTCACTAAATATTTACTTAAAGTTGAAAATACATAAACTGTCTCTGAATGTATATTGAATATTAAACACTTTGGCTGCTTGGAGAAGTAAAGGAAGGAGAGCTGAGAGAGAGGGGCCTTGGAATCAGACTTCTCTGACTTGGAACTGTTTGCAATATTCTTGACTGTGATGTCAGCAATGTTCTACATTACTTTTATGGCAAATTCTGAATGTTTGCTCTCACTAGAAGCAGAAGTATCTGCACACTGGTTAAAATGTCACATGTTATAATAGATTGCAACCTGTGTATCATCAGTTAAAGTTAAGAGCCACAGAACTATTTAAAGAGCACAGCCCCAACCACAACATTTGTATCAAAAGCTATCTTTAAAACAGAATTGTTTACCAGTATACCCTTCAGCTATCATGTTCTTGTTCTGTATTTCCTGTCCTGTCTGTGTGAAACTACAGGAGAGCAGGACAATGAAGATGAACTGATAAGTGTGTGTGCAAAAGTTTTAGTTTCCTTATTTTTTTTTAAAAAGAAAAGTTTTTTTCTACTGTAAGCAGGGTCTGAATGAGCTCTCCCCTGACATCTAGGAATGCATGGAGGGGAAAAGACTACAGAAGCAGATTATGTTTCCTTAGATATGTCTACTTTGCCTGAGTGATCAGCATGATGGAGCTGCTTTGCCAAAATGATCAATGTTGGCTGGTTTGAATTACAAATCACTCCAGTATGTCAATGCAGGGGTAATGAAATGTTGTTATCCTTATTGTATGAGTGAAAGGTGTTAACGCCCCTGTAGTCTGAAGACAAAAAGAGGGTTAGTTGGCAACAACAATCTTTAACCCACTAACCTCCCTTTTTGACCATGGGAGTGTTTACTGGTCGTGCCTTGAATACATGTCCCTTTAGAATATGTGCTGACTACTTGGACTGAACTATCTGTTCCGTCTTGTAGTTAGCAGTGAAACACTGAGGACCTGTCCCAGGCCTGAGGAAGAGCTCTGGGTAGCTTGCAAGCTTGTCTCTCTCCCCAACAAAAGTTGGCCCAACAAAAGAGATTATCTCACCCACGTTGTTCCTCTTATTTTGTTGTACACAGACTCAGTACTTGCGAGAGGGGAAGTATTGCTTCTTAGGCCTTGTCTACACTACCAAGTTTTGTCACCAAAAACTGCCTTTTGGCGACAAACCAGCAAGAGCGTACACCCTACAATGGGACTTTTGTCGCGAAAAACGCCCAGTTTTGGCGACAAAAAACTTCCACCCCACGAGAGACTTTTGTCTTTTCCCCTCTCTTTATTGTCGACAAAGAGCCAATGTAGACACTGTTGATTGTTTTGTCGATGAAGTGAGCTGTAACTCACGAAAGCTCATGCTCAAATAAATTGGTTAGTCTCTAAGGTGCCACAAGTACTCCTTTTCTTTTTGCGAATACAAACTAACACGGCTGTTACTCTGAAACCTGTCTTCCACCAGTATCCCACAATGCCCTGCCCTGATTGCTCTGCTGAGTGTTTTGATCTCTGCTGCCCTGCAGGCATGTGCCCCTCCCCTTTCAAAGCAGGAAGTATCTGTGTGCTGCTCCATTTGGGGAACAAACAAAGAGCAAATCATTGGCATGCTCCTGTTCTGCCCAGCACTAGGAACACAGCAGCTGCTGCAGGGGGAGGGGGCCAAACTGCTGCGCTGTTTTGCCATTCCTCAGCACGGAGAGCTCACAGAGTTACTCATAATGCTGCTCTCAGCAGCTGAGGGGGCTGTGGGAGAACTCGGAGAGAATCCCAAGATGCACAGCGATCAGCTCTTCCTTCCCACAACACTGCACTGTGGGATACATACCCACGGTGCATTGCTCACCCTGTTGATGATGGTGTCCCCAATGTGGACATGATTTCTTGACAGAGAGAGCAAGTGTGAACAACCCTTGGCGATGTTTATTTTGTCGACTTTTGGGTGTCGACGTAAGTTTTGTCAACAAAACGTGGTAGTGAGAGACAAGCCCATAGAGGCTCCCAGGGGTGGTGTTTAGTTTTCTCAGATTACTGGTTGGTGGCTCAAGACGATTCTGTTTTCTGTTGTTAAGAGGAACCCCTAAAATAGATATTGAACCCGGCCTTTGTTGCTGCTGACTCTACCTGGCAAAAGGGTTATACTTCTATTGTTTTTTTAAAATTAGAAATAGAATCTGATGCTTTCTTTTTTGACTCCAAAACCCTGGCAACCTTTGGAGGACCAAAAACATACCATCACAGGACGCTGAAACATTAGTGGCATCTCTTCCAGACACCAACTGCTTAGAAAGGGATTGTTGTTCCTATACGGTGCACCATCCAGATTTTTACTTGTGGATCTCTCTGTATGGAACACACGCTAGTCTCTTAAGTAAATATGGGTAAGAGTGATTTTTTAACTCACGCATTTCAGATAAACTCTATCCTATGTTTCTATCCTAAACGCTATCCTGTTTTTCCGGTTTATAAATTTGAGTGTAGCTTTTAACTCACACCTATCATTCCGTAGGTATATTGATTCAGTTGACAAAGATACTTATTAAAAATAAAATTCAGCCACTTTGACTGAGAACACTTTCTCTCTTGTTCTCATGTGTTTCATCTTGGTGTTTGTTAGTTGCAGTGTCCTGTAGGAGCACAGCAGTCTTTGTGGATTGCAGATGGAGATTCAATTGCAGATGTAGCTAGGTCCTGAATTGTTGGTGGCTTTGATGCTCACTACTGAGGCCTCTAACCAGCGGTAGGAATCAATGGAGGAATCTGAGAACTGTGGCATTGTGTTCATAGTAGTCTGTCCTATTGAGGATACAGGTACCCTCATTCTGCACAAGTAAGAGCTTCTGCATTGCTTTCATCTTTAGTAATAGCTAGTTACAGTAATCCAGTTGAGGAGGTGAATGCATGAATCACTTTGGGTAGATCATCCAAGAAAAAAAAGAGTGAAGTTTCCTATCTACCTGACAGCAGAAGGTGGCTTTTTTGCTATCCATACTACTTGATAACCTGTGCTTAGTGCTAAGTTGAACAGAACCTAGAGGTTTCTCAACCCTTTGTTAAAATGGGGCAGAGTTCTTCAATGGAAAGGGAGGTTGGCGTCTTGCTAGTTTTTCAAAGCAGCCCTTCCAACCAGCATCACTTTGGTCTTGCATGGGTTGAGTTTGAGCCAGCTGGTTTTCCTCTAGGTGCTGCTCTCCTGTAGGCATTGTGACATCCTTGTGGTGGCCATGACTGCATCTGTTGAAAATGATACACAAATGAATGTCCTTGGCATGTTGTTGGCAGCAGAGTTCATGGCATCTCCCCACAAACTCGAAATAGTTTGATGTATATTGAAGAGAAAGGAGGAATGTCATAATTCTTCAGGAGATTCCATTATTGGGGGCTCCCTGAGGTGAGCAGAAATTGTCCACTGTCACTGTGTTCTGTTAGAGGAGAAGTTGGAGCCTCTGCAGTACTGTACCATTCCAGGTATGCTGTGCAGGTGGGTCAACAGCACTCTGTGGTCCAACTCCTCAAAGGCAACAGAGATGTTGAGTAGTATAAGCATTAAGATATGGCCTCTGTTGCCATGGGGAGGTCATTCGTTAGTGCTAGTAGGTCTGTGTCTCTGTGCTGTCTCCTGGTCTGAGACATTCAGTAAGTTGGTACGTATCCCATGTTCTTAGAGCTTAGTTTTCACTAAAAAACATTTTCCAGTTGTTTTAAAAGAATCATAGAAATGTAGGGCTAGGAGGGAGATTATCTAGTCCAGCCCCCTGTGCTAAGGCAGCTTTGAGCATGCCTAGACCATCCCTGACAGATGTTTGTCTAACCTGTTCTTAAAAACCTCCAATGATGGAGATTCCACAACCTCTGTTGGAAGCCTATTTCAGTATTTAACTATCTGTACAGTGAGAAAGTTTTTCCTAATATCTAGCCTAGGTCTCCCTTGCTGCAGATTAAGCCCATGACTTCTTATCCTGCTTTCAGTGGATATGGCAAACAATTGATCACCCTCCTCTTTATAACCTATAACCTTTTACCTAATTAAAAACTGTTATCATGTACCCCTTTAGTCTTTTCTCTAGACTAAAGATGCCCAGTTCTTTCAGCCTTTCCTCATAGGTCACGTTTTCTAAACGTTATATCATTTTTGTTGTTCTCCTCTGGACTCTCTCCAATTTGTTCACATCTTTCTTAAAGTGCGGGGCCTAAAACTGGATATAGGACTCCAGCTGAGGCCCCCTCATTGCTGAGTAGAGCAGAACTACCTCCTGTGTCTTACATATGACAGTCCCATTGCTACATCAGAATGACATTTGCCTTTTCCCTAGCAGTATCACACTGTTGACTCATATTCAGTTTGTGATCTGCTATAACCCCCAGATCCCTTTCTCCAGTACTGCTGCCTAGCCAATTATTCCCCACTGTGTATTTGTGTGATTTCTAAAAAGAAAAGGAGTACTTGTGGCACCTTAGAGACTAACCAATTTATTTGAGCATAAGCTCACAAAATTGATTAGTCTCTAAGGTGCCACAAGCACTCCTCTTCTTTTTGCGAATAGACTAACACGGCTGCTACTCTGAAACCTGTGTGATTTCTGTGATTTTTCCTTCTGAAGGACAATACTTGCAGTTGTCTTTATTGAATTTCACTGTATTGATTTCAGACCACTCCAGGAATTCTGCTAGGAATGGCAGATGAGAGACAGGGTGATAATTTAGAGAATGTTTATGCATCAAATGTTTACACATCAAACCAGATAATTGGGGGCAAGTGGTGGTGTTGTTTTTTGAAAAGGCTGCAGGTTTACTTTTCCGAGGATGTTGTTGATCATTTCCATTAGCAGATGACACAGTTGCTCTTTGGTAGCCTACACCAGCCAGAAGGAACACTGAATTTTCTACTGCATCCATCTGAGGAAATGAGCTGTAGCTCACGAAAGCTTATGCTCAAATACATTTGTTAGTCTTTAAGGTGCCACAAGTACTCCTTTTCTTTTTGCGGATACAGACTAACACGGCTGCTACTCTGAAACCTGAAGGAACAAATGTTTCTCAAGTCTCCACTGTGCATGAGTGTGCTAAACACCATTGCAATGGTGGAGCAGAGAGCAGTTACAGGCACCCAGTCTGGTTCTGAGTATTCTGCCTCACTGAGTTTCTCGTGCAGCTGTTTGATCTTTTCTGCAGAATATAATGAGAGTTCCTCGCAGCAGCTGATGCTTGGGTCTAATGTTTGAATAATGCAGCTAGTTGACTTTGTGGTGTGGTTTTGTAGCCGCACTGGCAGTGTCCAGTCTTCATGCTGGAGGCTAGATTTGAGCAGATGTTGTACCACCTACATTCTATTTTCTGCCTGAGTGGGTCTTCTGACGTTGTTCATTGGTGAACCATGCTGATATTGTTGGTCAGTGTGGGAAGGTGGGGCAGCTTAGAGTCAACTGTGAGCATCAGAGGATTAGACTATTTTAGTAACTCTTCAGCTCTAACTTTGGGTGGCATACTTTTGTAAGGTAAGCTGGAAACATAACTGATTCAAGTTTGCTTGATTCAAAAGTTTTCCACAGTTGAACCAACTTTGTTGGTTCATTCCCCTGTAAATTGCTCGGCAGTTAGCAGAAGGTGACTTCTCCCTCAGCACCCGTTAGCCCTAAGCAAACAGTCAATATCCTCAGGTGTTAGGGCTCAGATGAAAAGATTTATCCAAGGCTGACATAAAAATATCCTTATTCAGACTGCTCAGATTCAGGCAAGTGCTTGTCATGGTTGCTGAGTTTAGCTTAAAACAAGGAATAATAAATTAATTCAAATAATGAGCAGGACAACAGAATAGAACTTTTAAAATAAACAATATCTACTAAAACCAAGATTCAGGCATTGGCTAGCTGTATGAGCAAGTAACAGAAATAGAAAACTTAAGTAATGTTATAGTCTGATAAACTATAAACCAGTCTGATAAACAATCAAACTGCAAGTTCAAAATCTCCTCCAAATTAATGAAAGGCACAGAGCAGTGCTGAAATCGGTGAGCTGCTTCTCATAAGCAGCACAAACTCTTTTGGTAACCTGAAGAGATCATACATTTTAGCTATTCTAATGCTATGTTCAGATGACAGGTGTACCATATAACACTCAAGCATTACTGCATACATTGTTTAGATGACCCACCCAGGCCATGGAGTATATCAACTCCACCAGCTCTACCAGCAGGTTGAGGGCAATGTGAGAAGGAATAACTGTTCTATTCCCCATGTTTATTCCCCCCTCCCCACTGTTCCTCACAAGTTCTTGTCAACTGCTGGAAATGGCCCACCTTGATTATCACTACAAAAGGTTTTTTTTCTCTTCTGCTGGTAATAGCTCACCTTACCTGATCACTCTCGTTACAGTGTGTATGGTAACACCCATTGTTTCATGTTCTCTGTGTATATAAAATCTCCCCACTGTATTTTCCACTGCATGCATCCGATGAAGTGAGCTGTAGTTCACAAAAGCTTATGCTCAAATAAATTTGTTAGTCTCTAAAGTGCCACAAGTACTCCTTTTCTTTTTGTTCTATAAGCATACTGCAGGTGTGCAAAAAAAAATGTATGCACTCAGTCAATTTTCTTTCATTGCAAGGAGTCCAATACATTGTGGAGAGTTATAGACTATATCTGATATCCCAAAGAAAGATGGTAGAAAAAGGTTTATGTGTGTAGCAAGGAGAGGAAGGGGATAAGCTGAACAAGAATTAGACAAGTTAAGCATAATTTAAAGGCATAGGGTGTATGGCAGTGCAACACTGAGGTAGCAGAGTTAAGCACTCAAAAAATCACGAAATTGAAAGTTTAGGTTAAATATATAACATTAATTCTGCCTCCTCAAGTTCATTTCAAAGCTGGACACCTGAATGAAGTTCTCTAACTTGCTAAGTAGTAGCTTATATGAGTTTGTCAATTGATATGTACCAGGCTTGTTATCCCAAACCTGTAAAATGCCTTCTGCTAAATAGCAAGCCTGATTTTTTTTTAATGCCCCTGGGTAACAGTCTAGGCTGGGAAGTGAGACAACACCCATATGTATGTGCTATGTCCTTCCTATTCCCACCCCTCTCTCTCCGTGGAGGCTTAGACAGCAACAGGGTTTGCCGCCACTTCCACTGTTTGCCACCCAGATGTAGTTCTGATGGTTGGTTCTATTTTGATGCATTATAGACATCTTAAAACTACTTTGGGATAAAAAAAATGTTCTTCTTTCCCAAGCTACACATTTTTATCTGTCCCTGCATCAGTAAAAGCTTCTCTGCTTTGTAGAATTTTGGGTTTTGCTAAATGTGTTATTTATCCATTCAGTGTTGGCTTAATTTAGCAAAAGGGATGGTCACGTAACAAGGAGGTAGTACATGGTGAGCCAACACAATTTTGCTCTTTGCTGCACTGGCCTTTGGACTTTTATGGATTTTCCAGGGCTCTAAACTTCATCTTTTAGATAAGCACAAATAATAAAGTCACAATAAAATAAAATAGTAGCATGTATTCATTATTGGAGCTTGTAATTTTGTAGATTTCTGATTTGCTTTCAAATAAATCCCCAATCCAGGAAAGCATTTAAGCAAAAAATCCCAGACAAGTCAATGTGATTATTCACGTGCTTACATGTTTTGCTGACCTGGGACCTGGAAGTGCAACAGCCCCTATCCATCTCATGAAATTAATTTCTTTTGCAAAACTTAGATGCTTTGCTAACAAAATAACTGAAATACAGATAAATTCCATACATCATTGTGACACTCTGTGCCCCAAAGTGACACTCCGCACCTCATATTCACCATAGTGATATGATTATGATGCATCTTGTACAAAATATGTCATGTGAGGTGTCAATGGAAAAGTTATTGTTTGCTGAATATGATTATCCTATTTGTATGCATGTATCATTTTTGTATCTGGAGTTATGAATATGGACTGTGCATCTGTATTTCAAATGTGTGCTTGCTTCTGGGTAACTTCCCACAAGTTAATTTACATCCAGTCTAGCCAGTACATTGTGAAGGGACTATTCAAGGTAATGGCCCATCAGCGATCACAATGGGCCATGGGAAAAGCTTATCCTCACCTGATGGGCTTTTCTGTGGATGCTTCAGTCAGTATATGAGTAATGACTGCTATGACTCATCGAAGCATGCAAGGGCATGTGACTAGATCATGTGATACTGGACTCCATCTTGTGCCTGTACTTTTCTACAAACTGTGCTGGGGACTTTGCTTGGAACAAAGAAGTTCCCTCCACATGGAAGAAGCTATAAAAGGGGGAAGTGACATCACCACTGGGCCTCACTCCCCCTACAACACAACACATGGAAACACCTTAAGAACAAAGACTGAACTGGGGAAGGTGGTCCCAGGCAGGAAAGAAGGAATCCTAGCCTGTGTATGGAAGATTAGTGAACTGTGTGTAATATCTAACAGGGTGAGACACTGCTTGACTTAAATCCAAGTTTATAAAATTTTGTTTTGTTTCTTAGGTAATCTACTTTGATCTGCACACTTATCACTTATAATTACTTAAAATCTATCTTTCTGTAGTTAATAAATCTGTTTTATATTTTTTTTACCTAAAACAGTGTGTTCAGCTTGAAGTGCTTAGGGAATCTGCTCAAGAACAAAAACTGGTGCATTGTCCTCTCCACATTGAGGGAGGGGTGGACTGGATAATAAACTTACACTGGTCAGAGTTTTGACCAGGGCAAGACCAATACAGTTCTGGGGTCGTAGGCTGGGGGCTGAAGGCTCTCTATTGTTGAGAGACTGGCAAAGGCATTCGTGTAACTGTAGCTGGTGTGTCCCTGCCTGTGTAAATATTTGTGTGAGTGCCGGACCAGCAGAGGTCTGCAGCTTGTCACAGTATCACAGTGAGTAAGGGAGCCCATGGTGGTCAGATAGAGGGCTCAGCAGTACCCCAGTTCCAGGTCGCACCCCAGGGAAGTCTGTCACAGTCATTCACATTGATAAGCAGAAATAGAATTAAAACTACTGCAGCCATGACTATTGCCTTCAAGCACATCTGTTTGGACTGAAAGATTCAAATGAAATTGAAAATAAAACACAGAGAACCAAACAAAATAAATGAGCTTTACACCTTGCTCTGGAGCCTGGTAGATTCAGCTTCTGGTGACCCACCAAAGGCAAGTTCCTGCTCCTGAGGCTTTGTCTACACTATGGACCTTAGAGCGGCACAGCTGTACCCCTGCAGCTGTGCCGCTGTAAGGTCTCCCACGTAGCAACTTTATGCCGGTGGGAGAAAGCTGTCCCGCAGGCTAATTAAACCATACTCAATGAGCAGCGGTAGCTATGTTGGCAAGAGAGCATCTCCTACCGACACAGCGCTGTCCACACTGGTGCATTTGTTGGTGAAACTTATGTCGGTCAGGGGGGTGTTTTTTTCACTCCCCGGACCAACAAAAGTTTTACTGACAAAAGTGCTAGTGTAAACAAAGCCTGAAAGAACCAAGTCTGATCCACTGCGCTTATTTCAACCTTCCTTGTAGAAGGATAATGTGAGAACTGGCCTCTCAGATAGCTGGTTGCCAGACTATTCAAAAGTGTTAAAGATAATCACTCACATCTACAACCAAAAGGAAACAGGAAATCAGTGCAGATATTGTGGGTTCCCAGTTATGCACCCTTCTCAGGCAACTGCTAGCTGCATTCTGCATTATCTTTAGTTTTTGGGATTCTCAAAGGGAGGATGTCTTAAGTAGGCAGGTAATCTAGCCTGGAGACAACAAAGGTATGAATGAACAATGCAAGAGCCACAGTAGAGAGGGATAGTTGCATCCTCCTTCCTAGCCGGCCCTAGTTAGTGAAGGGTGATACCAGTGAGTCCGTCTGCAGCATTGGATCCAAAAGAACCCCAGACCTCTGTTCCCCTGAGAAGCAGGCTTACACCCTCACTACAGAGCAGCATCTGGTTATTGCTCTGTCCCCATATATTGATTGTAGAGTGGGCTGCTGACTGCAATGGTGGTGGACCTCTCTGTGATTACTGTTGAGAGCACTGTTTGAGCATCGCCCAAAAAAAGCTAAAGCTTGTCTTCGCTGCTCTTTTCCCACTGAAGTCAGCAGGAAAGTATTGTCTTCAGTGGGAGCAAGGCTGAGCCTTAAAGTAGGAAGATTAAGGCAAAATATGAGCTATCCCCTGCTTACTGATCTTAGTTAAGAAATTATGATCTCATGTCACCTCACAAACAAGGCCAGTGGACCAGGAGCTAAGGAAATGGCATCTGTGGTAGATGTAACCTAACTATAGCCTTGTGTAGAAAGGATCTCGTGACTTTTGCTCTTCTGTGTGTGGGGGAGTGCACTGCTGTTGGTAAATTTCTCTTACCACACTGATTCCTCCCTTATTATCTTACTGTTTTCCCTTTTGCTTGGTGCCGGGGTGAGGCTGGAGCACATGTCTGTGAATGATCCTTAGAGGCGTGATGGTGTGGAGGATGCACATATTATTTATTTATTGATATATGATCATAAACAGGAAAGCAGACAAACACATCTGATAGCCTCCCATGTACCAATACATAAGAGACAATTCTGAGAATAACTGTTGTGAAGTCTTTTCCCAACTCCCCATGGTGGGGTACCAAAACTGGTTTGGCTAAGTTCAGGAGACACAAGGGCAGATATAGGAACTTTAAAGAGGTTAAAAAGAGCAACCCTTGAAGAGGAGGGATGAGAGAGGGAAGCACAGGCTATAGGGGTACAGACTGTCTCTCACAGACCCAGAAGTGGGGTGTCTACATAAGCTGGGCCTACTAAGTTTTGGGTGAGGCACTTATGCATGTCCTTATGCATGTTTACTGTATTAATACCTCTTTGATCTTGTTATGCTGTGTTCCTTCTGTTGATATTTTGTTTGGAAAAAGATAATTTATGTTGCAGTTCAGACTGGTCATCACTCCCAAAGGGAAGACTTGCAGGGCAGACCAATCCAGTGGGGGCTACTGAGCAGTCATGGTTGGTACGCAGGGGACTGTAGCCTAGTACCTTGGTCTGAGAGTGGGAAAATAATGAGGTTGCACCCTAGGGGGGCTGAAGGCTACAGGCCTGGAGAGGGAGCACTCAGAGATACATGCAGAGTGGGGCTAGAGATGCAGCTATTTGACAGCTGTTTTTGTCTCAGTACTATAGAATAACTGCAGCCCTCAAGCTACATGCAGAGGGAGGCTAGAGATGCAGCTAGCCTTGTATTTGACAGCTGTTTTTGTCTCAGAGCTACAGAATAACCAGAGACCTCAAGTTACACGCAGTCACAGCCTTATTTCACTTAATACATATGTCAAGCAATACCCACGGACTCTGAGCAGCTTTACAATTCCCTTCTTCATATGATTTTTCCCTCAGCCATTCTTTGTACTCTGAGTATATCATGAGTCCACATGCTTTTAATTTTATAGCCCACTATGGTAAGGTATGGTACAAAAAAGAGCTTAAGGAATGAGTAACATTTTTTAAATCTGATTTTGTAACTTTGAGTGAAAATCACTGTCCATTTCAAATTTGTGTCACAAGCAGTGATCTTAATGTCTTTTTAAAATAGATTTCATTATTAGTAAAGCCTGATAATTAACTGTAAGTTTAATATTAATTCTATGGAGAGAGGAGTGGGTATGTTTTCCCTTTGTTTATTTGAATTGTGTAACCTAGTGTCAACCAACCACCAGCCCAGCCCAAGATATCCACCCTTTAGGTATAGTTAGCTTGGTCAGGCAGAAGTGGAGTTCAGAAGGTCAATTGGTCACCTTACTCATCCTTTTCATCAGTTCATATCTGACAGTACTTGCAATGAATATTGGAGGTTGAGACCACACATTTTTGTAGCTCATACGGGTTTTAAAAATGCCCCTAGGAAACCACTCCAAGTTCTCCCTGAATACAGATTCTTTTGTCCTGGAAAGCTTGTCCAAGTTCAGAGCAGTAGGGAAGAATCAAGAAAGACCCCAAGAAGTACTAGTGAGGCTCAGTTGAGCAAGGTCCTCTATGAACAGTAGGTGATAACTTAAGTACCACAGCTCCTTCTAGATAGCCATAAACCACTGAAAAGATGGATATTCTTGGGTTAGGCAGAGGACTGGGACTCAGGAGTTCTAGGTTCTGTTTCTGGCTCTGTCATGGACTTCCTGTGTGACTGTATCAAGTCACTCAGACCTTTCTGTGCCTTAGTGCCCCATCTGGAAAATGAGGATAATAATATTTCATTAGGGAAGATTAAATCAATTCATTAATGTGTGAGACGTCCCTCAGAGATTATGGTACTAAAGGTAAAAATAAATTATTTGTGATAATTTAAAAGAAAACAACAAAAGGACTTTGTGCAAACATGTTTCTGTCATTGTCATGACATTTAATGTGCTACATCTTTGCTAGAACTTGATATGTGGAGTGGTTTTCCCAAGGTCAAGAAGGAGCTGCTCCTAGGCACAAAAGAAAGTGCCCATTGTGAGGACTGTCGGGCATGAAGAGCTTTCAAATGGCAGTTATATGTTTCATCCAAATGTCTCGTTCCAACTCTCTAGGAGACAGCTCATGACCTAGCGTTTAGTTTAGATCAGCAGATTGTGACATGCAAATGTTTTTGTAGGAGCACAATGATTTCAGACCTGATACTAGCCACTGAGAGGCTAAAAACTGAGAAGAAGTACCTCAGTAAAATGGTTACCAAACTTGTTGAAGAAAACCAGAAGCTCTTGGGTGAAAACAGGCATTTCCGAGAAAAGATCACAAGGTAAAAGCAGTGTAGATAGGTTTTCTCATTGTTATTTCTAATATAGCTCCCACTTCATGCATTTACCTGTGAGAACTGGCTTGGTTTTAATCTGACGAGTGTAAACACTCTCAAAGATATCATGTATAACAACTTTGTGGGGTGGGGAATGAGTGATGTTAATGAACTGCACCTAAAAAGTTTAGGTTTCAGAGTAACAGCCGTGTTAGTCTGTATTCACAAAAAGAAAAGGAGTACTTGTGGCACCTTAGACACTAACCAATTTATTTGAGCATAAGCTTTCATGAGCTACAGCTCACTTCATCCGATGAAGTGAGCTGTAGCTCACGAAAGCTTATGCTCAAATAAATTCTTCATCTGATGAAGTGAGCTGTAGCTCACAAAAGCTTATGCTCAAATAAATTGGTTAGTCTCTAAGGTGCCGCAAGTACTCCTTTTCTTTTTTAAAAAGTTTAGATGCTTCTCATACTACTTCAGACTCCTGAGTTGGGAAATAATGCAGCAGTTTCTACCTTGAGATTACAAATACTTCCTGGTTGTGGCTGGCCTAGAAATAATGTGGGGAAAGGCTAGTCATGTTGTATTATGCTATGCCTAATTCTTGGTCCAAGTCAGAATATAGAAAAGTGCAGAAATGGGCAACTATGAAAAAAAAATTTCCGAAAGTTAACCACAGTTTCTCAAATTTTATTTTTGGAGGTTAAGTCCTTATTTCAGTTTTTAATTTATATTAATTTTATCTAACCAGCTTTATAAATGACTTTTGGAAGTGGGGAGAGGAAACTCTAGTGTGAAATATGATCTTACATAGTCAAACATTTTTTCAAATCCTCTTTCTCTTGCCCTAACATTTTTCCTGAAACAAGGACACAATCTCCCAACTGCAGCTGGTCGTGTACTCTTAGCTGTGTCATTGTGTCTTGCAGTTTTCAGAGCTCTCCAGTGCCTAGGAAAAGAGTGGTGGGAGAGATTGATGAGGTGAAGTCAACCTTTACCAAGGTCAAGAAGTTGCAAGATTTAGAGCGGCAGAAGGTGGAAGAGGTTGGAGAATGAAGTCTGAATAGAGTTACTATATTGGGCAAGGGAAACACTGATGTGTAGCTACTCCCTCAATGCTGCAGTGAGAAAAGTTAGCATAAGGAAAAGCAAAGTTATGTCCAGAGGGTGTAGCCTGAGTCTTCCCTCACTTACACTGTTTTAACTCTAGTGTAATTCCACTGACATCAATATCTGTATCTGGTGTCAAGGAATAGGGGCTGTTTTCCAGTCTCTGCCACTGATTCATTGTGTAACTAGGGAAGAGTAATTTAAATTCTCTTCTTTAAATCCTGGATGCATTGAAATCAGTGGGAGTTTTCCCCATTAATGGGGACAGGATTTCACTCTCTGATTGTTTGTCCATGGGAAAAAAGGTTTTACTAATATTTACCGACAGTATTTCTGTAGGTGTTGGACAGCTTAATTAAAGAGAATTCCAGTGTAATCTAGAAGAAGTTCTAATCACTACGGCTAATTACACAGAACTAAAATGTAATGAAGAATAAAGAATAATCAGAAAGGAAGTTGCCATGTTGACAATTTGTTGATGCAAAGTTGGAGTGCTCTGATAACAGGAAAAAAATCCCAGTTTTTAATATATTTTAATAGCATTTTCTGTTAACTTCACAGCAATTAAACCGAACCAGCAAACTGACCAAAATAATTTTAGCTATTTTAAGACTTACCTCATAACAACCTGGAAATGCTCAACTTTCCAATGCTCTAGAATGACAAAACTGATTCCTTCAGTCCTGCTTTCCACCATCAGATTATGTCCTTGCTGAGGAGCATAATTAAAATGGGTGTCCCCACAGAGAAAGGTCTTGAAGGCATTTTTACATTTCCATGGTACACAGATTCAGATCTCCAGGCCTCATGTGGAACCTCTCTTATTTTGAGCCACAGACCTGGAGGCTCAGGAAGTTTCTGCTGGCCAGAATAGGGTTCTTCTTATTTGTTCTTTAAGGTAATATTTGGTTTTAAATTGCAGATTTCTGAATTCTATGAATGTAAGGTTCATAAGCATGGAGGATTTCTAAGTACAGAGAGGATAAATCGCTTAAAGGCAAGTGGGAAAATAATACACGATACATAATATATATTGTTAATGTATCAGTGCAGTACATGGATGGGCCTGAAGCAATATCACTGTGGGATAGGATCACATTGCATTTCACCTCCTAAGCCACATTAGGCCTGGTCAGTATTTGCATGCGGACTTCCAGACCAACACCAAGGTACCGTAGAAAGTAGTGCTGGATATTCATTGGGTGGCTTCTGAGTCAGTGCTGAATAAGAACTCCAGCATGGTGATGAGGAACACTCTGCTTCTAGCGGTGCACTTGTTTGAGATGAAACATAAACCCAGGCAGGGCCATCCTTAGGACTTATGGGGCCCTATGCACTATTACTAAACTGGTGCTCCCATGCCCGACGGCAGCCTGGGCTTGCAACCCAGAGGGGACTAGGGACGAGGCAGCAAAGGATACTGAGCCACCTGGCCCGGTAGAGAGTCTCAGTTCCCTGCGGAGACCCCTGTACCCTCTCCCTCACGCAGAATGCGCTGTGCTGACACATTTGGCTCTGTGAATACGGCCCCTGCCCAAGGAGACTGCAGCGTGCATTGGGTGTGCGGGAGCCGACCCGCTCTTACCTGATGTCATGGGCAGTGGGTGAAGCTGCCGCTTGGGGAGGCTAGCTCCCAAGCCCACCTCTTCTGCCTGTGGCCCCACCCATACTCCACCCCTGCTGTGCCCCAGGCCCTCCCCCGACTCTGCCCAGGTCCCACCCTCTCCACACTGTCTCCCTCCTCTCTTCCCTCCCACTCCCTAATCACCCCCTTCCAGCCAAATCCCTGAACCCGAATGAAGCAAATGACATTTGAAAAAAACCGCTCTTCTGCAATTCCTTTCTAAAGAAAATGGAGCATGTTTTCCACTGCATGCCAGAAGGTGAAGACTGGACATGCAGAAGGTACCTAATTAAAAGCACTAAATTTTGGAATAAAAAATGTCAGTCACGGGTTTTTTGATATACCCTGAAGTTTGTCAGAGATTTATTTCCAAAAACTTTGTAGTAAGGGCAAGTCAACTGTCCTGCTGAATACAACATTAAATATTATGGAATACATGATACAGCTCTTCTCGGTTTTACATTTTCTTAATCAGTATTTCTAAGCTGATTTTATATTTTAAATGTACTCTTAAGCCTTCATAAAGTAATCATTCCAGATTACTATATATTTAACTCACTGAAACAAAGACATTATTTTAAATTAATCAGTCACAGAGGTTTAATGTGTTCATAGCTTTTAGAAAAAGGGAACAGTAGTTTACTTTGTGTGATCTCCATAACAATAGACAAGTTTATGAAATTTCACCACCTTTAAAAAAATATGTTTCAAAAGATTTTAGGCATAACAAAGGATTTTATATCTTACTAAGGTACTGATTTTGCTAGATGGTTCTCTTAAAACTAGTTCATCAAACAGTCAGAAGAAAAGAAAGGGAAACTTGTTTCTCCAGCTATCTGACCGGAAAGGGGTGTTGTCCCTTTAAGGGCTCTCTTCAACTGGCAAGGGGCGGGGATGAAGGGAGAAAGAGATGAACAGAAAAAAAAGGAAGACTCTGGAAGCAAGTTTTTTGTGCTGTAGTAATTAAAATTAAAATGTGTATTTTAGATAAGGGTGGTCTTTTGAAGGATTCATTTAAAAAACTGAAGATCCAAGCATTTAAGGCTAAAGATGAATACTCAGATTGTGCATCTAAAAATCTATGCAAGGATTTTTTAGAGATGTGATTTTATCATCTTCAGTAACACACTAATGAAATATTTTTAAAGCAAATTTTAAACTAAGGTCCTGTGGACTCACGTGTTCTAAATAAATATTACAGTAATGCATAACTGTTTTTGTCAGTAAATTCAGAAACTGACAGTATATACCTGGGGGTTCGCAAATGCCTTAATTTGTTAATGGCTTCATTAACACTTGAATGACTTGAATGACTCTTTAACAGTTTCAGTGTTGTGCTAATAGGTCAGGCAGGCTGGAAGGCTTTTTCACTTTTAACTTACTAGATCCCCTCTTGAGGAAGACTCACCAGGCTGCAGCAGCTAGCTGTGGGAGCCTGCAGGAAGGGTCAGAAGAGGGATAGGAAGAGGCGGATGGGTGGACACTAAGACCCAGGGGTGCCCCAAATTTTCAGGTGCCCTGCGCAGCCACGTATGCTGCATATGCCTAAGGACGGCCCCGAACCCAGGGCTCTGGCCACTTTGGGTAAATTCTTCCATTTAAGTAAGAATAAAGTGTTAGTTTAGCCACTGTGTCTTGGCAGAATTCCAGATTTGGGTAAATATATGCTGCTTACCTAAATTCTCCCTAGAATTTTGATGGGACAACATGTCCTTCACTTCTTGCCCTAAGTAGTTGTATGGTGTTAAACAGCTGCAAGGTTCCACACCAGATGAGACTGCACTTACTGGTGGGTGAAGTGATTCTTGTATATGTAGTTTGTAAGTTTCTGGAATCCTTTGGGAAGAAATGAGTTGCTGAAATATGTTGATAACCATACAGTGGGATGTTTTAATGGTATTATGGCTGAATGTTGTAACATTTGGCTCAGCAAATTAAAACACAAAAAGAGAAAAGAATAACATTACTCAGATCGAAGGTTGCTTTTGGAAATGCATTGAGACATTCTAGAATTGTGTCTTTTTAAACCTTTCTCCAGTTCTGAGAATGATTTGCTGCTTGGGGAGTTGGTCAGAACAATCCTTTAAAACAAAAGTAGAAATAAGAAAATACTCCTAAATCTGGAAAGGTACCAAAAGTGAATCACTCAAGAGAAGGAGAAATCAGACCGTTTGTATGAATTAAAAAGAGAAGAACCCCCAATAGGAAGAATAGTCTCATCCACTTTGTGAAGTAGGTTGCATCAACTGATTAGATGTTTAGGCAGCAAAATACTGCAACAAAAAGAGAAGTGTGGTCAGGATTAATGTGCAGGCCCATCTTGAACAGCGAACTCAGTGAAAAAACAAAACAGTTACAGGTGGCATGGAAAGTCCCACTTCATGCACAATATATTAGCAACTATAACATTCTGACTTGCTGCATAGACATTTCCAGGACATGATATTTCCATAATATAAGGACTAGTTAACCTATAAAGAGGCATCAGTGAAGGGTTTTCATTGAGCAAAATCACACATGAAGTTGAAAGGATGCATTTGCTATTGATAAAGCATTAGTAATTAATTATTCATCTTTATTTATTTGTATTATGATAGCAGCTAGAAGCTCTAATCGGGATTGGGGCTTGTTGTGGTAGGCACCCTGCACATCTATAATGAAAAGGTGGTTTCTTCCTCAAAGAGCTTACAGTCTAAGCATAGAATCAAAGAAATGAAGGGCTGGAAGGGATCTCAAGAGGTCATCTAGGCCAGCCCCGTGCACTGAGGCAGAACCAAGTAAAACAAAACCATCCCTGACAGGTGTTTGTCCAACCTGTTCTTAAAAACCTCCAGTGATGGGGATTCCTCAGCCTCCCTGGTAACCTACTTAACTATCCTTAGAGTTAACCTTTTCCTAATATCCAGCCTAAATCTCCTTTGCTGCAAACTATGACTTCTTGTGCTACCCTCGGTGGATTTGGAGGACAATTGATCATAGAACAATCTTTTACACATATGAAGACTGTTATTAAGTTGCCCCTCGTCTTCCTTCCTCAAGCATAAACATACCCAGTTTTTTTAACCTTTGCTAATAGGTCAAGTTTTGTAAACTTTTTATCATTTTTGTATCACTCTTCTGGACTCTCCCCAATTTGTCCACATCTGTGTTAAAGTGTGGTGCCCAAAACTGGACACAGTACTCTAGCTGAGGCTTCACTAGTGCTGAGGAGAGCAGGATAATTACCTCTCATGTCTTACGTACAACACTCCTCTTAATACTCCCCCCGAATGATATTAACTTTGTTGCAACTGCATCAGGTTGTTGGCTCATATTCAATTTGTGGTCCACTATAACCCCAGATCCTTTTCTGCAGTATGACTGCCTGGCCAGGTATTCCCCATTTTGTAGTTATGCATTTGAATTTTCCTTTGTAAGTGTAGTATATTGCACAAGTTTTTAAGGAATTTCATCTGTGGCATGTATGTGGCAGGCATGTAGACTTTAGTTGCTGCTACCTGTAAAAGCAAGGAGGAGCCCTGTTTTCTACCCCACTGACTGTCACATATATTTCCTACCTATACTTGTAATGTGAAAGGAGCTATTGTGAACTATAAAGATACGGAGCATCTCCCTTCTTCCAGAACAAAAGACTTTGGCAAGCAACTAACATGGAAAGGAATTAATAATTTTTTAAAAAATAATAAAATACAGGATATACTTACAATGAAGAATTCCTGTGGAAAGAGTTTTCCTCAGTATGTGTTTATAGGAACAGATTGAAGATAGGATTGTGTTTTCCCAACTGAGCCATTAAGATAAACCAATGATTTCTCTCTGTCCTTGACCCTACTCAACCTCACATGCCCCCTCCCGCCCTTTTTTTTTGTTAGATGTATTTGCAGCAGTGCAAGAGGGAGACGGAAGAAAAGAAGGAGGACATTATAAAGGTAACAAGACATGTCTTTACTTATGAAGGAGGAAATAAATTCTTGTGGCAGAAATCTCTGAGTGTGATAACTTGCAGTAAGACTCTTAAAAATAGTCTTATATTGTGAGGTTAGAGCTTGTAAAAGGGGCAGCCTCTCTGCTTTAGCGACTGAAGTCCTCTATCCACAGAGCACATACAGCAGCAGCACAATAAACTTCCTTGTTGCTCAGCCAATGTACCTTACCCCTGCCATGGAGGGACCACCTCCAACCAAGCAGTTTCCTCACAATTACCCACTGTTGCTCTAGCACTGAAAAGCTCCACCGATGGTAGTCATGGTGGGAGCACTAGCGTGCACCAGCCATCAGTTTTAATCACAATGTTATTTACCTCTGCTTAGAGCAGATCTAGACAACCCAGAGATCAAAACACCAATGGTTATTACCGATCTGACTGCAACTCGCTCCCCCACCAATGCTGCTACTAGAGGAGCTGCGCTGACTGTGCGGCAATGGTGGGAAATTATAAGGACAAAGCTCGTGTAGACACGACATTAGGATGAGAGGGGAGTTCAGTTTCCATGACCCACTGATTCCTTATTCTTTTTTCTGATACTATCAGCAAGGGATCATTAGATTAAGTTGCTGTTATGAGTGTGCTCTTGTCCATTTGGAAATGGACTAGGACCACCAGTTCCACGTTGGGAACTGTACAGTGTCAACATATTTTCAGCCAGGCTTCTGCCTGGCCACCCATTTTGCAGTCACACTTTGAACCTGCAAAAACTGAGCTCACAGTTTGTGCTCTCATATTTCATCGCAGGCATAAATATTGGTACCTCTTACAAAGAATGAGGTCTCCTTGAAAACCTGGGCTTGACTTTCTAGACACAGGATTTGAATGAGTCACATAATGTGAAAATCTCTGTATTCTATAACCCATCGAGTTATCTCATAATTTACTTTGAATAAACACAATCATAGGTGCTGGAACTAGCTGTGCTGGGGGTGCTGCAGCACCCCCTGGCATGACGTGGTTTCCATCATATACAGGGTTTACAGTTTGCTTCAATGTTTCTTGGCACCCCCACCATGCAAATTGTTCCAGCACCCCTGACCACGATGTTAAGATGGAGCATTTTGGTCTGATGGAGATTCTCTCTTTGGCTCGTTTGTAGGTTTTAATGTTCGTTTTTGGTAAGGAAGAGTGCTTTTTTATTTATTTATTTATTTTTATCAAAACAGTAAAATTATGTACTTGCCAAAGCAAGGTCTCTGTCAAGGTTGTGAAGTTGTACATCAGGCTGTGGTTTCAATTCTTCACATTAAGAAAGGGCAACACTGATTCTTCTGGTCACCAAGAACCAAGCTCACAAGTCTGCAGGGTAGTACTGTAGGAAGGATTTAATGCTAACTGGGCCTGGATCTACCTAAAATTTAAGTCAATCTAGCTACTTCTGTCAGGTCTGTGAAAAATTTCACACCCTCTGCAACATAACTAGGTCAGCCTAACCCCCACTGTAGACACAGCTAGGTCAATGGAAGAATTCTTCCACTTACCTAACTACTGCCTCTTAAGGGGGTGGATTTACTACAGTGATAGAAAACCCCCCTTCCAGCACTGTAGTAAATGTCTACCCTGCAGTGCTACAGTGGCGTAGTTGCCGTGCTACAGCTGAGCCACCACAACGTGTATAGAGTAGACATACCCTCAGAGTCCCAAACCTACTTGTGTGTTTCAAGAAAGTGAGGAGGAACAAGACTGACTGATTTATGCAATTTCTCCATTGTCTGCCACTGAATGCATGTGTTTGTGAGTGTGGGCCCTAGGAACCAGGACCTTACATTCTATTGTCTGGTCTGCACTGACTAGGATGACTTTGGACAAGGGAGTCCTTGGGGGACTTAGTGACCTTAACCTGTCTCCATTTACCCAGCTGAGAAATGGGTTTAGTAATACTCACAGTGGGAATGTGAGGATTAATTAATCTTTAAATACTTTGAGGTCCTTGAGTGATAGTTACTATTTCAGTGTAAATTGTAATTATTAAAGAACTATAGGTAGAAAACTACTACACTTGAGCTGTGCTAATAGCCATTCCTTTTAAGAAATGTATAATTAAGAATAATAAATGTTTTAAGATCAAAAGAAGCAACTGAGGTTTTTCCTCCAGCAACATGTATTTGTTTTTGTTTATTTTCAGGAAAAGCACCAAATATCTGAAACAAGAGGAACAGTGGCAGAACAGGGCAAAATTATAGAGGTGTAAAATCCTACTACCAGTCAAAATATAAGATCTCTCTCTGTCTGTCTAGGTAGTTATAAGACCCTTATCCCTATAGCATCTCAGCCCTTCCCAAAATGAGTAACAAGAATGACAAACGATGAAGCAACAGGGTAAAACGTAATGCAAATTTTATTGTAAGGGAATTTGCATCACAATAACCTCTGTAGAGCCCCAAAGGCATACAATAGAGAGCACTTTTATCCATCACCATCATGCAGAAAGCAGTAACTTTACCTTTAAAGTGTGCGGCCCCGGAAATGCATGGTGATGTGGTGAGCACAGGGGATCAAGGATGGGAGTTCCTAGAAGTTTGTTTATCATAGTCTGTTTGAGACATGAATAGTTACAAGGATCATATTGTTGTCAGTGTTTTGCTAATGAATGGAGACTTGACTTGTCTTGAGCACTAGACTGGTGAATTTCCAAATGCGAAAAAGGCACAATTGTGTGTGTTTGGTTTCTTTTTAACTCTTAAGGATCTTCAGATACAAATAAACCACCTGCAAGAGGAGCTCAAAAATTCGGAACTAATTGCATTGTAAGTATTGCCAATCCATTATTAAGCAATCAATGTGTAAGTGCCTGGAGGACAATAAGATTATAAGGAATAGCCAACATAGATTTTTGAAGAACAAATTGTGCCAAACCTACCTAATTTCCTCCTTTGACAAGGTTACTAGCCTAGTGGATGGGGGGAAGCAGTAGATGTGATATAGCTGTATTTTAGTAATGCTTTTAACACAGTCACATATGGCAGTCTCATAAGCAAATGAGGGAAATGTGGTCTAGATGAAATTACTATAAGGTGGGTGCACAACTGGTTAAAAGACCATATTCAAAGAGTAGTTATCAACAGTTTGCTGTTAAATTAGGAGAGTGTATCTAGTGGGGTCCTGCAGGGGTTAGTTCTGGGAAGGTACCATTCAATATTTTCATTAATGATTGGGATAATGGAGTGGAGAGTGTGCTTATAAAATTTGAAGATGATACCATACTTAGAGAGGTTGCAAGCACTTTGGAGGACAGGATTAGAATTCAAAACAACCTTGACAAATTGGAGAACTGGTCTGAATTCAACAAGGTGAAATTCAATAGAGATAAGTGCAAAGTACTTCACTTAGGAAGGGAAAATCAAATGCACAAGTACAAAATGGGGAATAACTGTGGCGGCAGTCATAATGCAGAAAAAGATCTGGGGGTTATAGTGGATCACAAATTGAATATGAGTCAGCAATGGGATGCAGTTGAAAAAAGACTAATATTTTAGGGTGTGTTAACAGGAGTGTTGTATGTAAGACACAGGAGGTAATTGTCCTGCTCTACCCTGCACCGGTGAGGCCTCAGCTGGAGTACTGTGTCCATTTCTGGGCACCACAGTTTAGGAAAGATGTGGAGAAATTTGAGAGAGTCCAGAAGAGAGCAACAATAATGACAAAAGGTTTAGAAAACCTGACCCATGAAGAAAGATTAAAAAAACTGGGCATCTTTAGTCTTGAGAAAGGAAGACTGAGAGGGACCTGCTAACAGTCTTCAAGTCACTAAAGAGTTGTTATAAAGAAGACAGTAATCAATTGTTCTTTATGTCCACTGGAGGTGGGACAAAACATAACAGGCTTAATCTGCAGCAAGGGAGATTTAGGTTAGATATTAGGAAAAACTTTCTAACTATAAGGATAGTTAAGCTCTGGAATAGGCTTCCAAAGGAGGTTATGGAATCCTCATTAGTGGAAGTTTTTAAGAGCAGGTTGGACAAATACCTGTCAGGGATGGTCTAGGTTTATTTGGTCTTGCCTCAGCACAGGGGGCTGGACTTGATGCCATCTGAAGGCCCCTTCCAGCCCTACTTTTATATGATTCTATGATTACTTAAAAAAAATAGTATCCAAAATACTATCAGGTAGTTCATTCCTGAATTAGCTGCCATTCGTTGTTTTTAGTTATTATTATTATGTATTTACATAGCATCATGGAGGTACCTAGCATTTATAAAGCATAGACAAACTTGGTCCCTAACCAAAAAAAGCTTAAACACTAACAGAACAGAAGTTTCGATTTACACTTTCTCAGTATGTGGGTGGTCAGGAAAGATTTGGACTCCAAGTGTGGACTGTCTCCTTCTGAGGAGAGAAATCTGTGGGACAGACTCAGGATACCGTTTTCTAGTCTATTTCATTTACACTGTGCACCTAATTCATATTAGTACTTTGAAGAAGGATGGATAAAAGTAGAAAAAGCAGCAGCAAAGCTGTCAGACAGGTAGTGTCACTTTTACAGCACCCGTAAAACGCTGTGTCTCTTTTAGCCACCAGTGTCTCATATAAGCTGCCTCCCAGTTCTCGCGTTCATACTGTAATTTTTTACACACACACATGTTCAAAATCTTCAAGGTCTAAGACACCAAGTGATCATTTCATGGCCATCTTTGGTTCTAAATACACAGTCTTAGCCATGTGATTCTAACCATTGGACTTTTCGCCCCACCCACCCTTTGCTCATCATGCAGCACAAAAATAAGTCCTGTGAGTTCAATAAAACCAGGGCTTGCGTGTTGCCTGTTAGCACTCACTTGCTTCTTTTCTTGCTCAAATACCTTTAAGCACAGAGAAATTTACGCATTTATGTATGTATCTGCAGTGAACATTAGCCCCTCTTGAAGGGTCCCTTCTCAAGTGTTTTTTCCCCAGTAAAACAGTGTTTTCCTGGTTCACTGTTGCCCTGTCATGTTTCAGTGAGTGGAAGTTTAGAGTATGTGCAGCACCATTGGGTAGGCAGCACATGAAAGCCAGCGATTCCCAGCACCAGGGGACAAGGTCACTTGGAGGGATGAAAAGAACACATGGAATGAACTTAGGGATGTCCTTGGGACCTTGTGTATATTAGACAACCAATCAGCAGACAGAAAAGAATGTCCAGAGTTCTACTTGTACAGTGTGGTCTGCTGACATCATTGGTGTTCATGAAGGTGCAGTATATGGGCCTCTCCTTGCTCCACTGCTGCTTTTGGAAGCTGGCTTCAACCTGGGAGCTCCTGTCTGCTTCCCCACAGTCTACATGGCTGAGGAATGGGCTTGAACTTGGGGCTTGGTGCTCTTTGAGAGGTGGAGTGTCTTCCATAAGGGTTTCCCTGCTCATGTCTAGGCCTTTGGGTCAATGGATGATTCTTTCCCCACCCTGCTGCTAAGCCAAATGCTTGTAAATATAAAAACAATATCTTGGGATTCAAGAGGGAGAGAAATTGAGGGGGAGGGGAACAGGAGTGTGCAAATATTCATTTAAAAATATGTATTTCTGCCCCAGCCCCACCCACGGCTGCTGTTCCAGTGCCCAGCTGCTGAACCAACCTCCGCCCGCTGCTGTACTGTGCCACTCCAAAACCAGTCAAATTTAAATTCCTATGCATGCCCCTGGAGGGGAATAAAATAAAATTACATATCCAATATGAAATCCTGTAATAAGGAGGCTCATGACAGACTCAGCCACCCATACCTCCTCTCCGCTTTCTTGTTTTTCCTAAAATGGCACAGATACGTTCAAAAGTGATTGTGTAAAAACACCCCCTTCACAATCTATATATTTGTGCCTCTGCATCATTGGGTCATAGCTTCTTTCTTTACTGAGGCATAGTTTTTGTTCCCATTAGCACTGTTGATCTGAGCTGATGCAGCTGCAGAAGAGTCAGCTGGATTCTCTTTTGGTGTCTTTGTTTTTCACAGCCAGCCAATGGAGCAGAAGGAGGTCCACTCGGAATCACCGGTGCATGAGGTGGCCAAAGCAAACTTGGTAAGGCTGGACTATGCTAATGTCCGTCTTGCTGCTCCTGTGCCCTAGCCTGGAGAAAATGCAAAGCAAACTCTTTCATGTGACTCTTTTTTTTAACTCTTGTGACTTATTGCCCCACCCACCCTTTGCTCATCATGCAGCACAAAAATAAGTCCCGTGAGTTCAATAAAACTAGGGCTTGAGTGTTGCCTGTTAGCACTCACTTGCTTGTTCTCTTGCTCAAATACCTTTAAGCACAGAGACAAATTTATATGATAATAAATATAATTTGATTTATTTATTATTTTAATCCCCCAGTGTTGGAATTACTGCATTTAAACTTGCCCAATTGCTAATTGCTCTAGGATGGCTGAGATTTATAACTCTGCAGTGTTTAGTTATTTATTTGTTCTCCTTGAAAGGAGAAAACATGATTTCAAAGCAATTTACACCTCCTCTTTCCCTTATTCTGTTTTCTTCCTTTGCAGCTTGAGAAGTTAGTGAATAGCTGCCTAAGCAAAAGGCTCTCTTTGCTCAGGTGGGTGAAATGTTTTGATTATATCCAGTTCGGTTTAGCTTTTGTTTGAGAGCCGTGAGGTTGAGGCTATCCTGACTGACACTGGAACCTCTTTGGAGAGGCAATGTGGGATAATACATACAGCCGGGAAAATAAAATTGTATCTAAAATTAGAGCAGTGAGGGGCCGAGATAATAAGGGGTTGGGACTTGGGATGCCTGAGTTCTTGTCCCAGTTCTTCCACTGGGTTTGCTGTGTAACCTTGCAAAAATCACGTAACAGTGCTATGCCTCAGTTTACCCATTGATAAAATGTTTACAGTACATGCTTTCCTTGCCAAGGCTGGGTAGGTTCTTTCAAGATTCTCCTAAGATGCTGCCACTGCCAATGCAGTACTCCCCTTTGCAATCACCCTTGCACAAAGGCGAGCATCCTCTTCTTCCCAGAAAGATGCACTAGTCTCCTGGCTTCCTGTGTCACATTGGACAAGTCACATAATCTCTCTATGCCTCAGTTCCCCATCTGTAAAATGTGTATACCACTTACTTCCTCCCACTTGCGCTGTCTCATATATTTTGATTACAAACTCTTTGCGGACAAGGACTGTCTCTTATGTGTTGGACAACACCCAGCACAGTACAGCCCTGATCTCAGCAAGAGGATCTACTGTAATACAAATAATAATAGGAAGAAAGAATCCTTCATTAGCCAGGTGGGGTAAGAGTGAAGGAAGAGACTAGATAATTTAGTAGACCTTTATTTCTAGGATCCTGTGTTGCTTTACCTGAATGTTTTTTATCCCTCTCTCTCTCTCTCTCTCTCTCTCTCTCTCTCTCTTTCTCTCTCTCACCCACCGCAGGAAACCTCAGGAGCTCGATTTCAAACTTTTACTGTGCTTGATCATCCTCCTAGCAGTGTTTATATTTTATACATATTTCTTTCATACTGCCTGGATATGCCAGTTACTGCAGTGCACCTGCCGCAGGCACTATGCCAGTTGCCTTCGGCCACACTGACCGTAGAATATTTGAAAGGGTTGGGACTGGATTGCTACACTGCTGTTTCCCTTTGCTTGCTTTTGGAACAGAGCAAAAGAATTAACTTACAAAATAAACTTTTTCCCCAACACTATAAACGTGCGTGCGTTAACATGTGGGCTTTCCTGTGAGAGCTGCATAAATTCCTCCCACATCCTGTACTTTTCTTCCCAGTCTATACAAGAGCTTGTGTCCTTGAACTCCTCCAGTTCTTTGCTATGATTATATATGGACCTCAGCTGCAGAAATTAGGTCCATCTCCAAATTCTGAATGCCCAGCACGCACTAAGGTGTTCATCCCTGCTGTCGTTTGAGTTCAGGTCATTCTCTAAAATGTCCATGAAATTAGGGATCAGTGGGGCAGATCTTTAGCAGATGTACATTTTCATTGCACCAAATAAATGGACATGTGACAATTTACACTGGCTGAGAATCTGCTCCAATGAATGCATGCTGTCAGATTTCAAATTTGCGGTGCATGTAGCTCTGAGTGCAGGGTAGATGATTTCTCTGAGTTCCTCTCCATAGGTAGGCACGGTTGCTCCCTGTCCTCAGACCTGGAGTCACTGATTGAGATGCACCCTTCCTGGTGTTTGGCTTTAGTTACACGTTTTAATACAACAGAAACCTCAGTACAATCTTCCTGTTTGCTGGTGTTTCAAGGGTTTCCCTCCAGGATTTCTTGTGTCCTCATTCCCTGACCCTTAAGAGCCACCCTCACCTCCCATCTATCACATCTGGAGTAATGAACAACACCTGCTTTTCACACAAACATCTCTGTGCTGACCCTTATGTATGGAACAACCTTCCTGACTCTCCATGCATTTTGGTCCCTCCAGAAGCCCCATCTCTACTGTGATCCCAATGGGAAACTTGCTACCTGCCAATGTCATGCCAGAGTAGTACATAGGGTATAATTTACATTTCCTATGCACATATATTTGTGAATATGACATATTGTTGTGGTTGACCTTCTCCTTACCTGTTTTCAGATTATTTGGTTGTCTGCTGTTAGATTATGTGACTTCCGAGATAGCTAATCCTGCCTATTAGCTGTCTTTGTTTGGAAGGCTAGCAGCACAACTGTGGGTGTCACCAGAAACAAACAGTAATAATCAGGCCTGCCTTAGGGACTCAGCAGGAATCAATCAGCATCCCCCTTTAGAGCTCCTACCCCTGCTAGCCAGATGAGTCAGCCACAGAGTCCCACACCACACTACACGCATACTTAAATGCAAAGTCTCACTTCCCGTCTGCTGGCTCAGAGGAGTAGGAATTGGGGAACTCAAGATGGCTGCTGTTACAGTGTAAGTTTCATGCCACTGTTTTCTCACTGACTCTCACACTCACACTGCATTGGCTTTTGCTTTATCTAATCTGAAGTAAAAGTCATCCAGGTTAAATGTTCATGTTTTGCTCTTTGCCTATGAAAAACATAACAATTAATTAAGGCTTAGGAAGTTGAAAAAGGGGGTGTCCAGCTTCTTTGGCCTCCTAAAATGAGTCTCATTTCCAGTTTGTTATGGTATCTCCTCCTCCAACCCCCTTTCTCCTTCTTCACAGATTGGAAATCCTGTGAAACCTGCTCTCTAATGAGTTCTTCATCCCATATAGTTGGCTTGTGCTAGGCCCAAGAGCTATCTTTTTAAGGTACCTGGTGCAAAGAGGATGAGGAGAGAGGGAAAAGGAGTCTGAAATGCTCCAAAACATTAGATGTGGAAGGAAAACACACAAGTTGTTTACGATGGTTAGAAAGCATATTCAAAGGCATTTCTGGAACACTGCAGCCTTTATTCGTGATACTTCTGTGCTTGGGGCAACTACTGTAGTATCTTTTAATAGGAGAACACTAACATAGTAATTATCGCAGAGCCAAGCAAAGATGAAAATTAAGCACGAGGTAGAAGATAAGTCATATAGCTTAAGCCATAAGCTTAAAGAATAGGCCACTATACTGAAGAGTTTCCCACCATACATAAAATATAATGAAAATGAATGTGATGTTTAAATGCTGTAACTGTTGGTAGGGGATATTGGTGATGATGGGTGTAGCTGAAGAGTGTATTGGTTTTGCATCAAAGGTTAAAAGTATGGGAAATCACACAAGAGTGCAGTTCTGCTAAAAATAGAGGTACCTTTTCCCTTCCTGGATGGCCTGTGCTGCTAAAATCATAAGGAGAGCTCCTACCCAGATAGTGTGCTGAGAGTTTCCCTCTTGTTTCACCCTATTATAACCACTGTGCAGAGGGAAGTTGTGGGGGTTGCTATGCAGGATACCGGAGGGGGTTGGTGTTGATGCTGAGCAAGAGTTTGCTAGTGCTGCTAGGTGAGAGAGCCTGTTAAATCAACTTACTTGCCCACTTACAACTGGCTTTTGTAAACCAGCTAAGAAGGCAACGTAGTGTTATTTATGTTCTTCCTTTTTCCAAACCTCCTGAATTTTGTTCTTCAGATTAGAGAATGTATATGCCTGAGGCGTACACTTTGTTCTGTCTTTTAATGAGACGAGAAGGAATTTTAACACCTCCCTCTCTCCTTCCTTTTCTTCAGTTTCTTCTAGGGATATTGTGACACTGGCTTCCTCTGTTAGGCCACCCCGTTGCTCAACACATCCAAACTGGTTGTATCAAGTTCTTTCCCCCCACCCACCAGAATTCAAATGTTCATTAACTATTCTTGTTCTTTAAAAAAAAATCAGTTTTGACCCTTTTATAATTAATATTTTTCTGTCTCTTTGTCTCCTTTCGTCTGCAAATTGTTGGAATGCATTGTCCTGAACCGAGTTCCCCCCCTCCCGTCCCCCCCGTATTATTCATTGTCAGTTAGGGGTCAGAACAGGTCACCTGATAGAAAGCACTCTACGGATGGCTCACAATGGACTTGCTGTGGCTACGGCCTAGTTGCCTATCATCTGTCTTGATTTTACTGGATCTGTCATCAGGGTTCAATAGACTAGAACAAAAAGTACTGTTATCTCGTCTATTGTCTTGGCTACACTGAAGTGGGATTTTCAAAAGCGCTTGGCATTCACCTAACTTTACTCCCACTAGTCAATGGGAAGTTTTACTGTGAACACTTGAAAATACCATTCTTCATGCTCTCATGTGATTCTTATCTCAAAAAATAGACTGTTCTGGGTGGCTTATGTCTCTAATCTATCTTCTCTTCATGATAATTTTTCTAGTACATATTGTCTAGAGCTCCATTCTTGGTCCACTTTTTTCCTTCTATCTTCAGCCACTTGATGCTTTTAATTAAAGAAGAAAACAAACAAAAAATTGTGTGCTTGCCCTTTACTGCTTTATGAATTCTTCAGAAGGCATCAAAGGACTTTTAGCAAGCTTTTTAGGCTTTTTTTTTTCCCATTAGATATAGCTAGACTACCTAGAAATATTACCTCTACATAAAAGGCAGCACCCCTTATCTTCTTAGTTAGTATTGGGAGAGCTGCAGTTCTTGGTTTCAGCTTGCTGTGATTGAGCTCTGCAGACTGCTAAAGTGCTCCAAAGAAGTTAGAACTGGAGCTGCTTCAATAATTTTGACATATTTTGATTGAGGTGAGGAGGGAGACTTTATTTTTGCAAAAAGGTTTGTTAAAATATTTTCCCTTTTTCAACCAGCTTTTGTCAGGGCTAGAATTCATTGCTGATATTTTTAATGTAAAAGAGCTGCAGGAAAAAAAATACTGAACTCAAAGAAGAAAAACATTTATGTCATGAATGAGAAGTAAATAGCTTTACATTTTGATATGCTAATCCAACCAAAGTCAGACACGCCCTTTTTGTGTAAATGCACACACCGCATATATGCAATATTAGACGTGTATCCAAGGTCATAGCAATTGGTGCAGTTTAAACATATAAATGGAGAACAAACTCTACCTTTCATCCCAAAGGTAATATCTTGAAAAAAGGTCACTGGATATAAGGGTTTTTATCACCAAAGTCCTATCTCATCCTTAAATTATCGTATTGCTAAAGCATCTCTATATTGCCTTGCAGGCACATCCTGCCTGAGCCACTCATTGACATTCCAATCCATGCTTATGACATTACCTCCCCTTCTGTGGTTATGAATGTTAATGTTACAAATGCTGGATTGTGCTATCATTGCTAGACTGAAAGTTAAGTTAACCCAGCTACATAGCTCAGGGGTGTGAAAAATCCACACTCCTGAGTGACATAGTTAAACCGATCTAACCCTGGGTATAGACAGTGTCTCCCTAGCTACCAGCTCTCAAGGAGGTGGATTACCTATGCTGATGGAAGAACCCCCCCTTGTTGGCATAGGTAGTGTCTACATTGAATCACTACAGGGGTGATGCTGCAGTGCTGCAGGTGTGCCACTGTGACATTTCAAGTGTAGACTAACCCTGAGGCTGGAGGGAGGAAGAAGTTAAATGCTGTGCTGGGGAGTGTTGATGTTGCCAATAGATGAGTCTTTGATCTATAGGCAATCATAGACTTGGTTGAAACTGGTGAGCATGATGGGTGACAGTCACTTCTCATTCGGGCTAAATGGAAGAAGCACTTGAGCTTGTTTGTGGCATTCCATAGCTGAAATGATAGACGCCACTGCACAAGGCACTGGGCTGCATGGGAAGGCCTGCGCATGTACTAACTCGGGGAGAATAAAAAGGGGTTCCCTAAAACTCACTGAAAATACAGGAGTTACTTCATTAGCTCAAGTGGCAGAGGTGTGTGCAGTGGAGCTGTTGAACCATGTGGGTGTTCATGTGATGCCATTGGATATTATGGCATTTTTGTTTTATCAGTTTGCTTTTTAAAAACGTTAAGAAATCACAGACGCATGCGAGCGCACAGATGCACACCTTCCCCTCCCCCCAACACACGTATGCTGAAAGAACATTAAGATTGCAAAAGTCAACCCCTCAAAATTTAGGGAATGCCAGGATTAAGGTCACCTACTCAATCTTAATAATGTTTTTTTAACATAGTTTTTTGCGTATGACTATGTACTGCACCATATGAAATGTGCAATACACAGTGAGCAGACATGCAGTTGGAACTTGCCTCAGTAAAAACAAAGGGAAGCCTCTGCCATTGGATCACACATCTGGTCACCTGGAGCGGGGCTCAGTCATTTCCATGGCAGGATTTCCCTTCCCTTTCCCCCACTACCAGGGAGGCTGTCTGTGGGTTCAGGGGTCTTTGTAGGGAGAGGGCCAATGGACATTATTTCCCCCATACCGTGAGGAGAGCAAGTCTGAATGACAGTAATCCCCTCAGCACAATATTTGCAGACATACAGAAGCTGTCTCCTTTTTAATAGTGTTCTCCCTTGATCCAACTGCTTATTTGCGTCCTTGGTGGGTTATTTGTGTTGGGAGGAGAAATTTATAGTACAACTCAAGTCTCTTCACTTCAGACCTGCCTCTTACCCTCTTCTCCCTGCACTGCCTTCATCACCCCCCTTCCCTTTTCTTTCCGTCTAGCCCAAGGGTGGCCAACCTGTGGCTCCAGAGCCACATGCGGCTCTTCAGAAGTTAATATGCAGCTCCTTGCATAGGCACCGACTCCGGGGCTGGAGCTACAGGCGCCAACTTTCCAATGTGCTGGGGGGTGTCACTGCTCAACCTCTGGCTCTGCCACAGGCCCTGCCCCCACTCCACCCCTTCCTGCACCCTCCCCTGAGCCTGCTATGCCGTTGCTCCTCCCCCTACCCCTCCGAACCTCCTGCACACAATGAAACAGCTGATCGGGAGGTGCAGGGAGGTAGGGAAAGGCACTGTTAGGCAGGGCTGCTGGTGGGCGGGAGGCTCTGGGAGTGCAGGGGGGAGGGAGCTGATGGGGGGCTGCTGACGTATTACTGTGGCTCTTTGGCAATGTACATTGGTAAATTCTGGCTCCTTCTCAGGCTTAGGTTGGCCACCCTGGTCTAGCCAATCTCCTTCCTAATTAAACTCCCCTGAAAACAAAAACAAAATCATGCAACTAGGATGATATTTTCTGTCATTCCATTGTTTATTCTGCTTATGTGTTATACTTCTTCCCCCATTTTGTGTCTGTCTTGTCTGTTTAGATTGTAAACTCTTCAGGGCAGGGACCATTTGCTACTAGTCTGTTCAGTGCCACACACAATGGGGCCCCATTCTTGGTCACTACTGTAATAAATTATTATTGGGGGCAGAGTACTGGCTGGAAAGGCAGGCTTGGAAATTGTGAGCAAGGAAACTGCCTCATGTTTATTCCTACTGTGTTCAGGGAAACACAATTTTGGGTCCATTCTTTGTAAATAAACAGGATTGCACCAAAGAATCTACAGCAGATTAGGATCTGGTGGTGCTTGGATCCAGGGTTTTGGTTCAGACCCATCTCTAACTGTTAATGGAAGTCCTAATTATACAGTGAATATTGATTCTTTGACTAACTGTTAAAAGAGGGAGGGTTGGGAGCTGATGTCACAGAGTATGTCTATATTTGGAAAATTCTTACCTATTTTTCAGCACTGGTGCAGTTGCACTTCCAGTGGTGTAAGCGCAAGTGTGAATGGGCACAGGCATTTTTACCACTATCAAGAATGCACCATTTTTACATTAGAGCTTACATTGTAGGCAGTAGCTGTGCTGGTGCACTTGTGGCTGAAACATTGAAATGTCTTAGTACCCCCAGGACCCTAGTGAGCTCAGATAGCCTAGGGGTGATAGACACTGTTTCAGATCATTCCAGTGATGGCTAGGCAAAGGTTCTGACAGCCTTCTCTCTGGACATTAATATCGTCTTTTCTGTAAATGCCTGTGTGACTGTCTTTCCTGAATGGATGAATGCTGTCCATTTGCCAGCTTCTACATAACTTCAGTAGCTGTATTGGCCAGCTGAGGTATTCAAATATGGCCAAAGGCAAGGCTGAGGTGACAAGCCTGAAAGATGGACAATAAATCTGTTCTTTAACAATTTAAGGGATTAGAGAGGTACATTTATACTACATGTCCAAGCATTTGCAGATAATCCAAATTACCTGAGAGAGATTTGAGACTACAGGAGTTAATACAAGCGACTGGCATTTCAAAGGGCTCAGAAACTAAGTACCAGCACAGACATCTCTCTCCAGTGTTGTTGTTTTTTCTTTTTCCCAGAGATCAGACAGAGCAATAGCTTAATCTCTTTAAGCAAGCTTTGATAATTGTTAAGCAAAAGGCTGGCTCCTGGTTGAAGTCCATAATCTATTTCAAAACACGGCCAATGTTGAAACCAGAACCAGGATGCAGAAAATGAAGGCAATGAAGACAACTTGGCCATTTTAATAAAATATATTAGGAAATTTTCCTTGAATGTATTTTATTCTGTCTTTCTTGTGTTAGCATAAGCAGATAAACCCAAACAGTTTCACTTTAAATTCTGAATCATACAGTCTGGTGCTTTCCCTGTTTGGTACCCTTAAACATGTGGCCACTGAGAGCATACTTCTTTCTATTTTTTTCACCTAGCCTCATTACCTAATAATTCCTTCCTCTGAACTGATGTGCATAAACCACTTATCTGCCTACACTCCTAATCTATCTGCATAAATCTGACTATCAGTGGACTGCGAGCTCCACTTTTCATCTTGTCAGAAAAACTCATCATCTTAGTGCATATTCATTCTTCTAAATCATAACATAGAGTGAATTAAATTGGTCCTAAGGATGATCATTGTGCTAATACACTACTTGCTTCCCCTCATCCTGAACCACTTCCATGTCAACTCACTCTTAGCTTTCCAGAGATAGAAACTGCTATGATTAGTTACAATAGTATATCTGCATAATGATGATAACCCAGCTCTTACGAATCTCAAAGTGCTCTACAAGGAAGGTCATTATCATTACATCCTTTTTACAGATGGGGAAACTGAGGGACAGGGAGGGAAGTGGCTTGGCCAAGCTCACCCAGCAGGCCAGCAGCATAGTGTACTAGAATATATGACTACAAAATGGTATCATTTGCCTATGCGAATGCTTTTCCAATACCCTGATTTGGACAATTGTCTTATTGTCACATGATCCTTCAGTTGGCTAAAGCTCAGTCTAGATAACACCTAGGTGATGCTGAATGACAGAGGGAATCATCTTGAGGAGCTTGAAAATGTCTAAGAGCTCATCAGTTGATGTCTGCCACACTGGTCTTCAGATGTGGTTTCCTACCAGATGTGTCTCTTTGGTCCTCGATCCCAACAGTGACTTGAAATGCCACTTTCCTCCTTTGACTGGCCAAAAGACTGCCCTTTTCCCTCTGAAGAAGACATCGCCTTATCCATTCTGGTATTGCTGCTAGACTGAACAGTTGTAGCCCACTTTACCTTGGCTATCTGCAAAGGTTGCTGTCATGACCTGCCATTCCTTGGCATGCATGTTATTCAACACTGGTGCCTCTGGGTCAGTACTAGTACAGCCTTTTTACCACTCTAAGCTTCGTCTCAGGACACTTGCCTCAGGTGATCCTGGCTGCTTTTCCTAACTCTGTATCAAGGGGCCTCTTCAAAACTCACTGATTGACTACACCTCTGACTTCTGTGTTTGAAAAACCACTCATATGTTAACCATAACAATAGTTTTCAGTAACCCTTCTACTTCTTACTCAGCTGGGGAAAAGCTAGTCTTATCGGAGCCTCGCAGTGCTTCCCTTGATGGACAGTCTAGCTCCCTGACCTGCTCTGTCATCCCGCTCCCTGTCTCCAGGATCCAGCCAGCGATCCTACAAATTCAACCCCCGCAAAGTTACAAACAGGCAGCCTGGGTGCAGTGTCCATCCAGGAGTCCAAGCCTCTGTTCATGCAGCACCCTAAGTTCTTTTTGGCCCTCGCCCCACAACACACCCTATCATTCAACTTCGCTTATCACTTATCCTATAATAATATTTAATCTCAGTTTCAAGTTAATATTGTCCCTTCTCCACAACTGCAAGAAACATGGAGAAATCAGTTCTCTTCCTCGTGAGTGGGATAGCTTCTGAGCCTGTTCTAGCTATGCTGTGTAATCCATGTAAAGTTCATTGTACTGGTTATTTTTTACAAAAGTCCTCAGTAGCAGAGGGGCCAGCTGCCTCCTCTCCTCTGACTCATTGCACAGCTTCCACGTCTTGGTCAATTTACAAAGGATGAATATAAACAAATAACACGAGTATGTAGGAACAAAATTAGAAAGGCCAAGGCACAAACCAAGATTAAAGTAGCTATAGACATAAAGAGTAATGGTGAGGGAAGTCTGCCCCACACTGGCATGCAAGGGGTTAATAGGGCCCTAGGGAGGCTATGCAGGAAGCAGCCAATAGGCAAGGGGCTGTGAGGAGCAGCCGATCAGGGCCCAGCAGGTCCATAAAGAAAGAGCCATGGTACAGAGCAGGGTCAATTACTCCCTGGAGTTCAAGGAGGGAGGACTGGGTGCTTTGCAGATGGATGGAAGTTAGCACCATGGACAGAGAAGTGCTGGGGAGCAAGAGGGAGATCCTGGCTGGCTGCTAGGACTGGCATCTGAGGTAAGGGTGAAGAAGGTGCTGGGGTTGCAGGGAAATGGCCCATGGAAATGTACTGGGAAGTTGGAGGGGATGCAGCACATGGCTGCCATCTACAGGTGGCCAGCAGGAAACACCAGTGTGGTGAATGAAGCCCTGTCACAATAACCAGAAAACATTCTACAAATATATTAGAAGCAAGAGGAAGACCAAGGACAGGGTAGGCCTGTTACTTTGGGGGGAGGAAACAATATCAGAAAATGTGGAAATGGCAGAAGTGCTAAAACTCTTTTTCCCAGTTTTCACTAAAAAGGTTAGGTATGATTGGACATCTTACATAGTGAATGCCAGTGAAAATGAGGTGGGATCAGAGGCTAAAATAGGGAAAGAACAAGTTAAAAATTACTTAGACAAATTAGATGTCTTCACGTCACCAGGATGTGATGAAATAAATCCTAGAATATTCAAGGAGCTGACTGAGGAGATAGCTGAGCCATTAGCAATTATCTTTGAAAAGTCATGGAAGACAGGAGAGATTCCAGAGGACCAGAAAAGAGCAAATATAGTGCCGATCTATAAAAAGGGAAATAAGGACAACCCAGGGAATTACAGACCAGTCAGCTTACTTTCAGTACCCAGAAAGATAATGGAGTGAATAATTATTATCTTCTAAGTGTTTGCAAATTAATTGCTTAAAGTGATAATTAACAGTCATCATGGATTTGTCAAGAACAAATCATGTCAAACCAACTTAATGGCTTTCTCTGACAGAGTAACAAGCCTTGTGCATGTGGGGGGGGGAGTGGTAGATGTGGTATATCTTGACTTTAGTGAGGCTTTTGATACTGTCTCGCATGGAATTCTCATTAAAAAAACCTAGGGAAATGCAACCTAGAAGGAGCTACTATAAGGTGGGTGCATAACTGGTTGGAAAACCATTCCCAGAGTCGTTATCAGCGGTTCACAATGAAGCTAGAAGGGCATATCAAATGAGGTCCCGCAGGGATCAGTTCCTGCGTCTGGTGCTGATCAATATCTTCATCAATGATTTAGATAATGGCATAGAGTACACTTATAAAGTTTGCAGATGATACCAAGTTGGGAGGGATTGCAGGTGCTTTGGAGGATAGGATTATAACTCCAAATTGATCAAGACAAACTGGAGAAATGGCCTGAAGTAAATAGGACGAAATTCAATACGGACAAATGCAAAGTACTCCACTTAGGAAGGAACAATCCGTTGCACGCATACAAAATGGAAAATGTCTGCCTAGGAAGGAGTACTGCAGAAAGAGATCTGTGGTTTCATAGTGGATCACAAGCTAAATATGAATCAACAGTGTAACACTGTTGCAAAAAACCAAACCTCATTTGTGGCTACACTACCAAGAGTGTTGTAAGCAAGACAAGAAAAAATTCTTCAGCTCCATGCTGAATACTCCATGCTGACAAGGCCTCAACTGGAATATTGTGTTCAGTTCTGGGTACTACATTTCAGGAAAGATGTGGACAAACTGGAGAGAATCCAGAGAAGAGCAACAAAAATGATTAAAGGGTTAGAAAACATGACCTAGGGAAGATTGAAAAGATTGGGTTTGTTTCTTCTGGAGAAGACTAAGGGGGAATATAACAGATTTCAAGTACATAAAAAGTTGTTACCAGGAGGAGGGAGAAATTGTCCTCAACTTCTGAGGACAGGACAAGAAGCAATGGACTTAAATTGCAGCAAGGGAGGTTTAGGTTGAACATTAGGAAAAACTTCCTAACTGTCAGGGTGGTTAAGCACTAGAATAAATTGCCTGGGGAGGTTGTGGAATCTCCATCAATTGGAGATTTTTTCAGAGCAGGTTAGAGAACCACCTGTCAGGTCTGGCCTAAACAATACTTAATCCTGCCATGAGTGCAGGGTACTGGACTAGATGACCTCTCAAGGTCCCTTCCAGGTCTATGATTCTATGTAAATACACATCCCAAGGGTGAGACTTACTATTAAAAGTGGCTTGCGGCCTAGGAGTAAAGCGCTTGGGTTCAGATCTCATCAGAAGTTTGAATGGATGAGAAACTGTTCTGAAAGATATGCCAGCGTTCAAACAGGAATGAATTCAGGGAAGGCTTTGTACAAGATCAGACTAGATGATCAGAATGGCTTTATTTTGGCTTTATTTCCATTACAAGAAAGTAATTATCGCGTGGACCAGCTACACACAGGCTGTGGTTAGCTGCACTAGGAACTGGAGGCTTGAGGTCCACAGTATGCTGCCAGTGCAGCACTTGCAGAGAGGGCTGTGTATAGATACAAGGCAGTAGTGCAACCAAAACAGAATGAGGCGGCACTGCACTGTTTAAGTTACACACATGCAATTGCACAGTCCCAGTTGCAACACTTCACATGTCTAGCTGAGTGTACCCATTAACTTTGTACATCTGTTTCCTTAAGCATTAACCATCTGTGGCAATAAGGGGTTTGCTTATGTTACACAACATTTATTAATTAATTATTTGTTTTGTTAATAATCTATACTAGAAACTAAAACATTGTTTTTTGCTTCAAGGAGCCTGCTATTTTTTCCCTTATAAAGAAATCTGATGTGCAGGGAAGCAGATATAACATTGCTTTTAACAATAACTGGGATGTTTTTGATAAAGGGATGTTTATTCTTACCTGAGTTAGCCAGATGCAGTAATGTTTAATAAAATAATAAACAGACCAACATATGGTAGCGTTTTTTAATTTAACCTATTCTTTGGTGATATAGTACTAAGATAAAGGATTAGAAAATACAACACTCCTGCTTGGGTGAGAGAAATATAGCTCCATATTAGATGCAGTCTTTTCTGGTTTGGGAGGTGACTTTTTAAAATTTATCTGTTAAAACTGACACTCTGAACTCCACCCAGACTTGTGGCTGGTGCAAAAAGTCCTAATGTTACATGCTCTTTTCTCAGCTGTCTTCTCCCCAACCACTAGTATAAATACAATAGGTCAGATTAAAAGCCCTAGGCTGCATGTGGGCACTTCTTAAGAATTTCTGTTAAAACACAGCTGCTACTCTGAAACCTGTTAAAACTGTTTTTCAACTGAAAATTGGATTTTTTTCCACAAAGTGTCTGAATTTTTTAAATTGAAGAACAAAATGTTTGAAAACCAAAATATTTCAATTTGGAAATGCTGCCATGGGGCCTCACGAGAGCTGACGTTTGGTTGCCTCATGTCCCCCTTATCTTCGATGGACCAAGTGTCACGGAGTCCCTGGGCGATGCTCTGGAACTGCTCCCCATGAAGTCAGTCAGGACTCTGGGGTAGTCGCCTTTCTGTGAGCAGCCTGTCTTCAGGACACACAGCTCACACAGCTTCCACCTTCCTGGGTCTGACCTCAGAGCATTCAGCATCCTCTGCCCCTCCGTGCGCTTTCCCCCAGCGAGTCTACTCAGGCGGGGCTCCTGGGGAAGCCAGAGGGTCCTGCACCCCAACTTCGCAGTCAGACGTGACTCTCAGCCAGCCAGTAAAACAGAAGGTTTATTAGACTACAGGAACATGGTCTAAAACAGAGCTTGCAGGTGCAGAGAACGGGACCCCTCAGCTGGGTCCATTCTGGGGGGCAGTGAGCCAGACAACCACGTCTGCACTTCACTCCATGTCCCAGCCAGCCCCAAACTGAAAACCCCCTCCAGCCCCTCCTCCTCTGGGCTTTGTTCCTTTCCCGGGCCAGGTGGTCACCTGATTCCTTTGTTCTCCAACCCTTTAGCTCTCACCTTGCAGGGGGGAAGGGCCCAGGCCATCAGTTGCCAGGAAACAGGGAGTTGGCCATTCTCTGTGTCCAGACTCCTGCACACACCTGCCCTCTAGGGCTCTGCAATGATCATACACCCTTACCCCACCCCCTAGATACTTAAGAACTGCCTAGGGGAAACTGAGGCACCCCCACACTATTCAGAGGAAACATTAAGAACAGTCCCACTTCGTCACATCTCTCCCCCCTTTGAGATCGAACTGAGCGGGGTCACTTTAGCCGGTGACCTGGGGAAGTTCGAAGCCATCAACGTTCCCATGGATGCCCCAGCATCTCTCCCATTCCTTGGTAGGAGTTACACCAGGCCCTTCCATTTTCACTCCCTTAGGTCAGGGGTGGTCGATAGCACTCGCAGGCCGCATGTGGGAAGGTTTATGCAGCCCATGCCCTTTGGCCACCCCAAGAATGTCTCCCCATTGACCATCACCTTCTGCTCCCACTGGAGGTCCGAGGGGCCTGGCCCCAGGAAACTCCACACAGACATATAGGTTGGGGTCAGGAGTGGGAGCCTGTCCACATCCCCAACCATCTGGCTGACGGAGTCTATGGCCTTGGGACCCAGCAAGGGAGCTAGACACTGGGGCTTTTCCGTAGGGTCCCCCTGGTTCAAATCGTCAGCCTGCTCAAAGGCAGTGAGGTGGGCATCCACACACACCCCCTTAACCAGGGGCAGCAATTTAGTCTCGAGGTTCCCTGCGGAACTGGCCCCCCGGGATCTATCCCCACTCACCCCTGGGAGGTCCCCTAGGCCTCTCCGCCCCACCACCGCCAGTTCATGCTGCTGCTGCTTCTGCAGCTCTTTCTCGGGCTCTCGCTGTCTCCCAGGGTCCTCTTGCTCTCTCAGACTCAGCTCCAATCCCGTCCGTCTCGATCCCCCGATGGGGAACCCGATCGTGAAGACCCCCGTCTGGTCGGGGACAGGAGTCTTGGCGATGCCTGGTTCCCGCTCCAGATGCTCCCAGATCCTGCTATAGCCCCAGTTGGGGTCAGGAATCTGTTCCTTAGAGCAGTCATCCTCCTCCAGCTGCACGATTAACTCTGCTTTGGTGAACTTTCCAACGCTCAACCCTCTCTTTTTGCACAGGGTTACAATGTCCTTCTTAAGGAGACGGTGACAGGCCATCACTCCGCTCCTCCCAAGTTGTTGTGGACTCACAGGCCCGTGTGTTCTCAGCTCCCCACGGTTTCCAGGGAGAACCCCTAGTGTGCCAGCCCTTCTCGAGGTCACCACCTCTTTGCCAGGGTCGAGCTGCAGACTCCTCCACCCCTGAGACTGCTCACTGAAGTCCCCAGGGGGACCCCATTACTGCACAGTCCTTCTCGCTGGTCACACACTCCCAGGGGTTAACCGCCCCCCGAAACCGCTCCTTTCTGAGCCTTCAGCAGGCCTGGTCCTCGGCAATCCCCCTTCGTGTTACTGCTCCCCAGTCACTTACTGCAGGAAGCGCCATCCACGGGGTGCAGTACATCCCACCGCTGCCACCAGTTGTCACGGCGTCCCTGGGTGATGCTCTGGAACTGCTCCCCATGAAGTCAGTCAGGACTCTGGGGTAGTCGCCTTTCTGTGAGCAGCCTGTCTTCAGGACACACAGCTCACACAGCTTCCACCTTCCTGGGTCTGACCTCAGAGCATTCAGCATCCTCTGCCCCTCCATGCGCTTTCCCCCAGCGAGTCTACTCAGGCGGGGCTCCTGGGGAAGCCAGAGGGTCCTGCACCCCAACTTCGCAGTCAGACGTGACTCTCAGCCAGCCAGTAAAACAGAAGGTTTATTAGACTACAGGAACATGGTCTAAAACAGAGCTTGCAGGTGCAGAGAACGGGACCCCTCAGCTGGGTCCATTCTGGGGGGCAGTGAGCCAGACAACCACGTCTGCACTTCACTCCATGTCCCAGCCAGCCCCAAACTGAAAACCCCCTCCAGCCCCTCCTCCTCTGGGCTTTGTTCCTTTCCCGGGCCAGGTGGTCACCTGATTCCTTTGTTCTCCAACCCTTTAGCTCTCACCTTGCAGGGGGGAAGGGCCCAGGCCATCAGTTGCCAGGAAACAGGGAGTTGGCCATTCTCTGTGTCCAGACTCCTGCACACACCTGCCCTCTAGGGCTCTGCAATGATCATACACCCTTACCCCACCCCCTAGATACTTAAGAACTGCCTAGGGGAAACTGAGGCACCCCCACACTATTCAGAGGAAACATTAAGAACAGTCCCACTTCGTCACACCAAGTTCCCTGCCCAGACTATATCTCTGGTTGTGCCACCTTCTCTCAAGAGGAGAGACCATAGTGCATCATGGGAGATGTAGTACAGCGCCTAGAGCTCTGCATATGGAGAATGGGAGTATGAGGCACCTGAACTACAACTCCTATGAGACACCATTGTGGCATTTCCAAGTCAAAATATTTGCTTTACAAATTGCTGCCTAAAAATCTAAATATTTATTGGAAAATTTTGACAAACTTTTTAAAAATTTGTCAAATTTCAACAGAACCTTCCCCCAACTCCTCCAATTTTTTCAACCAGCCCCATGCTGAGTGCAGTTGAGCTAATGCAGCCCCATGTTGAGTACAGGCCTGTAATCCAATCTTCAGGGGATTATGACTTGGCCTACTCTTAAAAGTTAGGTTTATGTAGCTGTCGGTCAGGGGTGTGAAAAATCCACACCCCTGACCAACATAGTTATGCCAACCTAACTCCAAGTGTAGACCCAGCTAAGTTAATGAAAGAATGCTTCTATCAACATAACTACAGTCACACATGGAGGCATTCTAGACTGATTGAAAAGCCCCTTCCATCAAAATAAGCTGCACCTACAGTACAGGGTTATGTCAGCATAGCTGTGACAATGTAGTTAGGCCAGTATACTCTCCATAGTGTAGGTATATGCAAAAGCATGGATGATAGAAAGTCTCATTCTTCTTGCCAGCTGGAAATAACCAAAGAGGCATTTTTCCAACATTGCTATGTTAGTTTCCAAGAGCAGCTCAGGTATAACAAAGGTCCAGTGTTATGCAGCGGGGTTGCAAATGGTAGATGCTCCCTCATTAGTCAGTTTTTGCTGATATCACCCTCACCAACTCATTTTTCATAAATGAAGAAATATATATTTTTAAAAATTCACAAATTAGGTCATGGCTTTTTTTATGTTGAAAAGCCAATAACAGAACTGCAAGTTGCCATGGATACAATATTCTGATTTCAGTATTTCTCTTCCTCCAAGAACAGAGTGCAGTGGCCAACGTGAGGCCAGGACTACATGTTCAACGTTGCATTGGGCTTGTAAATATTGAGTACATTGGATCACTTTGATACTGAGTGATGTCAATGACAAAATTCTCCTTGATTTAAATGGACAGGCTCAGGCCCATTATATTATGTTGCGTTATATTTTTTACAGCACTGATCAGACAAATTATGGGAATCTCACCAATCTGCCTAAATCACCTTGGGAATAAAATTTTATTTCAGATATAAACAAGACCTTAGTTTAAAGGGAGGGAGAGATTTATTTCTAACGTGAGATTAGATGTGCCCTGGTATGGTATTAATTTGGACAACTGCAATTTTTCTGTGTCTAAAACAAAGAATGCTGAGACAGCACTGCAGCAAGGTGGTTTAAGAAATCAAAGTGAGCTGAATAATGTAGATTGTTTTTCTGTAGCGGGTTCCCAGTAATTCACCATCAGGAACTGAGTGGAATAAAGCTGACAGCAAGGCATTCGGAGTTTCTTGGATTGACTATGGCAGCAATTACTGTGGTACAACAGAACTTAGCTGCTCCTCTCCCTGGAGTTATTTGGAAATTATCAGTATTATGGCCTAAACTTTCAAAACCATGTGGAGAGGGGCATGCAGGATCACATGCCCCCTGCCCAAGATTTGCTGCTTGGCTTGTACTGAGTATGCTCACATTTACTGAGCATACTCTAGTTACAGCTAAAGCTGGCTGCCCTCTATCTGTCGCCCTCTCCCACCCATTATTGCCAGGCATAGGTCATCTCTGCTTCACTTGCTTGCAGTTCCATCATTCCCCCTCAGAACAGCATGCTAACCTTTTTCACACCCTTGACTGGAGCTAATAGCAAGCTCTGCCCCCCATGGTCTGACTTTCAGCATAAACCACCATGAATGAGCATTATATCCTAACCTCCCCCAACAGGGTCCTGCAAGCTGACATCTGTCAAGCCACAGGCATGGCATGTGCTTTCCCTTATGTATAAAAGTTAGTTGCTTGCAGTCTTCTGACCCTGCTCTCTAAGGGCCCAATCCTGCAAAGTACTAAACTTCTGGTTATTGATTTGAAACACCCAGGTCTGGGCCTACTACATGAAATGTAAATGTGCTTAACCTATAGAGAAGTAAGACCTTTGAATTAGCAAGGATCCACTCACATTGTGATACAAAGGAGATTCAGAAGTGGTGTGGCCATGATATGCTAATGCAGAATGCAAACCAGAATCGACAGCAGAAGTTATTTCTGAAGAAAGCTTATGGGAAGTGCATTAGACCACTATTTTTATTCTGTTGTGAGCAATTACATTTGCCTTGGAAGGAAGGAGCTCTATAAATGAACTGATTTTCTGTAGAGTACTTTTACCCTATGGTTAAATCTTAAGCATTTCCTCAGTGATGTGACAAATAAAAGTAATTCTGTTCTTATGATTTGAAAATCAGCCAGGAACCATTATTATTTAATGCTTCTATTGCCGTAGGGTCTTTGCAGGCCATGCCCCATTGTGCTAGGCACTGTATGCGCGCACAACTTACATCAATTTTGGTGCGGCCTTGTTTGTATCTAGTTAAAGCAAGTTCTTGTAATACATGGAGTGATATGATCCTTCACCTAGTATCCCTTCTTGTGATAAATTTGCAAACAGCCTGGAAGCAATCTGTGATCACAGCCCACCTAAGATTCTTGTGTGTAAGATAAGATGGATGATAAAGAAAAAAGCAGTAATCATAATTTCTTATTTAGCCACACTTTTTTAAAAAATGTAGTATCAGTCATTATTATTTGAGTGCTTACTGTTTGCTTGGCACTGTTTTTAAAAAAGGATACACAAGAAGATATGGGCCCTGATTCTCTTCTCACAAAGAGTTTTACAGCTATGTAACTTCATTGACCGCAATGGAGTTACTCCTAGTTTACATCAGTGTAAATACAAGAGGAGAGTCAAGCCTACTGTCTGCCCTTCAAGGCTAGAGACAAAATCCAGATACTAGCTGCCCTGGCTGATCAGAAGAATCATATAGGAGCCCTGCCAGTTTTTGCACAGACAGACCCAAGCTCCACAGACACCTAAAATGCAGGGGCCAGGTCCTCAGCTTGTGGAAACTGGCATAGCTCTATTGAATTCAAGCTCCATTGGATTCAGTGGAGCTCTGCTGCACCAGCTTTCGTTCCCTCATTGTAGGGACTTGATGTGAGCTCACAATTTATATAGGTTATTGAATATTAGTAAGAAAGGAGGGAAATACATGAAGTGCAGGCAAAATGGTCCCACTGTCTGTCTCAGGTGTTCATGTATGGTGCAAGCTGGCGTAGGAATCTTGAATAAAGGAATCTTGCATTGCATGAGAATAGCATTGATGCTTCATATATATTGGGGAGGCTACATCATTAAGCAAAGGCAAGATGGATGCTAAGAATGATGGTGGCATAATCCTCTATCAAGGCATTAAGAAGGGAAATCTTCTGTCCTGGGATCCCTTTATGCCTGCTAAGTGAGACCATTAGCATCCCCTCATAGGGCATATCCCCAGTGCAAGAAGACCCCCAAATGAGATCAGAGCACAGGGGCAATCTAAAGGGCTGGATTTGTATGGTGGAAGTTGGAGTGGGAGAGGCTGAGAAGGTTCCTGGGTGCCATTGCAGTCAGGATACAAGTGAGGGCAACTATAGGGGTACTGTAGCCTGCATCAGGGGTCAAAGTTGATTCCCAGCAGCTATACTGAAAAGAGGAGGCAGAAGCTCTCTATCCATTTGTCAGCTCTAGCACCAAAGCAGGGATGATTAGAGATTTCTCACTACAAGTGAAATCTCCTCTGTTCTACTTCAGATCATTGATTTTATTTTTCAAAAAAAAATCATAGATTAAAAAGAGAGATTACACTTAAAGTGAAAGGGTACCAGGACCTAAGCAGTCAAAATTCAGTTATTTAATAAAAAAGAGGAAGCACTTCTCTGCCTCTGGTTCTAGGGCTTTAGGAATGCATGAGCAAGAATTTTTCTACCTCCTAAACCCAGAGCTTTTTTCATCATGGTATGAAATCAACAGCATTTAATAGAAAAGAGTGGGGGAAAGGGATGACTCCTGCAGCAGAAATTTCAGACACTCAACATGCAAAATAGAATGAGGATTTCTAGACTTTAATGAGCTGAAAGCAAAAATATCATTGGTGATGGGCAAATATCATTCTGTGAAATCTTCTGTGTGGCTTACTTTTAATAAGGCTTCATAAACACTAGCTGACAAAGGTGAGATTACTCAAATGAATTATCATGAGTTATTTCAGGATAGTTTACATAGTCTGACACTCTACATCCTGCTGTTCCGCTTTTCTGTTTTTAGTATAACTAGAGATGGGCCTGGACTGTAAGGTTCACTTCTGATATTTCTGAGTTTGAAGTTCTTCAGGTACAGTTCTTCCAGTAATTGAGATAAGGGCCAGCTGCAGTATTTGGATCTAAGTACAAACTTTTTCAAACTCCAGGTGTGATCAGCTTTAGGATGTTGGATCAGGCACACTTTTTTAAATGTGACAAATTGTAAATAGAAGTAGTCATAGTATAAAAATTGTGAAGAAAAACAGGGAAACTTAGATGATTGCATCTTGATGTTAGGCTGCCTAAGGAAGAAAATAGTGAAAAAAGAAACATATTATGGTGATTGGAGTTACCTTGGAAGAAGTTCCTGAAATAAAGAAACTGTTAGCATTTCATGTTTTCTAAATAGAGTATAAACTATATATGCTTACTTATATACTGTAACTTAATGAGCACGGACCATAGTTAAATATATCTATTATTTATAGATATAACTTATCTAAATTCAGTAAAAATCTTTTGAAGAAAGCACACTTAACCCATTACCTGCTCTGCCCTACATTTATACATGGCTCCAGAGCCCAGTTTCAACCCCCAAAATTTGACAACTGTTCATTTCCAGGATCTTGGTTTGAGCCTGTGGCATTTAGTGGGGAGGGATAGCTCAGTGGTTTGAGCATTGGCCTGCTAAACCCAGGATTGTGAGTTCAGTCCTTGAGGGGGCCATTTAGGGATCTGGGGCAAAAATTGGGGATTGGCCCTGCTTTGAGCAGGGGGTTGGACTAGATCTCCTGAGGTCCTTTCCAACCCTAATATTCTATGATTTGTAGTTGTGATTCTACTTTCTGTGCAGGGCATTTCTAAATATAAGAAATCAGTCTGCCCACCGGGGGCAGGGCTATGCAGAGAGTGGAGATAAGAAGATCATCCTTTCCCAATACAATTTTATGCTTTTTTCTTATTGTACATGAGAGAGAGAATCAACGTCAGTGAAGCTATGACAATTTGCACCAGGAGAGGAGCTTGTCCAAAAGCATTTGCTATTCCATTAAAATGGAATATCTGACTGCTTATTTACAATCAGAAGCTGTTTTTGTATAACACAGGGATTCTAATTCAGCTCCTGGATAACAGGAATTGTACAGGATGCCTGTTTTCCACATGCTTGTATATCTGGTTCTGGAAATATGTTTACCTATGAGTCAGCATATGTAATCTCCCATAATTAATCAGCTGAAAGATTCTGGAATATTTGAAGGTTTCTATATGTGGCTCACTAAAGATGATGTAATTAGGTAGGTTAACACAATATAGCTGTGGAACTCCTCCTCTTACATAATTAATTTTTTTCAGGGACCTATTAAAGTTAGCATTTCCGGTTAGGCTTGTACTCAAAAGATTTAAAAGAATCTCAAATAAACACAAATGCTTTAACCTTGATTTGATTACATGATTTAATTTCACTGAAGCTGTGCTCTTAATAGTGCATGTGTCAAGGCTTGTTCTTTGGTTTGCAGCTATAAAAAATTCCAAATTCATGGAATTATTGAATTTCCAGTTAAAAAGGGAGAAAACATAAAAGTAGCTCTAAAATTCTAGTTCCCGATCTTTGTCCAGGTGTCACAGCTTGTTAGGTTAGTCAGCTGCCCACATAAGCACAGACTTCGTTTCCATAGTATTTTGTCCTTTGTCGAAGGATCATGCAGGGTTTGGAAACCAGCAACGGCAAGCCTTTAGTGAGAATTTGCCAATTAACAACTGATGGAAATTAGAGATCTCCCAAAGCAGGAAGGCAAAGCAGCAATGAAAGTTGGTTTCGTTAGTGAATTATTTGCTCCTTACAGAATGGCTTACTATTGCCACATGAGACTGGATTGTTTCTGGGTGTTATACAGCATGTGTAATGTGGTGGTCTAAAGAATTGCTTGTTTTATTCAACTTCCTGCTCCAAGGCTAGCTCTTCCCCCTCCTGCATAAAAAACCTGTGGGAGGTTGGCAAGAACCCTGAAAACCCCATGTGGCTGATCTGAGGGAGTTTCCTGAAATTATCCCCTTGGATAAGAGGGAACCCATAGGGGGTAGGGTGGGTTGGGGATATGACCTCCCAACCCTATGGTTCCTGGGACTCTGAGATGAAGAACCCCCAGATTCATGGAGGCAACAGGCAGCCTCATCTAGGAGCTGTCTCTTCATACTGCTGCTTTGGCTTCCGGTCTGATGGCAACTGCTGTAACAGGAGCCATGGGGCATATTCTCAGCAGGTGTACTTTGTCACAGCTTCATGGAGCTAAGATAGTGTGTGCAGCAACTGAGCATTTGCCCCCATGCTTCCATCAGTTGAGCTATCAATGGCTGAGCAGTAGCAGCTGAGGGAACTCCATAGGTGACAATATTGATTATAGCATTACCTTCTCCCACTGCAGTGTCTCCAGGAACAACCCTGGACGATAATGCAGAAAACAGCTGGCCGTTGGCTTCATTCCTGTCCCCACCCCTAAAATCAGCATGACCTGATTCACTTGGAGGGTCTTCTGCTGAGTCCCCAGAAGATGAAGTCAATGGCATAGAGGTGGCACTCCTCCTTCTGTCCTCAGGGTTGTTCTACCCAGCTTGAATCTTCTCCATGGCCCTAAACAATAGGGATGACTTGGGCCCAAAAAATCTTTTTTTTCAAACCAAACAAGTAGTAAATTTCATTCTATCCCTTGACACCCCTCCCCACATCTGTTTTGATAGCTTCTCAGCTTGGGTCTATTCAAGTTATTATTCCATTTCCTATACTGTATTTGTAACCAATGTATTCAGAAAAATACAGTGAGTCTAATTAGTAAATTACTGGAAAATGTAAAGAGGCTATCCCAATAGATGTGAAATTACTGGAATTTAATCTGCTCATGCTTCTTTGTCCCACAAGATGACTCCACAGGGTAAACATAAGAGATTGCCTAAAGAAGAGCTATAAGATTTGGCCCTTTGATACTAAATGCAAAAAAAACCCCTCTGGTCAAACCTGTGACCTTGAAAACTGACATGCTCATACAAGGAAATTCAGCATTATAGTTCCCTCAGCCACAGTACATGTATAGCAAAAGGCATCAAAGTTAGTATCCTGTACAGTGATAGAAAATATTACATATGCCCAATGGGCTCAGTTATGTTTTCTGTAGGAGCTAATATGATGCTGTTATTGAAGTAGTTGCTATACACATGCAGTCAAAATAAAATTTTAGATTTAAATTCCTCCATCACTGCTTGCTTTGGCCTTGTCTACAGTAAGAAAGATCAGGCTTATAATCTCTCTACCAGTGTAGCCTGGTACAGCAGCAGAGGCTGTAGAGTGGACAGGACACAGTTATTTTTACCACTATTAGCTAAACCTACTAAAAACCTATTATGGTTAGATGACCTGGAGTTAAAAATGCCTGCACAATAGCATCCGCCATTGGAGCTGCACAAGTGGAAAATTATGAGTCCAAATATTGCCAGGCTAGATATCTACCAAAGCCAATTCCAGACCTGAAGAAGAGCTCCATGTAAGCTCGAAAGCTTGTCTCTCACCAACAGACATTGGTACAAAAAGTATTCTCTAACCCACCTTGTGTGTGTACACCTTTGCCTTAACTCTCGCTGTTCCTCTTTTCAGTTCTCCAATAAAACATTTTCCATATGTTAAACTTCAGAAATAGATTGACAGAATAAGTCATTCACAATATGGCTTAACAAAGTGTTCCCTCTAGAGGTTCCTGCTGAAGAAATGAATAATCCTATATATATAATGCTAATGCAGCTATTATGTTCCAGCATTCCAGGTGTCGTATATTAGAATCCAATCTACTGATGACCCTCTTCTCCCACTACCCTCCCTCAAACCCTCAGGTATCACTTCAATAGTACATGTAATTGGGGAAAATGAAAATGTGCATACTGATCTACAAAAAATACCTAGGGCTGCCATTTAGGGAGGGCAGTGTGTGTGTGGTGACATCTTCCCCCCCTGAGTCTTGAGTCACATTTGGATGAAGTTTGAAGCAGGAGGGAAGATGCTGCTCCTCCTCCCCCCACTGCCTGGTTCAGCTGCCATCTGTAATCGCAATGGCCGTCCCTCCCCCTGCACTGACATGGAACTGCCACTGGCCAAGCTCCTCCAGATTGGGAGCCTGCCTCATCTTCTGTGCAGCATCAGGCAAGGGCTGATGTCATGGTATCTCCCTCCCCCCACTCATGTACTGGAGTGGCGGGACAGGGAGCCAGTCTTGGCTCAAGAGTGGCTGCTGCTATCCTGAACAAGTGTTCAGGCTCCTGCATGCTCAGCTTAAAGAGACACAGCACACTGACACAATCTCCCGTATTCACTCCCCCAACTCCCTTTCATCCACACACTTGTAGTAGTCTTGTTACTACTTGGCACTTCCTCTCAAAAGGCACATATATTCTCTGTAATTGTATTCTTTCAAAGTTAGTTAAGGATTACTGTGCTGTTCTAGTTTTTTGACTGGTCTGTGCATTTCATAATTTTATTTCACTCTTATGGTTAAATTTAATTCTTTGAGTAGTGAGTTCTAAAATGCATTACCTGGCCTAGCTGGCGTAATTATCTTTATTACCATATCATGCTTTGTCATTATTTAAAGTGGTACAATCAAATAATATCCTGCTACAACGTAAATTTATGCTCCGATAAATTTGTTTGTCTCTAAGGTGCCACAAGTACTTCTTTTCTTTTTGCAAATACAGACTAACACGGCTGCTACTCTGAAACCTGTCACATAACTTTAGTCACTGTGCAGATAAAGGTTGCTTATTTTCAAATTGTATTTTTAGTTGTATCTGTAAAATAACTTAAAATTTGTATGAAAATAAATGTAGTTCCAAGTCTGATACTAACAGTAATGATGGGGTCAAATGGTGCATGTCACATACATGATTGTGATCGGTAAACATAAACACCAAAATAATTAGAAAAATAAACTCCCGTTTTTAATAAAAGAAACTAACTTAATCACATATGTTAAAATTAAGTACACGTGTTTTTTTAGTGGAGTGAAAAACAATTGACTAAAGAGATAATAGTAACACAGGGTGTGCTGTGGTTAGAAAGTAAGCAGATTTTTTTTTCTCTTCCAAATTTAGTGTACAAAGCCCTGGCTGGGATGATTTAGTTGGGGTTGGCCCTGCTTTGAGCAGGGGGTTGGACTAGATGACCTCCTGAGGTCCCTTCCAACCCTAATCTTCTGTGATTCTATACAAAATATCAAACTTGTGTTAAGGCTCCAAAACTGATACCTCAAGGTTTGCGATTAGGAATATCTCTGTATTATCTCCTGATTGTTCTAAATGTACATATAAACTTAAAATATGGCTTTAATTAGTGTTTGTATATTTTTATTTCTTTGTGTCGGAATTAGAAATTAACTGACAGGAGACTGCATCTAAGTTATTTATTTTAAAAAAAACAACCCTAAAGTTTTCAGGTGCCTAAGTAGCCCCTGGAATCACAATTAAAATTGCCCCCCCCCCACACACACATTTAGATGCTGAAATGCAACTAGGAATTTTTATGTGTTGGTAACATTCGTCTCCAGCTAAAACAAGGAATCCAGTAAATGCAAACCTACTGTCTGGACTATATAGTCCTTCACCTGATGCTAATAGTAAGAATGGCTGGCATTTGTATATTCCTTTTCATCCATAGAGCTCAACCTTTTACAAAAGTTTGTATCATTAACCCCTATTTTATGGAGTGGGGTGAGGGTGGAACTGAAATGCAGACGTTTAGACCAAAATTTTGAAAGTTAAAGGTTTCCATTGATTTCAGTGGCGCCAGGATGTTACCTGAAATGCCTAAATTAGGCATCGAAAGCCATATTTAGGGACCTAAATAAAGGAGGCCTTGTTTGGTTTTTTTACAAAAAGTTCTAAGCACTGAAACCATTGGGAGCTGCAGGTAATCACCATGTTTGAAAATCAGGCCACTTTTATTTAGGTGCCTAATTTCAGGCAGCTAAAGTTTGAAAACTTTATCATGAATGACCTGGCAAAGGTTGTACAGCTGGTGAGTGAGAAACCTGAGACTAGAACTGAGGCGTTCTACCTGCTAGTCTTACGCTCTGTGTGCACTAGACCACACAGCTTCTCTACTGGGCAGTGAATTTACCTAGACTTATATTAAAATATCTTTATTGGCACAGTGAAAGTATATTTTCAAGAAGAAAAAAGCATTGCTAAACCACAGTTAAAGATACTCTCAGCCCTGGTCAACACTGGTGTGTGTGTGTGTGTGGGGGGGGGGTGTTGATCTAAGTTAAGCAACTTCTAAGTCGATTGCCACTCCACTGTCGACTCCACCTATGCCTCTTGCTGCAGTGGAGTACAGGAGTTGATGGGACAGCATTCAGGGATCAATTTATCACATCTAGACTAGACACGATAAATCGATTCCCTGCTGAATTGATTGCTGCCCGCCAATCCAGCGGGTAGTGTAGACATACCCTTAGTACTATCAACTTCCATAAAGGGCTCAGAACTTCCTTTTCTTAATTAGGTGCTACCCACTCACTTGGTCAAACGTGACTGTCTATGGATGTGTCTATTCTGGAGAATCATTCTGTTGTGAACTGAAGCAGTGGGGCTGCACTAATTCAACATTGGTTCAGTGTCCACACTAGCCATCCCATTTCAGGTGCAGTTCTCTCCCACATCCATGCACAGTACTCTAGTCAGACATTGCAGGCATACAACCCTCTGGGTACCTGTCCTTGGTACAGTTCCCTGAAGGAGTGGCTGGTGGGAGATTTGGAAAGGGCTTTTGGGAACTCAAAGGAATTGTGGGAGGGAGCATCAAATTCCCTAGGTTGCACAGCAGGGGGTCCAGGTTGAATGCCCAGAGTTCAGTCTTTGCTCAGTGACCTTTTTCTGGGAGATCCTGAAAAGTAATCGCCAAACACTCCATGTGGCTCAGGAGGAGCACTGGAAGGTGATCTGGCAGTACATGTGGAGATCCAGAGACCAAGACCAGCAGTTCACGGAACTTGCACTACAGCTTAGTGAGAGGCCCCATTCAAACCGCACAGCCTATTTGGCTCTGAGCTAGTGGAAGACTAATTTTACAAATACTGTTGTCATAAACATACTGCTAAGGGTAGTCTAAATTCCTTCTTACCTGCAAGGGGTTCGGAAGCTCAAATAGCCTGGTTGGCACTTCCCCAACAGGACCAATGGGGAAAGAAGATACTTTCAAATCTTGGGAGGGGGGGAAGGTTTTGTTTGTGCTCTTTGTTTTGTGTGGGGGTTCTCTCTTGGGACTGAGGGGGCAGACAGAAATCCATCTTCTATCCAAGTCTCCAATATTGCAACAAGTATAGGTAAACCAGGCAAGGCAGATTAATTTCTTTTGTTTTTCTTGTGAATTTACCCTGTGCTAAGAGGGAGATTTATTCCTGTTTTCTGTAACTTTAAGGTTTTGTCCAGAGGGGAATCCTCTGTTTTGAATCTGAATACCCTGTAAAGTATTTTCCATCCTGATTTTTACAGAGATGATTTTTACCTTTATTTCTTTTTTAATAAAATCCTTCTTTTAAGAACCTGATTTTTTTCCCCATTGTTCCAAGACCCAGGGGTTTGGGTCTTTGATCATTTTGTAACCAATTGGTTAGGATATTATTCTCAAGCCTCCCCCGGGAAAGGGGGTGTAAGGGCTTGGGGAGATTGCTGGGGGAAGAGGAACTCCAAGTGGTCCTTTTCCCTGGTTCTTTATTAAATCACTTGGTGGTGGCAGCATTACTTAAACCCAAGGTACAAGGGAGAATTTGTGCCTGGGGAGTTTTTAACCTAAGCTGGTAGAAATAAACTTAGGGGGTCTTTCATGCAGGTCCCCACATCTGTACCCCAGAGTTGGGGAGGGAACCCTGACCCTGCTTTTGGGTCTGGACTCTAACCACAGACTAGTATGACAGGATGGTTCCTGAGACCGAGGACAACAAGCCATAGCTGCAGGATTTCCTAATAAGAAAGGACAACTTTCTCTACATCTGTAGGGAGCTGTCTCAACTACAGTAAGTATAAATTATTGGGAAAGGGGGGCTAATGAGGTAGTCTGTGCTGCTAATTATATTTTTTTAAATGGGTCAGGGGAGTGTCTAGAAAAAAGGTCATGCATATGTGATGGCCACCATCTTGGCTGTCACCCTGCAAATGGGACTGGGGACCACCAGAGCTAACATGAGCAGTTGCAGCTTGAGTGAAAGAGCTTGGGAGTGTAACAGGCTTCTCACCTGCTGCAGGTCAGCACAGAGGGGACACATAACACACTCCTTTTTATGGAAGGAGTATATCAATCAATATAATATAAAAATATGAATGTAGGTTCAGGAAGGTGGCTTTTGGAAGGCTCAAAGCAAGGAGGAGGTACCTGCTTTTACTGTCATGTCTCATCAGCAATGTGGGTACCATCAAATCTGCCTCTTATATTCTGTAATTTTTTTTGAAAGCCAAGGTGAGACATTTAATAGACTGTGGAATTAGGCCATAGGTATTGTAAATTAACCAACTGCAGACACATGAGCACTGCAACCTGACACTGTTAATACTGCACATGTCAGGTGTTTGAACCTGATCAAACAGTTTGTGCACTCAGTTTGCTAGTGATGGGAAATGAAGGAGAGGCCTGGAGCAGGCAGATTGGAATGTTTTCATTTGCTGTTATGCTGTTATTACTTAGAATTGTTCTTTCTGCTGCATTTGACCTTATGTAATAGCTAAGCTGCTTTGCATCATTTTGTAATTTTGTTTATTTATGTGACTTTGGGTTAGGAGATTGTTGAATAGCAAAGAAGTCTGATGCTCAGCTTAATATGGTGTCTTTCAAGGTTAATTAAATTCTAGTCGGTCAAATTATAGCGAAGAGATAAATGCTGACAACCAACTTTAACACAGAATATGCAGCTGGCTGCTCAAAGTAACCAACAATAACTACAAAAGAACCATACATGAAACACAACATTTTTTTCAAAGGAGCTATGAGCCAAATATAGAATGGCAGTATTGTGGTTTTCCTGGTTATAGGCAAAGATCTGATGCCATGAGAACAAATGGGAGAGAACAGGTGAGAACAGCCTGTCCTGTCTCATGGCACAAGATTGAGGAGCTGCTACATTTTGGTACTTGTCTTGCACCCTAGTTCTCTTGTCATGACGTTCTCCATTGTGACTTGTCTATCCTCTTTCCTATGTTTTGGCATTAAAACACTAGGTTGACTTCCTCCTTCTTGATTTGTAAATGCTGGATTGTTACTGGTCAGTGGGAAATCATTTTGGAGTTGTCAGGCATAACTGCCACTCTTGGCAATGTGCAGGGCATCATGGATAGCTTTGCAGCTGTGGGACTCCTGATCTGCAGTGGGGCGATAGATAACATGCATATCCCTATTTTGGCACCAGCCCACCATGCCACAGAGTACATCAACAGAAACTACTTTTCTATGGTTATGCAAGTGTTGGTGGATCACCAGGGATGCTTCACTGACATCAGTGTGGGCTGGCCAGGGAAGGTACATGGTGCTCACAGCTTTAAGAACACAGGACGATTCAGAAAGCTGTGAGCCGGGACATTCTTTCCCGACTGGTGGATTAGTAATGGCAATATGGACATGCCAATAGTGATTCTGGGTGACCTGACCTAACCTACCCCTTGTAACCCTGGCGCATAAAGCCATACGCTGACCACCTCCACAGCCCCTACCAGCTCAGCAGGTTGAATGTCATTTTGATAGAATGAAGGGATGCTGGAGTTGTTTACTCACTATATTAGATCTCAGTGAGAAAAATATCCCAACGTTTATAGCTGCCTGTTGTGTCCTACAAAATATCTGTGAGGCAAAGGGGGAAAGTTGCTGCCCGGGGTGGAAGTGGAGCAGCTGTCTGCTGACTTTGAACAGCCAGACACAAGGACCATTAGAAGAACTCAATGCTGCTGAGGGAGACCTTGAAAAAGCACTTAAACATCAGCCATAGTAATGTGGTGTGGTGGACTGTGTGCTCTACGTGGCTTTGAAATTTTGGGGTTGTTAGGAATTGGCTAGTGCTTGGTGTACATTTATTAACAGACCGCATGAGATTCATAAACTTATGAATTATGTGGTGCTTGCTCTACACATGATTGTTGCAATGTATTTTGCACTGAACCTATGAGTTCTGTGGTCCTGTTCAGTTACAATTAATGTGTGCTTTTGATAGTGCTAGGCATTCCAGTGTATGTTAAAAGTAATAAAGATGAAATTGTTTCCAAAAAATAAAAACTTATTGTGTAGCAACAGTGCAAAGAATAATGTGCAATTGAAAAACCATTCAGTGCAAATACAAATTAACAGAACATTGACATTTTAATGTTAGCTAACATTTGAGTCCATTTCAGTCAATTTCTGCCAAACCTACACCAGCTGCTGTTTTCACAGGTCAGGGTAGGTGAAGTGTGGTTTTCCTTATTGTCCCTGGCATGGAGTGGGAGGGCTAGGAATGCTGCCTAAAATGCCATGTGAAATGGTGGGGGATGTAGGGAGCTGCTGAAATGGAATTCTCCATGGATTCCAAAGGGTGGGGAGCACATGATTGTTAATCAACAAGAGCCTTTAGCATTTGTGTTTGCTGCTGGAGAAGTGCCATTGTGTCCTAGTATATGTATATATCTTCCCTCCCCCCCCCTTTTTTTTCCTGCTGGGACTCCTGGGCCTTTCTGCTATCTGCTCTTTCCTTCTCTGGGCAGTCTGCTATATTAACCCACCAGGCCCTCTATTCGAGGTCAGATGCCACACTGGCTTGCAGGATCTCACTGAGCATATCCCCCCTAGTCCACTTCTTTCTCCTCCTCAGTGTCAGGCATTCTGGTGTGGCAGGAAGCACCTTTCAATGTTGCAATGGCAGCAGCTACAGATAGACAGCTGTTTCGTTGTACTTACAGGCCCAATGGAAAGTGAAAGATAAGTTTCAGAACTCCCCTCTTATTCCCATAAAAGTTTTAAATCAGACATGCTTATTGGCACTTCAGCTTTGGCACACCTCTGCCAGGCCATACTTATGCTACCCAGAAGGGGGGAATTTTTCAGTTGTGTAAAAGAATAAAATTTCACTCCAATTTCCTTGGCAATGGCAAGTCAATGGCACTGAATAGTAGCACTAGTTTCCACAGAGGCATTGAGATATCTGCTAAAAAACACTCCTGAGGCTCACAAAGGCACAGAGCACAGCTGCTTCTGGCATCCCAAAGCCACCTGGGCCTGTGTGCCACTAGCCAGTGTACTGCAATGGTGCCTGCTAAAGTCATTGGGAAGTGATATATGGACAAGTGGTCTACCATGAAGGAAGAAATAAGGCAGCCATCCCCAGAAACCTTTGGGAGAGGACTGCAGAGTTCCTCCATGAAAGTTTCATAGATTGCTCAGGAGGATACAAGGGATATCCATATGTACATCCCTCCCCCTCCCCCCAACTATCCCTACTGGGGAATGATAAACAGATAAATCTACCCCTGTTGTTGCACCCTACCTCTTCTCATAGGAGTAAAATAGTGAAAACCGATACCTGTCACCTGCTAACTTGGGGTTGGACTGGGCACCATCTTCATATTTAACTTTTTAAGGAAGAATGCATGCACACACTCGTCCATGCTTGACTGGTGGGACTGGCTATGCAGCCAAATCTCAGACTCCTGGCTCACAGCATAGCTGGAGCCTTCCCACCTCCCCCCACTGTGTTCCTTCTCCCAGTTCACAGCAGGGATCTCTGTCTTGGGATCCACTGAGGTATCCATGGTGATTTGTAGGGTGCTGGTGGGGTCTCCACTAAATATGGCATGCAGCTTGTTGTAAAAGCAGCAGGACTGCAGCTCGGCAGTAGAATGACTGTAGGCCTCCCTGGCCTTGTGGTGTGGCTACAGCAGTTCCTTTGTTTTCATGCAGCACTGTCACTGATCCCTGTTGTAAATCATCCCCTGTGCAATCTTTTCAGATGCCCACATTTCTACAGCTGGTCCATATCTATGCTTACACAGTCTCTTCTCCCCAGAGCCACAGGAGATCCACTGCTAGGCAAGAGCATGTCTAGAGTATGTAGCCAGCAAAGGCAGTTGGGCAGCTGTGTACAACAAGGGAGAGCTGCTAGGGGCACCAAGCTGGGTAATCAGGAAGAGGTATTTCAAAAATACAGATGTTTTAAAGGGGATGGGTGTCTTTGGAGCAGTGGACTTCTCAGTTGTGACCAGAGCAGTCACTGTCAGGCATTGTGGGATAGCCATCGGAGGACTCAGAGGGTCAACATAGGCCATGCAGTGTCTACACTTGCACTGCGTTGGCCATAGTACATCAACCATAGCTCAGCACTGTTGTGGGAGATGGTGTTATTGCACTTACCTCAGTGGGAGACAAATTTGAGCATAGACATGCACAAATTGATGCAAGGTGACTTACAGGCCTCACTTATATAGGTCTATCTCAACTCAGTTGAATCAGTTACTCCCAGTTTACACCAGTGCAAAGCCTGGTCTAAACATATTTATCTTAGGTTGACCTGACTAAGTCGCTCAGGGGAAGTTTACACACCCCTGAGAGATGTTGTTAAGCCAAGCTAAGCTCCAGTGTAGCACAGCTAGGTCAGTGGAAGATTTCTTCTGTCAACCTAGCTACTGCCTCTGGAGGTGGTGGATTTACTTAGATTCATAGATATTTAGGTCAGAAGGGACCATTATGATCATCTAGTCTGACCTCCTGCACAATACAGGCCACAATTTCACCCACCACTCCTACAAAAAAAACCCCTCATACCTGTGCTATTGAAGTCCTCAAATCATAGTTTAAAGACTTCAAGGAGCAGAGAATCCTCCAGCAAGTGACCCGTGCCCCATGCTACAGAGGAAGGCGAAAAACCTCCAGGGCCTCTTCCAATCTGCCCTGGAGGAAAATTCCTTCCCAACCCCAAACACGGCAATCAGCTAAACCCTGAGCATATGGGCAAGATTCATCAGCCAGATATTACATAAAATTCTTTCCTGGGTAACTCAGATCTCACCCCATCTAATATCCTATCACAGGCCATTGGGCCTATTTATGAATATTTAATTACCAAAACCATGTTATCCCATCATACCATCTCCTCCATAAACTTATCAAGTTTAATCTTAAAGCCAGATACATCTTTTGGCCCCACTGCTTCCCATGGAAGGCTATTCCAAAACTTCACTCCTCTGGTTAAAAATCTTCATCTAATTTCTAGTCTAAATTTCCTAGTGGCCAGTTTATATCCATTTGTTCTTGTGTCCACATTGGAACTGAGCTTAAATAATTTCTCTCCCTCTCTGGTATTTATCCCTCTGATATATTTATAGAGAGGAATCAGATCTCCCCTCAACCTTCTTTTAGTTAGGCTAAATAAGCCAAGCTCCTTGAGTCTCCTTTCATAAGACAAGTTTTCCATTCCTCGGATCATCCTAGTAGCCCTTCTCTGTATCTGTTCCAGTTTGAATTCATCCTTCTTAAACATGGGAGACCAGAACTGCACACAGTATTCCAGGTGAGGTCTCACCAGTGCCTTGTATAACGGTACTAAAACCTCCTTATCCCTACTGGAAATACCTCATCCTGATGCATTAGCTTTTTACACAGCCATATCACATTGGCAGCTCAGTCATCCTATGATCAACCAATACTCCAAGGTCCTTCTCCTCCGTTACTTCTAATTGATGCATCCCTAGCTTATAACTAAAATTCTTGTTATTAATCCCTAAATGCATGACCTTACACTTCTCACTAGTAAATTTCATCCTATTACTATTACTCCAGTTTACAAGGTCATCCGGATCCTCCTGTATGATATCCCGGTCCTTCTCTAAATTGGCAATACCTCCCAGCTTTGTATCATCCACAAACTTTATTAGCACACTCCCACTTCTTATGCCGAGGTCAGTAATAAAAAGATTGGTCCCAAAACCAATCCTTGAGGAACTCCACTGGTAACCTCCCTCCAGCCTGACAGTTCACCTTTCAGTAGGACCCATTGTAGTCTCCCCTTTAACCAATTCCTTATCCACCTTTCAATTTTCCTATTGATCCCCATCTTATCCAATTTAACAATTCCCCATGTGGCACGGTACCAGATGCCTTACTAAAATCCAGTAAATTAGATCCACTGCATTTCCTTTGTCTAAAAAATCTGTTACTTTCTCAAAGAAGGATCAGGTTGGTTTGGCACGATCTACCTTTTGTAAAACCATGTTGTATTTTGTCCCATTTACCATTGACTTCAATGTCCTTAACTACCTTCTCCTTCAAAATTTTTTCCAAGACCTTGCATACTACAGATGTCAAACTAACAGGCCTATAATTACCCAGATCACTTTTTTCCCTTTCTTAAAAATAGGAACTATGTTAGCAATTCTCCAATCATAACGGTACAACTCCTGACTTTACAGATTCATTAAAAATTCTTGCTAATGGGGTTGCAATTTCTTGTACCAATTCCTTTAATATTCTTGGATGAAGATTATCTGGGCCCCCCGATTTAGTCCCATTAAGCTGTTTGAGTTTCGCTTCTACCTCAAATATGGTGATGTCTACCTCCATATCTTCATTGCCATTTGTCATGCTACCGTTATCCCTAAGATCCTCTTTAGTCTTATTAAAGACTGAGGCAAAGTATTTGTTTAGATATTGGACCATGCCTAGATTATCCTTGACCTCCACTCCATCCTCAGTGTTTAGCAGTCCCACTTCTTCCTTCTTTGTTTTCTTCTTATTTATATGACTATAGAACCTTTTACTATTGGTTTTAATTCCCTTTGCAAGGTCCAACTCTCCTTGACTTTTAGCCTGTCTCACTTTATGCCTACATGTTCTGACCTCAATAAGGTAGCTTTCCTTGCTGATCCCTCCCTTCTTCCACTCCCTATATGCTTTCTGCTTTTTCTTAATCACCTCTCTGAGATGCTTGGTCTACAACTCCTGCCTATGATTTTTTCCCCCCTTACTTGGGATGCAGGCTTCCAATAGCTTTTGCAGCTTTGATCTAAAATAATCCCAGGCCTCCTACCTTTAGATCCATAAATTCTTCAGTCCAATCCACTTCCCTAACTAATTTCCTTAATTTTTGAAAGTCTGCCCTTTTGAAATCAAAAACCCTAGCTGCAGATTTATTTTTATTAATCCTTCTGTTCAGTTTGAACTGAATTAGCTCATGATCACTTGAGCCAAGATTATCCCCTACAACCATTTCTTCTATGAGGTCCTCACTACTCACCAAAACCAAATCTAAAATGGCATCCCCTCTAGTCAGTTCAGCAACTACTTGCTGAAGGAATCCATCAGCTATCGCATCTAGGAAAATCTGAGCCCTATTATTACTAGCACTTGTCCTCCAGTCTATCTGGGAAGTTAAAGTCTCCCATGATCACACAGTTTCCATTAGTATTTACTTTATTAAAAACCTTAAAGGGCTCTATCCATAACCAAATTAGATCCCGGAGGTCTATAGCACACCCCAAGCACTATCCCAGGGGAGGCTCTAATAGTTTTCTTCCCCAATTTAATTTTTGCCCAGACAGACTCAGTCATATCCATTTCATTGCTTCTTATTTCTTTACATTCTATCTCATCATCGATATACAGTGCTACTCCACCACCTTTACCTTTATTTCAGTCTTTCCTAAACATCCATACCCTTCAATACCTGTAGCCCAGTCATGACTACTATTCCACCATGTTTCTGTCATCCCCATAATATCTGGTTTCACTTCCTGCACCAGTAGCTCTAGTTCCTCATTTTGTTACCTAGGCTCCTCGCATTAGTGTACAAACATCTTAATTTTTGCTGTTTGGCATCACTCACATTCTGTACCCTATTAGGCACAGTCATTTTACTACCAGTATAACCTATTAGACTTGTATCTACACTGCCCTTCCTCCTACCCACAGCTGTATCCACTCTTACTTCATTTTCTTTCCTCTCAATGCTAAATTCTGGTGTGGAGATTAACTGGACATCTCCCAACCATCTCCCCCTAATTCCTAGTTTAAAGCTCTCTTAATCAGTTGTGCCAGCCTCCATCCTAGAAGTCTATTTCCTTCCCTACTCAGATGAAGTCCATCCCAAGAGAACTGTCCTCTATCCATGATTGCCTCCCAGTGGCCATACATCCCAAAGCCCTCCTTATAGCACCACTGCCTAAACCATCTGATAGTCATAATCTTGTCACACCTTTGTTGCCCTTCTCTAGGAACAGGCAAAATCCCACTAAAGATCACCTGAGCCTCAATTTCCTTAAGCGTCTTCCCCAGCCTAGCATAGTCTCCCTTAATACTTTCCAGCGAGAATCTAGCCGTATCATTTGTTCCCACATGAAGGATAATTAGGGGATTCTTTCCCACTCCCTTTAGAATCCTTTTCAACCTCAGGTCTACATCCTGTATCTTAGCACCTGGAAGACAGCACACCCTCCTATTCTCCGGATCAGCTCTGGTTACAGGCCTATCTATTCTTCTCAGTAAAGAGTCCCCAATCACATAGACCTGTCTTTTCCTAGTGATGGTGCTATTCTCCAGTCTATCCCCTGTTCCCTCTGGCTACAAGTTCTTTCCATTCCTATTCTCCCTTTGTAATCCTCTTTAACCCATCCTGTAGCCTCCTGGGGCTCATATTTGGTGTAATCTCCATTAACTCTTCCCCTTTTCCTATAGGACTAGCCGCTCTTCTCTTCTTCCTCGCCCTTCCACCTTCAGTGACTACCTGCTGAGCCCCTTCTTCATTTTCCAACTCTGCATAGCTATTCTTAAGCTCTGTTTCTCCTTTACTAGCCCATCTTTTCCTCTGCCTGGTTCTTTTAGTCACATGCTTCCACTGACCACTTTCCTCACCCAATCTCCCCTCAGAATTCCCCAGTCCTGCTTCCATCTGCAAGTCTGAGCTTTTCCCTTCAGATACCTCATGTCTTTGCTCCATAATCTGCTCAAACCCCTTCCTAAACTCTACCAGTGGTGAAAAAACCTCTTCCATCACTGTACCAAGTGTCTACACTATGCTGCTGTAGCTGTGCTGCTGTAGCACTTATAAATGTAGACATACCCTACGTCAGAGAAAATCAGGCCCAAAATACGCTCCAAGAATCAAGAAGCGTTTCAGCCATGCACCGCCATTCATTTTAATCAGTAATACAGCTGACACCCTGAGCACCACTCTGAAAATGTAGAGTCGTCTTATGCTTTCATTGTACAGTGACTCCATTTAAGCACAGAGTCTGACATGTATCCAATCAAGCAAAAATGGGACTGAGCGAAAATGAGAAATTAATGTGTCACTTCTGGCTTTGTTTTCCCTGAGAATCATGTTCAATTTAGGCAATAATGACTTTTTCTAAAAGCCCATTTAACTCCAATTTGGTTCTATATAGCAGAACAGATGGGGAGAAATCCATAAAGATACACTCTTCTGCATAAATGATACAGCCAAGTGTAGTTGTAAGCTGACTGATTCCTCCCCCACCCTTTGGGAATTTTATTGTGGCAATCTGAAAATAAGATTGACAAGAGTTACATCCAAAAATTAAGTTTTCAGTTCACCACATAGTCATTGCTATGCAATGCAACAAACTGTTCCCCCCCACCTTCTCCATATATATACATACACACCCACAGAGGCATTGTTAATATAGGGTCTACATTGTTCTGTGTTCTGCTTCTGGAGGGTGAACCAAAAAGCAGAGAGATTATGTGCATTCCCACAGCTGTGTTGGCACCATTGCAGATGCTGGTGCATCAACAAGGAAGTTATGAAAACAAAGGCAAAAAGGGCAGCATTATTCCAGTTTCACTGAGGAAAATGAGAGGCAAGATTTTAAAAGGGGTCAAATAGAATTACCCGCCTTGTGTGCTTTTCAGTGCAAGAAATAGACCTCTCCTTAGGGATTTGCTGGAGCAGGAAAATCACACCTCGTTAAGCTAAGAAACAGCATGGCTCAAATACTCTGAGCTCACCTGCCTTCTTTCCATTTGCCAGGCCCCCAGTAGCCTCCAGACAAGGTGGGGGGAGGGGCAGACATTTCCTTTGACAACCAATCAGTGTTGCTTCTTAATCAGTGGTAACTAGTGCCTTGATATCCAGTCCTTTTGTGGGGTAAGAAAAGATCACTAGTGATGCATTAATCACAACTTCATTCATCCAGGTGTAAGGGGACTGTTGTCCCCTTACTAAAACTCCATGGGGGTGTTTTGATTGGCTAGCTCCCAGTACTAAAAGTAAGGGGAAGGGTCAATGGGAAATCAGGACCCTGAGACTGACAGTCCCCAGGGGCAATGGGGAGAGACCAATGCTCCAGGTCAGCCTGATTGACAGGGTGGGCAGCTAATCAGGGAGTCAGGAGGGCAGGGGGATCCTGTCCTCTTTGAGCTGGAATCGATTTGCCTGGGACAGAGTGGGGCTGAGCTAAGGAGAAAGCAGGGGTCCAAGCTGGGCTGGGGAGCAGAGCCGTGCCAGCCAGAGGGGCCAGAAAAGCATCCCAGGAAGCAAGTCTCTGCTAGGAGCAGAGTCACAAACAGCTTGGAGAGTAGACCCTGTGCTGGGAGCAGAGTTGCAGCAACCAGAGGTAGCAGCCGTGCTGAGGCAGAGTGGTGGAGCTGGAGCAGTCTGGAGCCGGGTGTGACGAGCAGCTGGGGAGATCGAGGGAGACCCTAGGCAGCGGGCCCAATGCAGGGAGATGCCCCCAGCCAAGAGGCCTGGCAGGCCAGACTTAGAGAGGGATCGTAATCCCACAGGTGAAAGTAAGGCCATGGCAGAGGACCCTGCTTAAAGTGCTGCCCCTTTTGCCCCCAACTGCCAACGGGGGAGGGGGCAAAAGGAGCAGCAGCCCTGGGGCAGGCCCTTGAAATCACTGGTGGATCCCCGGGCGGCGCAGGCCAGGCAGAGTGGAAGGGTTGGCTGGGATGCTGACACCCCCCCCCACCCTTCCGTGGGGGCTGAAGCCGGCCCCCTTACCGGTAAGTTTTCAATTTTACTTTCACCCCTGGGTAACCCTGACGAGGCGGGGGCGACTCTGGGAAGAAGGGCCCTGCCACCTAGAGCCTGAGGGCTTGTGGCCACCACCAGAGCGAGTGTCCAACCCGCAGCATCCCTGCAGCACAGCCAGAGCCTGAGAAGAGGCCTGGGACTTGTGAGTAACAGACACTGAACTGCCCTGACCTTCCAGAGACACTGGTTGTGATGCCCCTTGTGCCACAGAGCGGGGTGGTGTGTGTTCCTTTAACCTTTCCCATTTTTTCCTTATTTTTATAAATTGTATTTGCTTTGAACTGAATGTATTGATCAGTGGGTCAGGGAAGCATCCAGTGCAGAGAGAACACCCCAGAGAACACCCTAGGCCCTTTCCTAAGTGACCCCAACAAGGTTGGGGGTTGAGCTCCCCAGGAATCCTGGGCCCAGCCTTGTTGGGGTTACGAGGACTCTGCCACACAGGAGAGTGGAAGGGGAGCCCTCAAGGTCAGGCAGGCCTTTGGGTAAAGGAAGTGGGAGCAAGGACTCGGATCCTTTCACTAGCCCACTTACTGGGGCAGTGTATAAACCAGGAAAGTTCCCCACAATAGCAGGACGGTTTCTCCCCCCCCCTTATACAGGTCCCATAGTCCAAAAAGACCCTTTTCTTCAAGATTAGCCTCCTACAGTACTCCATCCCCTCCTGTGTGCTCCAAAAGGGCTTGTAAGAGAAATTTCTCCACCTGCTTACCCTTCTGTAATTGTTAGCTCTACAGTTTTAGTTGATTTTTGAGCTTCTTCAAGCCCTAAACCACTTCTGGGGTCACTCCAAGCACTGTTTCTACTCAGGGCAAAATATATTGCCTTTCTACAGATCTTAGGTTGAATTTGGAGCAGCCACACCACATAGGTGAAAGAAATGTGAACATGAGGGCAATTTAGCTTTGTAAAAAGAAAAGGAGTACTTGTGGCACCTTAGAGACTAACCAATTTATTTGAGCATGAGCTTTCGTGAGCTACAGCTCACTTCATTGGATGCATACCCGAAAGCTCATGCTCAAATAAATTGGTTAGTCTCTAAGGTGCCACAAGTACTCCTTTTCTTTTTGCGAATACAGACTAACACGGCTGTTACTCTGAAACCTGTCATTCAGCTTTGTGTTTATGTTCCCATTATCACTTGTAGGATTTAGGGGTCTGAATCTCACTGGAGGGTCTTCTGCCCTTAGGAACAAATATCTGAACCAAAAATGGCTACTTATCTGTCTTTTTAATATTATAAAGTGTTTTGGGACAAGAATCATACCTTCCTATGTGTTTGTACCTAGCACCAGTCTTAGTTGCGACCTTTGGGCACTGATGGAATATAAATACTAAGGTACAGATTCACAAAGATATTTAGGTGTGGTGATGCTGAGCATCACCAGGCCTAACTTTTAGGTGCCTAGAAAATCACTGGTGTTCACAGAACCTGAGTTTGATGCCTAGACTTCCTATATAATGAGTGGGGAGAGATAAGCACCTCAGAATCAGATTAAAAAAAGCCAGCTTCCTAGGTGGGTAGCCATGTCAGCTAGCCAATGGGAGATACCAAGGCAAGGGATGTGCCCTAGCCACTATCAGCATGAGAGGGGCAGGATTTAAATCCAGGTTACTGGAAAGCACCTCCCTCTGGTCAGGATTGTCAGCTGCAAACCTTCTCTTGGTTAGACACCTATGCCATTTTTGCAAGAAGCGTGGGTGTGCGGGGCAGGGGAGTAGAACCTCCCTCAGAATCTTTAGCCCCGTGGCTGGAGCACTCACTGGGGACGTGGGAGACCCCTGGTTCAAGTCTTCCCTGATGTGGGGGCTCCCTCATTCTGTCCTGGTGAAGCTGTTCCTCTGTGAATCAATCATGAGAGAAAATGCACCTGAGCATGACTCTATAGCCTCGTGGTTAGAGCACTCACCGGGGAGTTGGAAGACCTTGCATCCAGTCCCCCACCTCAACGACTTTTAAAAAGTATTTATTCACGGTGGAAAGTTTCAACAGGAGAAGCTCAAGGAGCTGCACATGAGAATATCCCAGCAGTTACAGCACTCACTTGAGAGGTGACAGATCCTTCTTCAAATCACTTCTCCCCCTCAGGTAGAGGGGGGACTTGAACTAGGGGTCTCACCACCTAAGCCACTGGGCTAAAAGTTATGAAGGAGCTACTTTTCCTCCTCTTTGTGCAAGCTCATATATGGTGGCCCAATTCCTTGCCAACAGGATCAGGTCCCATAGCCAAGTTAGGTGGAGGAACTCCCATCTTCAGTTTGTGCATCATTCTGGGGCTTAGGAGTCTGGCATGGAGCTGCAGTGCACACATTCAGAGGCAGAAGCATAAGCGCCTAAGGGACTTTTACTGCAAAAACATAGGTGCCAAGTGAGTTTAGGAGCTTACAGAGTGAGGGTTTTGTGAATCCCAGTGGGGCCTAATTCTGGGATTTAGGTGCCTACAGTGGCAATTAGGATACAGGACCTAAGTCCTTTTGTGGATCTAGCCCTAAATGTATAATAATTACTATTTAAAATATTTATTGTTCATTAAAACAGGTATATTCAAAGGGGTCTGGGTCAATGAGGTTTGTGCATCCAATGCCCTTAATCTCCTTTAGACATCCACCCTAAAAGAATATATTCTGTTAGGGGGCAGGCTAGCCCCTTTGGGAGAGGAGAGCCATCTCCTTAGAAGAATGAAAGTCAGAACTACTCAGCTTCTCTCTGAAGTACTCTTGCACTGTATGAATTATACTTGCACTCATTGATAAGCTGTATGCTAGAAGCCATGCTAGGCACTAATTATGCATAACTACTGATGCCAGTTCAGTTTTCAAAAGCACCTAAGTGAATTAGGAGCCACAAACCCACTGAAAGTCAATTAGCTTGCTGCTCCTTAATTTCAGTGGGTAATGTTTTCAAAAGCTCCTTTGTGACAAAGTGAAAGTCAATGGGAATTAGGCACTTTTGCAAATTTTGTCCTCGGAAATTGTGGCAGCAAACTAATATACATAAGTGAATTTAACAGCCTTTGCAGCTATTAAACTACAATTAAGTATATTTGCCAGTCAATTAACACATCAGTATATGGGAAAAAATAAGAAATTGCACTGGACAGATGTCAACAGGTTACAAAAACTAAAAGTGGCAGATATAGAAGCATTACAGGCAATTACTTGTTTTCTCACAGTCACTAAATGGAATTTTTGCAAGCTCACTTGGCAATAGTGGCCTGTGGGTGGGGGCAGTTTGGGGTGGGGTTCCTGGGAGGGGGCAGTCAGGGGACAAGGAGCGGGGGGGAGGGTTGGATGGGTGGAGGGTTATGAGGGGGGGCAGTCGGGGGCAGGAAGTGGAAGGGGGCGGAGCCCAGGCTGTTTGGGGAGGCTCAGCCTTCCCTACCCGGCCCTCCAAACAGTTTTGCAACCCCAATGTGGCCCTATGGCTAAAACGTTTGCCCATCACTGTTCTCATTGATCACTTGCACATGTAAATATCCAGTTTGCACTCTACTGCATGTACAAAGGAAGGGTAAGATTATGCCCTTGTCCTATGCAGCCATGCAGAGAGAGAAGGTGAAATATGGCCTCCTCCCCATCTCCTGTGTGTCTGTGTAGGACCTACCTTGATCCTAAGAGGAAAGAGCAGTGCCTGCAGTGCCATGGCTCCATTCCCTCCCCACACAGCAGCCAGCACTAGAGGTAAGTATATTGCACCCTGAAAAGACATTTCCCATGTGGGGCAACAGAGAAATTGCAACCCTGTGTCATAATTCCTTCCTGAGTTGGCTCCTGCAGTGGAGCAGCTGCCCGTTGTCCCCATGCTCAGGACTGACGTTATAGGCTCAAAGCATGTCCTAAGAACACAGTTGTGCAACCATCTTTGCATCTTCGTCAGGATTCTGATGCTTAGAAGAATCAGTACCTGAAAGGCTAACTTGCACTCGCTGTCTTGGGGGTGGGTGGGGGGGGGATAGGCTTGAAAACAGTGAGGAACATGCAGAGATATATTTATAATGCTAAATTTAACATTTGCAAGATTTTTTTTTTAATTCTTTGAATTATTCAGTGAAAATCAAAGGACATAAAACAAAGTACTGCAAAAGTATCTCTCCTGGGTACTGACCTGGGTGTCGTATGGTTTGCGGTGCCTGATGTATTCCATTTACACACTTTACATTTGTGCGTAACGTACTTTAGTAATCAGAAATAACGATTCCTGGAAGTTTTAAGAAGTTTTAAGAATTTGACTCTTGTTTCATGTAGAACATCTGTATAGAGCTTTTTTTCAACTTCAAAGCCTCTGTCAAATGTGTTTAATATCAGAATTTGGTAGCAGCAGCAACAGCAATGAGAGTCTACAGGAAATAAGCTCAAAGTATAGCATATGTGAACCAGGTCTTGGTTAGATCTGCCTTAAAAGGCACGCTCAAGGCACAGCCAAGAGGACTTTCCATCCACAGGTTAAAGCGTGGTTACCAATTACTGGCTGGAAATAAAGGATCTTATAGATTTTTTTTCTATTCATCCCTCTCACAAGAAGAATATTGAGCGTTAAGTTGACTTAAGAGTCTTACATTTCCAGCTATTTTTGTGCATTCTGAAATTGTTTCTATTCTTTATATGCTGTAGTCATTACATTAGAGCCAGCTGTGTCCTGTCACTGACATTTTTGCATTGAAATTTGTTTTAAAAGTAGCACTTGTGGTTTATAGATGCTTGATTATTCTTCAGTCTAATGATAAAGTGGCATACAACAAGCTAGAACATTCTCTTTTTACTTAGCAAATAACGATTGTATTCTACAATTTCATCCTGATATACTCATGTGCTGAGCAGGAGTCAATTGCTTGAAGATGTAGATGGAGTGAACATTGCGGAAAATCGATCATGAGGGGTTTAACACATATGGAAAATTAAAAACAAACCCCATTCCTCTTCTAAATGATAGGGTGGTATTTTGACGTGTTGTAAACTAAAGCTAATTGAAATTTTTCAAAATAATTTTTTGTCCAAACTATTCCAATGAAATTTTCAAGAGGTTTATTATTGAAGTTTTTTGGTAAACATTGCTAATCATTTCAATAGCATTTTGGATAAAAATCTCAATGAAATTTGTGAACAAGTTTGAAAAAACAGTTTTGACCCTCGCAAAAGCGACACAAGGGAAAGTCAAGTTTAAAAAAGAAATCTACCAGCTGTATTTTAAACTCATACCTGAGTAGAAACACAAACCACTATGACACTGTATGGAATATGGGAGACAGTTTATGATACTGTTGAAACCAATATTATAAAAGTACAATGGATCTTACCAGATATACCATGTAAAGTATCAGTGGAAAAGACTCCATGCATCTAAAGGAAGTGGGTTTTTTTACCCACAAAAGCTTATGCCCAAATAAATCTGTTAGTCTTTAAGTTGCCACTGGACTCCTTGTTTCAAGCCAGCAAACTCACCAATACTGCTAAGAACCTGACATATGGACTTTGAAGTCTTTTTGTATGTATCTAAGTGCTTTACCATTTAACAGCTCTCCTCTTGTTCTTTTTTTTCTTTATAATAAACCTTTAGGACACTAAAGGATTGGCTAGTAGCATGGTATTTTGGGTAAGATCCAAACTCACATTGACCTGGTAATGTGGCCAGAGAAAATTTTGTATAGGTGAGCAAAGTCTTAAAATAACTTCTCACTGTACTGGACTGTGTGCTGAATGGGAGCCAGAGAACTTGAATACAAGAAGGGGGCTGTGTGATTTTTTTTTTTTTTTGGCTTCTTAATAATCAGTGATTGGTTGGAGAGTTTAACTTCAGTGTCACCCACCAGTCTTGTGCTCTTCTTTTTGCAGCCTGCCCTGACCTTGGCATTTCCAGTGAGGGCTGCCCCAGGCAGCCTGGGTCACAGCCTCCTATTTGCAAAAGAAAAAGGGAAATTAGGCTATGACCTCTGTTATAAGGAGACATTGGTTAGCGGGAGGCATAAGGAAGAGTATGAACCTTCTTTACAAACCCTGCCACTAATTCACTCCACAGCTGAAATTCTAGCGTTATTAAAGTCAATAGCAAAACTTCCATTGACTTCAGAGGGGTCACACTTTTGCCATGCAACTTCAGGCAACTCACAACTCTCCATGTCACAGTTTGCTGATCTGTTGAGATGTCCAGAGCTGATCAAATTGTATATACAAATGTTACGATTCATGGGAGTCATATTGTTCATTATCCACAAGTATTCAGATGACCCTAAAGGCCAAGATTTTCAAAGGGGTCTAATGATTTTGAAGTGCCTCAACGTTTGGGTGCCTAGCTAGGCAGACCTTTACAAGAAGCTGATTTTCAGAGGGCAGGAGCACAGCACTTGCTGGAATAAGGTTCCCCAGAAGGCATCTCAAGCTGGGTAGCCAAATAGTGAAGGAACCAAAATCACTAGTCAAATATTTGGGGAAATTATCACAAATCTTGGACGCTTCCTAAACTTTAAAACAAAATAACTTTATCCAAAAGTTGATGCTGGAAGCGCATTATTTGCTATTTGACATTCATAAGTCTCCTGTTTTAAAATGTTACATTCATCTGATCAGGGAACGGAAAGAATACTAGGTGGCTTAGGTAGCCAATCACACAACAGAAACGGTTGTGAGGAACCCACAGTCTGAAAATTATTTGTGTGAACTAGATCATGAATACTTACAGATAGCAACACATTCAAAGGAAATTGGGGTCATGAAGAATTTACTAATCAAAGAAGAGGCTGATTTTATAACCAATGTTGTTTATACTTATCTGTAGAGCTGGTCAATCTGTATGTATAACATTTACCTACTTCACATGGGTATTGTGGGGCCCTGTTAATATTTGTTAGGCACTTGTGTCATGACCCCTTTTGTGTCATGGACCGGGGACCTTATTGTGCTAGGTGCTATCCAAATACAGAACAAAAAGACATAGTATTCAAGTACTATGTCTGGCTGTGTGTGCATATTTTAGAATGTAAATATATTTAAAAATATCTATTACACACACACACACACACCTGTTGCATATATACATGACAGTATGTATATAAAATATACACACATACAAATATAGTTCTAATGTATAAGACCTCCTTTTCACTTGGGTACTCTTGCAATCCGTTTTTATATTCAGGCATCGACGGCAGAACTAAATCCACAAGGCTAAAAAGTCTTGTTTTCCCCACAGTTGTCTCAAGCAGCAAATTGATTAACGTGTACAGTGTAAATTGTTTGGGAGCTGCCATCTCTTCCCCATAAAAACACGCAGCTTCTGTACTGCACTTGACAGAACTTACTTAACGTTTGCCTCTGAGCGCCAAGCTTGGGCAGGTTTTCAAGCCCATGGCTCTTTCATTCTCAGCATTCACTTCATTTTTGTGGCTCTCGTCTGGTTCCAAGGACAGTTGATTGAGTGGCTCAACACTCTAGAATAACATCTGGCAGGAACATTTGATTTTTTTTTCAGGGTTATCTTACACAATGCAGCAATCACCTGAAATCACTTACAGAGCAGAAAATGCTTTGAAATTCTATCAGGATTGTGAATGGCAAAGCCAATTCCTTCCTCCACAAATTATCTCATTTTCCAACAACCATTGCTGCCAAAAACGTCAGCGAATAAACTGGATCAGGCAGCTGGGGGCAGAAAAGGCAGCAACTGATGTCCACCACATTCCTGATTTAAGTGGAAAAACTCTGAGAACTAAAGCTGGTTGTAGGGGTAATGGTGCGAAGCTGCAGAAAACAGAAGCGAAGGAAAACAGACTTGGAAGAAGTTATAGATTTAGACATTTTAAATGATTTTAAAACGTGACAGAGTGCAGCTTCTGAAAAGAGCTATAAACAAAAACTAACAGCTTACCATGAGTACTCCCTTAACTGGCAAAACAGCCTGCAAATCCAGAGACTTTTTAAAGTGCTTTGAAGTATAAATACAAATATACATATTTGTAACCACATGACATCAGTTCATATGAATTCTAATTAGTTGTTGAAATGGCGGCTATAAAACATTTGTATCTGGTAATGAAATAAAGTTTGCAGACACCAAGTTCACCCCAGCATAAGCCTAATGGTGATATTTATGTGGGTCAGTTTAATTCTATTGTACATCATGCACTTAGCACCCCCTCTTGCCATACATCAACAGGAGAATGCATTGCCTCAGCCAGATTCCCTTCAGGATTTGCATCTGTGGGAAAATTTTGCTCAATGGCCTGGCTATGGCGAGGGCCACAGAACCACTTGCAATGGAAGTGTTACCAGCAGCTGGCTGTGGCCATCATATTGGTTGAATAAATGTCTTGCTTCAGCGCACCTGTAGTGGGGCTGCTTACAGTCTGAGTTTCATGTATAGAACAGACTCACAGCAGTTAGAGAGTGGGGGAGACCAAGTCCATCCTCTCTCAATGCTCCATAAGGTATCATTTCTAGTTCTTTATCCAGTCTAGTTTTGAATGACTTAACTAATGGAGCACCCACCACTTCCCTTGAGATGCTATTGCACAATCAAGCCCTTAGGGTTAGGGAACATTTCCTGATATTCAGTGGATCATCTGCACCCACTGCAACAAAAGATCTATTTCTTTTTGCTTTTTACAGGATGTTGCAAAAAATGTATTTTCACCAGAGGAAAAGGGAATGTTTTCACTACAGTAATATGTCTAGACTGTAGAGTAATGACAAAGGAAGCTAAAGAATTCATCTTGTGCCTTCTTCTGAAGTATCTTGTAAAAACCACTGTTAGAGGCAGCATACTGGACTACAGATGCACCATTGGTCTGAACCACTTATATCAGTTCCTGTGTTCCCAACAGAAAGAGCACCACTGCTGAGAACCTGAGGGAAGTTGAACAATAAGGATAGCCGGCTTAGAGATTTTTTTGCTGGGTAAATCAGAAGATTACCTGCTGGAGCAACTCCTAATGAGCTGCTGAGGAAGTTGAAGGGAGCACCAAAAAAATACTTGGTGTTTAGCATAAAAATTCTGATGTGCTTCCACAGTGCCTCCAAGAATGACCCTGTTTGACACCAAGAGCCTGATTCTCCTGTGCTTTTCACCTTGTGGTAGCATTTACACCAGGGTAAACACTACCAGAGGTATAACGTATGTGGAGAATTCTGGTCTGGTAGTGTTTTAAATCCGCTTGGCACTCACTAGACTCAGTCCTCAACTGAGCCAAGCATACTGAAATGGAAAAGGTACCCCCAGGCTCTATGCCACCTTTCCATTTTCCCAGTACAGGACTGGCCAAGGGTAATAACTCAGATTCATATTCATCAGTTCCAAGGCCAGAAGGAACTATTGTGATCATCCACTCTGACTTCCTGTATAACACAGGCCATAGAACGTCCCACAAAATAATTCCTAGATCTTTTAAAAAAACATCCAATCTTAATATAAAAGTTGTCAGTGATGGAGCATCCACCATGACCCTTGATGATAAATTGTTCCAACAGTTAATTATGCTCACGGTTGAAAATGTATGCCTTATTTCCAGTCTGAATTTTTTCCAGCTTCAACTGCCAGATATTGAATCATATTACACCTTTCTCTGCTAGATTGAAGAGCCCATTTTTAAATATTCGTTCCCTATGTAGGTACTTATTGACTGTAATCAAGTCACCCCTTAATCTTCTCTTTGCTAAGCTAAATCGACAGAGCTCTTTGTGTCTGTCACTATAAGACATTTTAAATTACTTAATCATTCTCATGGCTCTTCTCTGAACTCTCTCCAATTAATCAACATCCTTTTTGAATTATGGACACCAGAACTGGACACAGTATTCCAGCAGTGATCGCACTAGTGCCAAATACAGAGGTAAAATAACCTCTCTATTCCTACTCAAGATTCCCCTGTTTCTACATCCCACGATTGCATAAGTCCTATTTGGCCACACTGTTGCACTGAGAGCTTGTGTTTAGCTGATTATCCACCATGACCTCCAAATCTTTTTCAGAGTCATGACTTCCCAGGATAGACCCACATCCTGTAAGTTTGGCTTACATTCTTTGTTCCTAGGTATATACATTTACATTTAGCCATATTGAAATGCATATTATTTGATTGATACAGTGCTATCTGGATTGTTTGGGAAATGGGGAACAATGACATGTCCTCTTCATTATTTACCACATACCCACAATTTTTTGTGCCATCTGCAAATTTTATCACTGATTTTATGTTTTCTTCCAGGTCTTTTGATAAATATGTTAAATATGGTAGGGCCAAGAACCAATCCCTAGGGGACCCCACTTAGAAACACACCTCTTAGATGATTTCCTGAGTACAATTATATTTTGAGACCTATCAGTTAACCATCTTTTAATCCATTTAATGTGTACCATATTAATTTTATATCTTTCTAGATTAATTAAAGTGCCATGCAGTACCAAGTCAAATCTCTTAGGAAGTCTAAGTATATTACATCAACACTATTACCTTTATCAATTAAAATTTGTAATAGGTTAGTTTTACAGGTTCTATTTTCCATAAGCCCCTGTTGATTTGCATTAATTATATTACCTTCCTTTATTTCTTAATCAAATCCTGTATAAGTGGCTCCAGTATCTTGCCCAGGATTAATGTCAGATTGACAGGCCTATAATTACCCAAGTCATCCCATTTACCTTTATAAATATTGGCATTACATTAGCTTTCTTCCACTCTTCTGCAACTTCCCTAGCATTCCAAGTCTTATTGAAAATCAACATTAACGGTCCAAAGCAAGCTCGTGATTCAACTCTTTTAAAACTCTTGTATGCACGTTATCCAGACCTGCTGATTTTAAAATGTCTAACTTTAGTAATTGCTGTTTAACACCCTTCTGACGTACTAGTGGAATGGAAAGAGTGTTATCATATGATATGACTACACATCTGTTTTTTTCCCTAAATAGAAAACACAAATGTGTATTGAATACTTCTGCCTTTTCTGCATTATTATTGGTAATTCTACCATTTTCATCTAGTAATGGACCAATACTATCTTTAGGAGCAGGATTGCTCTAAGTTACATCACCATTATCCAGCCTCCTGCCCTGGAGTGACCTATTCACACCCACTTTATCAAGGCTCTGCACCATGCAAGGATTTGCATGCAACAAGGGGAAACCTTGGTTCCCCTTTAAGGCCACTTTCCAGCTGCTTTGTGCTGTAGCAGGCTAGAACACAACCTGCTAGAATGGAGCTAAAGGTGTTAACTATATATATATATATATATATATATAGCTATACTAGGAGAAAAGTTTAATTTATGTCACGCTATAAAACACCTTGTTGTAGCCTTGATGCTCTCCCTGTGATTCTCCCACTAAAAATAATCTATTAAAAAGTTTGTGGATCCTCTGTGTCCAAAGCAAGCTCTGAAAAAAATCATTTCAAGCCAGTTTATGATGATGTCGCTGTGTATTGGATTGATCCTTTTGATGAAAAAGATAAACACATCATAATTAGTGGGTAGCTAGGGATCTGCGATCCTTTGGGATTAGTCAGCTATTAATGTCTGGTCCAGCATGATGGGTAGAAACCTTTTAAATACAGTCAAGCCCTGGAGTAGCAGCTGTTCTCCCAGATTCGAATGCTGCATCATTTCATGTGCAGAATGTCCACTGACACCCATGAGAGTTTCATGAACAGGATACTGATTTTTATTAGGGTCTTGGGATAACATCAAAACCCTGCATAAAATTCGGAATCTGTAGAAATAAGGTTCTGTTGCAGTTGTGTCCTAGGACCTGTTCCTATGGCCCTTATGTGTGTGAAATCTGTGTGCATTGGAAAGAGCTGCTTTATAATTCATATGGAAAGTCCTTGCCATGTGCCAAGTAGAAATTATTACTCACATTCTTTAAGGGCTGTGCAGGACATCATGCAAACTATATTCATTATTTCTCAGGAAATGTCAGCTTATTAAAGAAAGGAATGCAGCTGGGTTGCAAGAATTAAATCATCTACATTTGTTCCATTCTGCCTGCCTTTGTTACATGTCAAAATGGAAAAGAGGCACATGATTTGTTGCCCTGTTCAATGTGTGAATAGACAAGCTGGTCAAATGGTGACAATCCTCCGTTCTTTGTGCGCTTTAAAAGGGCTGAAACATGAATCCAGGACCATTCCCACCCAAATGGGCACATCATGAGGCTCGTTATGTTGTTGCACAAGGCTCATGATCAAAGAAACAGGGCATAATCTGCACTGGATTGAATGGGCATACGCAAGGGCAGACTTGGCTCAGAGCATTTTCATTGTGCTGGGGGCCAGTCCATGGACTCCACACACTTCTGCTCGCCCCAAATGCCATTTCCATCATACCATGCCTCTCCGCATGAGACTGCAGAACAAGCCCAAATGGGCAACCTGTGTAGAACTGGGGTGTAGCAAAGGTGTCCATACCTGCTATGAATTAATTTGTGGGGGAATGGGAACAGGCCACATTACCTACTTCCTCCTTCTAAAGACAGCTATAGCTAGCCACAGGCTATATATTGGTGTATATATAGGTGACCATTGTAGGGTGACCAGACAGCAAGTATGAAAATTGGGACGGGGGTGGGGGGTAATAGGTGCCTATATAACACTAAACCCCAAATATCAGGACTGTCCCTATAAAATTGGGACATCTGGTCACCGTTATACATTGGTACCTTGGTTCTTTAATATGTATTGGAGCTGGAGATTTCTCCCTTCACCCCTAGTGTGCTGCAGCACAGTGTCAAGCAAGCAAAGCTTTTTTTATTCAGGATCCACTTGTTGGTTCAGGATTGGGCCCAAAGTGACCGAGGGCTATTTTTAGCACAGTGCATGAAGAACCCAGCCTAGCAACTCCAATCTCCACTGATTTTAACCATCCGTCATTAGGAAAGCATGCAGGCTATATGTTTCTGGGCTAGACACGCGCACTGCTAGCCTGTCACTCAAATCACACACACAAAGGTCACAGAATCAGTTATAGGAAATGAACCAGAATAAGCAGCCTCTTTATCAGGCATTTATTCCCTAACAGACTCAGTCACAGGATGCTTTAGCTTCACTTGCGGAGGGAAGTTGTCTGGAATGAGGGAGTTGGCTGGTTTTGGCTCAGATGATTCCCAAGCTCAGTCTCCTCGCTCACATCTGCTTCCCTTCCCACTAATGGTTGGCAACTTCACCTTCTAGTTGGTCTGAAAGGGCCAGACAGCTGTTCTCTAGCTGCAGTTGCCTGTTCCTACAGTCTGCAGTCTTCTCACCTCTCATACCTCCCAGCTCTTCCCTCAAGATATTGGGGAAGTGTCTGGCTCAGGCAGCTCGCACTTTAACGGGCCAACGAAACACATGCCCAAGACACGGTGCTTCATGTTGTCCAATGGATCTCAGCTGATTTGCTTAGCCAGAACTGGGCCTTCTTAAGCTATGCTCTGTTTGAGAGGTTGGTAATTGTAATGCTTTCTCTGTCTCCCCCTTCTCCCCCCCTCCCAAAAAAGGCAAGTCGTATTATCCACCTTTTGTCAGCTTATCTAAAGGGTAGAGAGAAAAATAAGCCAGGATTTTACCTCCTCCCGCATACTGGACCAATGACCCCTTCACAAGTCCTCATGGTTTTATCTAAACAAAACAGTGAGGTCTTTTGGGTTTATGTATCACTGCCCTCCGCTTATCCTTCAGTTCACATGTCTAGAACCTGGTTGGGACTGTCTTACATGTTCCAACGAGTGAGATGGCGTTCTTGACATTTCACATCACAGAGTGGTCTCCTGAGAGTCTTTTCCAGCCTTAGTAACTGACAACCATAACTCTCGGTGTTCTGAGCCACCACCGTGCTTTATTGTATCCCTTCAGCCTGCCAGAGCCTGCAGTGTTATTTACATACTATTTACAATCAGTGGCCAGCGTCTCCCACTTGCTTCTGGGGAAAGATACAGTATTAGCATCCTGCCTCCCTTTAGGCTCCCCGCTGTCCTTCCTGTCTACATATTTAGTCCCAGCCGCTGAGGGTTAATTCCATCCAATTAGCCCCTCTGCTGAGTAATTGACACCCTCTGCCAAGTGCCTGTCTTTTGGTCAGGTCCCAATTAATGTGTACTAGTGGGGATGTCAGAGACTGGGTGTTGAGTCAGCACCTCCTGCAGCACACCCCATTATAGGGCTGTTGAGTATAAGTGTGCACATGCCCTCGTGGATGTATACCCACACAAGGAGCTTGGAGTAACACTGGCGCTTCCCTAGAGGAAGCTCACCTGTTCTCCTGCCCCAAAGAAACACATAGCGGTTGCAGGTCTCTGAAAAGAAATGGGCATTTAGAGAGGGTAACACAATGGATATCATCGGGACCCTCTGCAAGTGTGATCCTCCAACCCTTGCAAGAGGTGGCAAAAATATGTAATAGGTAAACAGAGCCAAGTTCTGATGGTTTTAAGCTATTCATGACATCAGGTTGCATCAAATCACACACTGAATGTTTGTCTCTTACAGCTTTCTGCTTTAGTTTCATAGGCCTTAAAAATAACCACTGTGCCTGACGGTCTGTTGGGTAAGCATCCTTGTGTGCTTTTCTGCTGGAGCAATTAGACAAGAATTGCCATTGCCATCATGCTCAGTACAGTAGTATCATTCATGCCTGTATACATAATTACAGTAACTCTGGGCATTATCCTTCCCCCTGATCCACACACAGATGGGAGTCTGCTCTAATCTCTTCTCCCGTAAAGGGCTGGCCCAACGTCCGTCGCAGCACCCCACTTTTCTGGGACTCTGCAGAGGGGAACAGTAGTTGAGATCAGTAGTTGGGGACCTTTTCTAACAAGCCCTAGGTTTAACTTCCTGGGAGCGGGTGGCAGGGCGTTCTCAGCAGTACACCCTCAGCTTTGGAATTCACTTCATTTCCCCATTCTTTGACAGAGCCTTCAGGGGATGATGTAAGTTTCTTCTATTTATTCAGATTTTTGTCTTTACTGTGATTGTGGGGAATGTATTCAGATTGATTTCAGGAGAGTCTGTCTATGAGATCTGTATTTTGGTGTTTTTAAGCTGCATATGCATGCCTGAGAGAGTGTCTAACAGGCACATCTTATAAACCTCAACATTAATGTGAAGCTCAGTCAAGACCTACTATAAACAGAGCATTCCCCAGACTGGGTGATGGCTTAGGAGCCATCACTGACCCCTAGCTGGGCTGCACTAGTTGAAATAGTTGGGTCAAATGGGGGATGGATTGAGTCAGTGTATCCCCATAGCAGCCTCTGTTGTTGGGTCTCCTGGGGTGCCCCAACTACAAACTAAACCTTCTCTGGGAGAGAACCAGAGTATAGTGTTACCTTGGTCTGCCCTCCTGAGGCTGGTGTACCTTATACCTCCCAGCAGCAGCAATAGTGAGTCCCAACCTCCACTGACCACCTTCTTTTCCCCTCTGACCATTTGCATTTGGACCAGGTTAAATATTATGCAAGGAAAGAGACAAGGTGGGTGAGGTAACATCTTTTATTAGAGCAATTTCTGTTGGTGAGAGCGACAAGCTTTTGAGTTTACACAGAGCTCTTCTTCTGGTAAGTAAACAGTCATGGAACTCGGGGAGCCAAGAAAACTGGCTGGTGCAATACAAGGAGTGGCCAGTAGAGAGCAATAGAATGCTAAATGAGAGAACTGGTTTACAAAGTATCTTTCATTCCACAGGTTTATTCCTTAATAAGCTATTGAATTCAGTGGCAATATTTCTGCACACAAAATCATATAGTAGAAAACAGACTTGCAAATTGGACTTTTTCAAAAGTTTGGAGCTTAGTTCCTCTCCCGCTCTATTCCAATTTGGCATAAACTGTTTAAACATCATTAACAACAACTTTATATTTAATAACATTTAAGTCTTAGCCAAAGGTGCACTAAACTAGTCAAATCACAGTGAAAAAACATAGCACAAATACCTCAGGAGAGTTACTTGGTATGAAAGGGACATCCCTGTTGTGATAGGGTATTTCTGGACTAAGGCCTTGACTCAGGAAAGCATCCCTATTCAGCAAAGCACTTAAGCACTCAGTTGAATAGGTTTGATTTATGCATGCACTTCAGTGCCTTCCTGAGTTGGGGCTTTAGAGAATATCCTTGCTTTCGTCAGTTTGGCTTGTAATTATTTTTAAAGGTGTTTTGATGTGAATATTGATGCTTCTGTTACTGTTTCCAAAGGTGTTTGCTGCTAGGACAGAAGTATGGTCTTCTGGATCAAGCAATGGGAGCCAGGAGACACAGGTTCTAATCTCAGCTCTGCCTTTCATTGCACAACCTTGGGCAAGTCATTTAATTGCACTCTGGCTATGTCTACACTTAAACAACTACAGTGGAACAGCTGCAGGGCTTTAGTGTAGCCCAGGGGTTGGCAACCTGTGGCATGCGTGCCGATTTTTACTGGCACGCTGCTGCTAGCCAGGGTCCTGGCTGCTGCCCCTGCTCAGCCCACTGCCGGCCTGGGTGAACGGAACCCCCGGCCGGCAGCAGGCTGAGCGGAGCCGGCGGCCGGGACCCCGGCTGGCAGGAGCCAGTGGATGGAACCCCAGACTGGCGGTGGGCTGAGCTGCTCAGCCTGCCGCCAATCTGGGGTTCTGTCTGCTGGTGTAGTGTATTAAATTTTTCCCCATAGGAATGTGCTACTTATGGAGCACCAGGACTGGCAGCCGTAAGTAGTACACCATAAGTAGCGCATTCCTATGGGGAGAAATTTAATACACTACACCAGGGTAGGGAAGGCTGTGCCTCCCCAAACAGCCAGTCCACTTCCTGCCCCCCTCATAACCCCTGACCCATCCAACCCTCCCCCGCTTCTTGTCCCCGGATCACCCCCTCCCAGGATCCCCTGCCCCCTGACTGCCCCCCTCAGAACCCTCCACCCATCCAACCCCCCCCCCCGCTCCTTGTCTTCTGACCACCCCCTACCAGGACCCCCCACCCCTATCCGCCCCCCCGGATCCCACCATCCTATCCAAGCCCCCCTGCTCCCTGTCCCCAACTGCCCCAACCCCTACCTGCAACCCCCAACAGGCTCCCCGGGACTCCGACACCTATCCAACCACCCCTGTTCCCCATCCCCTTACCATGCCGCTCAGAGCATCAGGACTGGCAGCCCTAAGTAGTATACCATCAGTAGCATATTCCTATGGGGAGCAATTTAATACGCTACACCTGGCCCCAGTCAGCCTGCTGATGGTCTGGAGTTCTCAAAATATCTTCTCTCACTCCTTATCAAAAATTACACTACAATTAGCTTAAAAACTTGAAAACTTGAAAACTTTGTATATTACAGTAATGGTTAAAAAATGTACAATGTTAATGAAACAAAGTAGTTGTACTTATGTGCCTGTTCTTAATTTGTGTTTTCGATGATTTACCTTCTAAAAAAAAATCTCACGTCTCGCACCCCCAGAAAGGGCATCTCGCACCCTCAGGGGGTGCGTGCACCCCAGGTTAAGAACCACTGCACTGAACTGATAAGTTCTGCATTTTAATTTAATTTTAAATGAAGCTTCTTAAACATTTTAAAAACCTTGTTTACTTTACATACAACAGTAGTTTAGTTACATAATATAGACGGAGAGAGAGACCTTCTAAAAACATTAAAATGTATTACTGGCACGCGAAAACTTAAATTAGAGTGAATAAATGAAGACTCGGTAGTCCACTTCTGAAAGGTTGCCGACCCCTGGTGTAGCCACTCATTTACAGCGACAGGAAAGATTCTCTCATTGCTGAAGTTAATCCACTTCCCTGAGAGACAAAAGCTTGATCAACAGAATTGTTCTATCGACCCCGTGCTGTCTAAACCAGGGACAGTTCAGTTTAACTACATCATTTGGGGGTGTGTGTGTGTGAATTTTTCACATCTCTGAGCAACATATATGGATTAATTTAACATATTAGTGTAGACCTGGCTTATGATTCAGTTTTACCATCTGTGAAATGGGGATAATACAACCTACCTCATAGGGGGGTCAGGAGGCTTAATAGTGAAGGGCCAGATTCTGCTACTTTTAGGGCTGGTCTACACTGGAAATTTACATCAGAATAGCTACATCTCTTAGGGGTGTGAAAAATCCACACCCCTGAGAGTTGTAGCTATGCCAACCTAACTCCTGGGGTAGACAACCCTAGGGTGACAGAAGAATTCTAGCTACCGCCTTTCAAGGAGGTGGATTACCTACGCTGATGTAGGTGGAGTCTACACTGAAGCGTTACAATGGCAGTGCTGTAGTGGTTTAAGTGTAGATATGCCATCATTCACATTGAGTAATATCTTACTCAGTGAGAAGTCCCATGGATTTCAGTGAGGCTAGTCAACAAATAATGTGCTACTCGTTGTACATAAGTGTAGCAGAATCTGGCTCTAAACGACTGTAAAGCACATTGAGATCTTTGGGTGAAAGTTGTGACAGAAACGCAAATGACTAATTACAGTATTATTATTTTATTATTCCCCACTGTAATGAATAGGATTCTGTAGCATTCTCACAGAAATCAATGGGATGCAGTAACTAATGCATTTGCAATGATTTCTCTGAGGAACCAACAAATACTGAATGAGAAGGTGAATCTCATAAAATGTTATTAAAAAGTAGTTACCACTCATGTACAGTAACAAGTTCTGAAATATTAATGCATTGGCTTCAGTGTAAGACATACTTGGCTAAATCTTGCTGACTCTGTTCACGTATTGGGACCATTTTCAGGAGTACATCAAGCACCATTTGGCCTATTATGTCTAGATTACCCAGGGCAATAAAAGGGATTTTATAAAAACAACCCAAAGTGTCCGGGAAATCTGGTGTCTTAAACATCAGTTGTTTTTTTTCTCTCTAGATGAACAAAAAAGCTTCATAAACTATTATTTTTTGCTTACAGCCACTCTTCAAATGGCTTAATTGCGCTTGTGTTGTACCTCTGTGTGAACTGCTATTTGTTTTCTCATCAAGCTGCAATGTGCATTATTCCCATCTGTATTCTCTCTCCCTCCGTGTCTCTCTTGGAAAAATCTGCAGTTTTAAAGAACATAACAGTCTGCACAGATTTTGTTTTGACATTTTATTTATTAATATGCTCTGGATACAGATTAACATTTTGGTTATGCATCGAAGATGGTTCTAGTATTGAATATTTATTCATGTTTCATCCGCTTTGGAATAGGAACGGCAAGTTCTCTGATAAATAGAAGGAAATGCCATCCGTAAATGCCTGTGTACACTCTGCCCCTGATCCTGTTCTATAGTTTATTGTAAAAGATCCCTCTATAGCTCGACTAACAATTTAGGATAACCCTGTAACAAGATCAAAAATCATGACAGACCCCAACAATCATGAGATTGGCCAAAAACAATTTTTTTTTAAACAAAGCTATATGGTGGGGGTTTTTTTCTTTCTTTGGTCTGTCTTTTGATTCTTGAACTCCCTGTGCCCATCTCCAGTGTGTGTAACTTCTATCAGAACAGAATGCACACGGGACTATTTTTCTTCCTTCTCTGGAAGTGGAAGAAAACCATCATGAATACTTTGAAAAACCAAAGCAATGGTGCTTTCTATTCTATAACTAATGGGCATATGTTCTAAGTAGACAGAGCTCAGTCCTGCAGTGAGTTGGAGTCCTCTGCCAATATGGCTTTCAATGGGACATTGCTGATGTGCTGTCCTCGTGATTACTGTTGCAGAGGTGGGATCCAAAATGACTCTTTTTTATATTTCTTTTCCTTTTAGCTTTCTTCCCCTTTTTAAAATTTTATAAACCAAATTTCAGCCTTAGAGGCAGAGTTTTAAAATAATGAAATTACAAATGCCTGAAAAGCAACACTGACAGAACCTTAACTGTAGCAGCCTGAATGACATGTTGTAATGAATAAACGGCACATATAATAGAAAATCAGTGAAAAATGTGCCTGAATACAAATGGGCAACAAACTCTATAAGACTGAGTTCAAATCTCAAACAGTCTAGAAGAGCTCTACAATTTAAATGTCAAACCACAACTTGAGCAAATGAAATAGATCTGGAGTGCTGGGGGCAGTATGCAATTTCTTGGTTGGGAAGAATAGCCACAGTCAAAATGAACATTTTGCCAAGGATACCTTTCTTGTTTCAAAATCTTTCCGTGATCATTCCAGATAACACACTAGCAGGAACACAGAGAATGTGGTTAGAATTTAGATGGAATGAGAAAAGATCGAGTGCAGATACTGTGTACAGACCCATTGAACAGGGTGCACTAGCTGGTACAAATATTCTATGGTACTATCAAGCCAGCCTGCTCCAAGCAGTAGGGGTCTCGGGGCGCTCTAACCCAGCCAAACACTGGGTCTTTATTGAACAAGAAAATTGTGGCAGTGTAAACATTGCTAGAATACAATGGATTAATAGAAAAAAATCACACCCTCCAGATACTGATATGCGTCCTTTTGCAAAGGCTACTGCATAGGTTTGAGTTAATACTGGAGATAAGATCTTTTCCCTCACCAATAATACCCATTGGAAATAATTCAGATCTTAACCCAAATCAGGAACCACAGAGTTTTAAAGATAGGGTGAGTCATGGAACACACACGGTTGGCCAGCTATTAGGTAAAGAAACTTTTCTAATTTATATAGACATCAAAGCTAACTTTAATTGGCCCGCTCTCTCATGGTACAATTACTTTCAAGTTAGGCATGATGATTCTTAACTTCCAAAAAAAACCCGTTTTATACAGAACTCTAACTTTAATAGACACGATGGTGTCTGATCAATTAGAAACAAAATAATTATAACTAATTTATATCAATCTTTGCAGAAAACGTTCCTAGCAAAAAACTGTCCACTTGGGTGTGACTCTCAAAGAAGTACTAAGTGTACCAATTCACTTGTATGTTAGAATAGTTCAAAGTAATGTATGTAATGGTATTGTTCTGCCTGTTTCCTGTGACTGCTATCTTTGTACTTAGTTAGCCTTACATAAAAAGCATGGATTAGTGCTAAAATGAGGTGTTTGATGTGTAAACTGCATGAAAATTAATGAAGGATTGTTTCTGGCTATCACATTATCCATGAAAACTAATGAACGATTGTCTGGATGGCTGTAACTAAATGCAATATGTATAATTCCCCATCAAATGCAATCGGAGCCTTGGAACTGTAAATGAGGGACCATATTAACTTCAAAGCATTGGTCATTGTGTTCAGCAATGGAAAATCCACAGTTTGTCTGCATCTAGTCAACAAAGGGAGGGCTTATGCTGTGACTGGAACACTTGTCAGATTTCCTTCCGGGGAAAACAGCTATAGGAATCAGAGTAGCAGCTATGTTAGTCTCTATCTGCAAAAAGAAAAGGTGGACTTGTGGCACCTTAGAGACTAACAAATTTATTTGAGCATAAGCTTTCATGAGCTACAGTTCACTTCATCGGATAAATACATTGGGGAGATTTTATATACACAGAGAACATGAATCAATGGGTGTTACCATACACACTGTAACGAGAGTGATCAGGTAAGGTGAGCTATTACCAGCAGGAGAGAAAAAAAACCTTTCGTAGTGATAACCAGGATGGCCCATTTCCGGCAGTTGACAAGAACGTCTGAGGAACGGGGTGGGGGGGGGGGAATAAACATGGTGAAATAGTTTTACTTTGTGTAATGACACATCCACTCCCAGTCTTTATTCAAGCCTAAGTTAATTGTATCCAGTTTGCAAATTAATTCCAATTCAGCAGTCTCTCGTTGGAGTCTGTTTTTGAAGTTTTTTTTGTTGAAGAATTGCCACTTTTAGGTCTGTAATCGAGTGACCAGAGAGACTGAAGTGTTCTCCAAATGGTTTTTGAATGTTATAATTCTTGACCTCTGATTTGTGACCATTTATTCTTTTACGTAGAGACTGTCCAGTTTGGCCAATGTACATGGCAGAGGGGCATTGCTAGCACATGATGGCATATATCACATTGGTAGATGTGCAGGTGAACTAGCCTCTGATAGTGTGGCTGATGTGTTTAGGCCCTATGATGGTGACCCCTGAATAGATATGTGGACACAGTTGGCAACGGGCTTTGTTGCAAGGATAGGTTCCTGGGTTAGTGTTTTTGTTGTGTGGTGTGTGGTTGCTGGTATTTGCTTCAGTTGGGGGGCTGTCTGTAAGCAAGGACTGGCCTGTGTCCCAAGATCTGTGAGAGTGATGGGTCGTCCTTCAGGATAGGTTGTAGATCCTTGATGATGCGTTGGAGAGGTTTTAGTTGGAGGCTGAAGGTGATGACTAGTGGCGTTCTGTTATTTTCTTTGTTGGGCCTGTCCTGTAGTAGGTAACTTCTCGGTACTCTTCTGGAAGCGATCTGGTACCTCTGGACTGATGGATTCTGACAGAGAGAATCCTGAGCAATTGGATGCAAAGCCATTGTGGGTGACCCTGAGAGACTTATGGAAAACTAGCAGATTACTACACCTCTGCTAATCATTTGGACTTACAAACTCTGATTCACCTGTAATGTATTTTACCTGCTTTAACCTCTTAATAACTCTCATTTCTTTTTCTTAGCTAATAAATCTCTAGTTTACTAGAGAAATTGGCTACAGCGTTGTCTTTGGTGTGAGATCCAGAGTATCCATTGACCTGGGGTAAGTGAATGGCCCTTTGGGGCTGGGAGTAAACTAGTGTGAGGTGATTTTTGGTTTTAATAATCTTTCAACTTAGTCCAGTTTGTCTCGTGGCAAGATGCGTGGAGAGCCTAAGGAGGACTGTTTGTGACTGCATGGTAAAACTAATATAGTAATCCAGGTGCGTGCAATTGTTACTGGCTTGGTTAAATCTAATTATAGAATATGCCACCGGTCTGAGGTGTCTTCCCTGTTTTCTGACAGTCTGACCTGAGATTGGCACTCTCAGTTGGGAGCTACTTCAGACATCTTGACAATGTGATTGGGATTTGTTCCTTTCTAATTGCTGGGAGAAATCCAACTGATGTCAGTAAGCCTGATCACATAAGTTAGCAGAGCAGGATACGGCCATAAATATATACATATGGGTGAGTGTACATGTGCACACGTGTGTATATTGTTGTTGGCGTGCAGAACTGTTTTGGTACTGTAGGGGCACCGAGAGGGTTATACTGGCATCCTTTTTTGTTTTGTCACACATACACCCACTGTTTTTTAATGGAGGCCTCCTCATGCTACAGAAAGAATGATGAGTAATTGTAAGATGCTGCTGGGGACACCCAGAGCTGTGAGCCACTGTGTTACCTCTCTGCCTCAGAAACAGTGAGTTTTCCTTGCAATTAGACTGTGTCAGATCCCTGCCACACCAGTCTGTCTTCCTCGCCAGCAAACTCCACATGGCTCTCCCAGCCCAAAGCTCACCTAGCAGGGAACAATCAGTGAACTCCAGCCCCTGAACTCCTCTGAGATGTTTCTGTGCATAGCCCTTACCACTGTGCATTCACAGACACTATGAAGTTCACTGCTCTATTAAAGAGTCGGTATATCACATCTTATTAAATTAAATGTGTAAATACATCTTTCCATTCAAACACAGCACTGAACTGGTTTACAGTAAAAGTAAAACAAGTATATTAACAGAAGAGCACGGATTAAATGATATCAAGTAAAAGAGATAAAGGCAGAGGTGCTTACAAACAAATAAAAGTGAAAATATACATCTAAAGTCTAAAATGTAATCTAACAAGATACAGTCTTTGCTGAAGATGGTTTCTCTCAGCCCCAAACTCCCTTTCAGCTTTTTACAGGCCTGCCTGGCCAAGACCTATCATGGAGATCAAATCATTTGGTTTCGTTGTCTCCTTGAGGTGAAGAATAAAGATGGAGTCTCTCTGTGTTCCTTATATCCCCAAAGGAATGTTTTTGTCTTACCATTCAGGAAGATTTTCTGTGTCTCTCTGGGGTGTAGGAGCCATGTTAATTCTTTGTCTTTTGAGTTCAAGAACAAGATAACCCACACTTGTTTAGCTCAATAGCTTTGATAACAGCTAATGTATAAATTGAAGTAAACCCACACTCCTTTGTCTAGAACAGACCTGTTTATCATTTTACTGAGGCTAGGCTTCTGGTCTTAAACCTGTTCTAGTAACAACATACAGAGGGAATTCATAACTTCACATATAATATTATCACATGAATTTTACAATGGTATCAGTAACCATTAGCTTTCATATGATACCTCACAGGGTATACTTTGTACAAATATTATTGCAGTAGTGTGTAAAGCATGAACACAGGGGTGTCTAGGGTCCGAGTAACATAACCAATGTATTCAGTGTTATGGCTAATTAATACAAAATAATTAATTGTCCCAACAATACAATTAATTAAAGTAATCAGGGAAAGAACAACCTTTAGAACCTTTGTTCAGGGAAAGAACAACCTTGCAAACCTTACTCACACAAGCAGTCCCACTGAAGTCAATGGGACTACTCATGTGCCTAAGGGCTGAAGGATCTGGTGCTTTATAATCAATAGTAATGTTGTAGCTATGATTGTTAGGATAAAGGTAGGCAAAACTCATGCTTCAGGGAGTAAGATGATCTCTAAAGGGGTCAGGAAGGAGATTTTCCCTTGGAATAAAGCACTGCTCAATGTGATAGGGACATATGACATAATGGATGAGGCCCAGAGGCCTCCTTCTTAGCCCTCAGGGTCCTGCCAATCTTGTTCCAGGAAGGGAGCAGTGGAGAGGTGCTCCAAGCAGGCTCGAATGGCTGAAGAGGAGGCAGTCAATCAGCGAGCCTGCAGGGAGCAGCCAATCAGGGCCCAGGAGTGCTCTATAAAAAAGAGCTACAGCACCAGAATCAGGCAGTTCTGTGCTGGAGCTAGAGGAGTGCAGATGATGTTCTTGGCTGGTGAAAGGGAACTGCAGCATAACAGCTCAGTGCTAGTAGGGCCTGGGAGAGCAAGGAAGAGCTCCTGGCTGGGCCTGAAATTAGAAGGGCCCTGAGCTAAGGGTAAGACATCGGTGAAGGCTGGGGTCCTGGGGAAGTGGACCAGGGAACTGAAGGCAGTTTTGCTCAAGGGACATGGTGGCATGTGGCTGTTATTCTTAGGGTCCCTGGGCTGGGACCCTGAGTAGTGACCAGGTCTGGGTCCCACCCGATAGGCCATTGTGGGGGCTACAATTGGACAGCGGTAAACCCCCAAAAGGGGACTGTCAGGAGGCCCAGCTGGAGAGCTAGGGTGGCCAGAACAGACTAAGAGGGTGAAACCATTGTCCCCAGGGAAGAAGCCCTGCAGGGTGCAGCCCCATACCAGGGCTGGGACTGGTTTAAAGACTGCAGACACAGCTGGTCAGAAGGGGGTGCTCATGAGAGGTAGGTGTCATGCTGTTGCAGCGCATTATGCAGGATTTCACCCTCCTCTGAAGCAGCAGGTGTTGGCTGGTGCCAAGGGAGAGGATATCAGATGGAGCAATGATCTAATGTAGTATGGCAATTCTATGTCTCTTCACATAATGTTTAAAACAAAACATCTTTTCTGAGGCCTAGCTACCGCAGGGGTGGGCAATAATTTTCACGGGGAGGGGGGACTCCACAAATTTTGGTAAATTGTCACGGGCCGCACATTTCTACTATATTAATGGAGGGGGTCTGGGGTCTGGGAAGGAGTTTGGGTGCAAGAGGGAGCTCCAAGCTGGTGCAGAGTGTTGGGGTGCAGGTGAGGGGTGTGGGCTCTGGGAGGGAGTTTGGTACAGGAGGAGGCTCTGGGCTGGGGCAGGGGATTGGGGTGCAGAAGGGGGTTCAGGGTCTAGGAGGAAGTTTGGGTGCAGGAAGGGATTCTGACCTGGGGCAGCGGGTTGGAGTGTAGGAGGGGGTATGAGGTGCAGGCTCTGGCCAGGAGGTGCTTACCACACCGCTCCCAGAAGCAGCTAGCTGCTGCTGGCACATCTGTGCGTGCCCCTTGGGCAGAGGAGGGCACCAGGTCTCCATGTGCTGCTTGCGCCTGCAAGCACCGCCCCTGCAGCTCCCATTGGACAGTTCCCGACCAGTGGGAGCTGTGAGGATGGTGTTCGGGATGGGGGCAGTAGGCGGAGCCATTTCTCTCCCCCACCCCCACCAGGGGCGCACAGAGACATACCAGCAGCAGCTGCCCTCTTCCGGGAGCAGCTTGGGGCCACAGCATGTAGGCAGCCTGCCTGAGCACCCCGCTGCACTGCCGGAGTCATGGTGGACCGGACAGAAATGTTAGATGGGCTGGATCTGGCCTGCGGGCTGTATTTTACCCACCCCTTAGCTACAGTATGCTATTTTGGTAATATGAGCGCAAGATGACATGTACTTAGCACTGAGTTGTCTAACAAGACAAGAAGAAGGTTAAATTTGACTGCTGTCTTGCTTCTGAATCTTTCAGTGCAAAACATGACCAATATTAAACATGATCAGTCTTGTTTTTGTGCTTTTCCATATAGTTAAGTTTCTCCAGCGCCAGAGTGTCCCAGATCCTCCCAAACCACCATGGTAATCATTAGTGGTATACAGTATATGGATTTGGACAAGCGTCTGCAGTAGTAAGTTGGGCTGCATTTAATAAGAAGACAGGGAGTGGAGTCATTTTATTTCTAAGGTCTTTTTGTTCCCACCAGTAAATCTTAGGAACACAAGCTGTGTTACTGTTCGACTCTCAGCAAGCAGTGCCTGGTTCTCAGATACTAAAGTAATATTAGAAATACTGCAGAAAATACTGCAGACAGATATATAACCTTCTAAGCATATATGTACACCAGTGTCTTGCACCCCAAACTGTGTACAATGGTGCGCTCCTACCACCTGTGCTTGAAATGAAACCTGCTATTTTATTATATTTTCTAGACCAGAAATCATTCTGATCTCCTCAGGGTCAAACAGGGAACCAATGGAGAATATGACATTGATTACTCAAGTGAGATCTAGAAATGGACTTTTTAGAAGTGAGTTTCTTTCTGGTCCACTTTCCAGAATAATTTCAGGTAAGTAATGGGAAAAACCTTTACTTTATGGTGTTGGTACACTATGTGCATCTGAATGTGTTTTCCTCATCAAGCTAAAATGAGAATAGGAAGGAAATACAACCTTGCAGGATTAGGCATTGTCTACACATACACCAGTTTCACATTACGCTTAGTCTGAGAACAAGAGACACATTTGCAACACTCCCTTTAACGAAGTCCTTTTTCCAGTCCCAGAACAACTTTGCTGGAAAATAGAGGTTTGCTAGAACCAGAATTACAATCTCCTGACTGTGATACATGAGAAATAATTTGACTTTCACTTCCACAATAAAATAGCATTTCACTCCAGGACAAATCCTGCTGGGTGCTCTGCAGCCAGAGAGGGGCATCAATGCAACTGTTTTGTTATGCAGGGGCAGGATCTGAGGAGCCTACACAAGTGACGTTCCTCTCCTGACTACCTACTGTGGGAGCTGTTCTGAGTAGGCTTCCTGCTTACTAGTGGCCAGATAGGGATGTAGAGACAAGACAGGAGCTGGGGATCCATGTTCTCTGGACCAGTGGTTTTCAACCTCTTCATTTGCAGGCCCCTAAAAAAATTTCAAACAGAGGCGCGCACCCCTTTGGAAATCTTAAACATACCCTATGGACTCCCAAGGGTCCACAGACCACAGGCTGAAAACTACTGCTCTGTACCCATCACCATTCACCCCTGTGTGGACATCCAGTGACAATGAGGGTATTTCAAGCTGTGAGACTTCAGTAATGACAGAAGAGCAGCTTATAGAGAGGATTCTACCTTCCTCGTATCTGAAATAATCCCTCAGTGAACATCCCTGAGGTTAAGTGTGTGCACTTGAGCTAGGAGTTTGGCCTGTCCTTGGGTCTGTTTGGTTTTTTTCTCTGAGTAAATTAAGGCCTTTGGCTTGATGCCCACATAGAGTAAATTCCTCATAACTTCCATTCAGGACAAGCCTCCTGCTTGATGGCCATAAACCTATTGTTCTAACAGGATTATTATTATGCTAGTTGTTCAGTGAAAGACATCAGGAAAACAAGAGTTGGCCAGGAACGATGTGTTGTGCTGGAACAAAATATAAAAGAAGCACTGACATCAGGTTATGCAACTAGTGCTCTGTCATATCCTGTGCCCTCGTCCAAGCGGTTTTTAAAAAAATCCCAGCGCCCTCAACTCAGTAATGGTAGAGCTTGGATCAACAATATAAGAATGCTGAGATGAACTCTGCCATCCCTTAAAACAGCTCAAATTCAGAAAAACTCCATTTTACTCAGTGGAGTGACTCCGGATATACATTAGTGTAAATAAGAGTAGAATTCAGCCCATTGTGTTTAGTTCTGTTCCTGTTTATTACACTTTAAGAGCCTGATTCTGTTGTCATTTAGGCCCAATCCACATAGCACAAAAACAGGGATTTTATAACAGGCTATGTACCTTTAAAGTATCTCATGTCGGGCACCTAAAATAGCTCACAGAGTTTTGAAAATGTAGGCCTCCAAATCCCATTACCAATCTTCTGGGCCCCGCTCTTGTTAGAATATCAACTAGCAAAACAGGCAGTAGGGGGACATTCTGGTCCCAGTGAAGTAATGGCAAAACTCCCACTGCCTTCAACAGAGCCACGATTTCAGCTTGGGCGTTTTACAGGCTTCATAGCATGTTCCTTGGGGAGAAAGAAACTGGCTTCAAGCGTACGTGTGTGTTTTCTGAAACTTCATACAATTATGACTTTGAAGAGCGCTTCATCTGTGAAGGCTCTAGAAGTAGAAATCCAGGCTATTTGAGGTGAGGAAAAAAAAGAAAAGCTTCTCTTTCCAAGCAAATCTTAGCATTCCATGGCTTACATAAGATCTGACTGGAGACTCTCTCATGTGTGATGTGTATTTATCTAAAGGGAGCTTAGGGGAATCCTTTCCACTATTTAATATGCAGTTATGTTTCCAGGGACTGTGAATCCAGTCATCCTAATTGAATGAATAATGTTTTCCCCTTCACCCTCCATCCTTGAGCTTCGGCAAATTAATTACTCATTGTTTTCAACTGCACCCATCTGTAACAATCCTCATGATTAGGAGCTGGATTCAATTAAGATATCATTTGAATTTTATACAGAATGAAGCAACAGGTTAGGGAAAGGCTCACCTTTGCTGTGTTTTCTGTTTTATTTTAATTCTATGAGAGGTATCTTTAAAAAGTCTGCAGGAAAGAGTGTGAATCCTTTCACAGTTTGCTGTAAATCACATTGTGCTAACCAATTGTGACTTCCCTGGCAGCATAAATTCAGCCCACTCACTCCTTTTGTCCTCAGTGGCCTTCTTATACTATATAACATCATCTGTTCCAGCTCCTAGTTATCCTCTTTTCATGTTCTCTTCTTCCCTCCTCTTTCCAGACGTTTAAGACCCTGTTCGCTAACACTCTATTTCCTTAAGGAATTTTCAGTGCTCTACATTGTTCTTTCCACCTTGCAGGAGAATACCGATTTAAATGTAAAGCCTCAAAATGAATTTGTTCTGAATGGCTATCACTCTGTAAAAATATACAAAAATGCTCCTGAGAATGAATTTGAGAGAGAAAATTGGCAGGTGTAGAACAGATGCAGCAGTGCGGGTATCATTAAGATAGCAGCTTCTGGAAAAAGCACTGTGCGCCATTTAAAAAACTGTGGCAAAACTGAGATTTTTTTTTTTTGGCTGCATATTGTGCATTAGGTCACAGGAGATCTCTGAAATTCTTTCACCCTGAGAAAGGAACAGGAGGTTGTTCAGTCAATAGTCTTGATTTGGAATAACGAAAGAGATTCTCTGATCATGTGAAAATACATTTGTTTTGTTTCCCTTTCCTTGTATGCATGTATGATTGATATAGACTATCAAATATTTTTAAGGATGGCTCCAAGAGTTATCAAGGGCCAGATGCTGGTGTAAATCGATATAGACTTAAATGGACTTGTGCTGATTTATATCACCTGAGAATCTGGCCTCCTATTTTTGAGATGGAGGCTATTACTGCAAATACTATTGTAATCCTTTCCTGATCAGTTTTTAAATGTACTCTTTGTATAGAACGGTGGACGATCTTCATCCTCAGAAGTTAATGAGAATCCACTTCACCATCACATTTTTATTAAGTAATGGCTATTCCTTTTTCCAATCTCACAGTTGGTTTAAAAAATCCCAAGAGTTTCAATTTGTAAATAGTTTAGAGGGGTGCAAATAAATCTCTTTCTCCCAAATATAAAGATGTTGAGAGAGACTGAAGGCTCTCTTTCTTTATTAAGGTCGCTTTGAAATGGTTAGAAAACCTGTAACAAAGCAGCCTAATAATGGGACTTTACAAAAGAACAAAAGTCCTCCAGTAACTATTAGCCTATTCCATCTCTGGGGGACAAAAGCAACAATTTCCAAGAACAAGCAACCACATTCTCTGTGCCAAGCACTCTATGTTAATTACAACACAGCTGGCATTCAGGTTCACAAGCAATCTGCAGTATGCATTGCATCAAACCACTTAATAGGAACCATTATAAACATTTTCCTCCTACCTTCCTTGAAATGCTAGTGTCTTAATATGCAGCACAGGTTCCTAGTTATTTTTTTGTTTTAAACATTATAGCAGAAAAGCCTACACCATAAAAATGTTTTTCAAGCTACTATTTTCCAAGCCTAATTTGAAATGTACTGTAGTGACCAAAAGGACCGTTTTGAATGCATTTAATTCATTGTTGAACTTCTTAATTTCTGTTGGTGCTGGGGAACAAAGACACAAATCTCTCTGGTGAGATTAAGCACAAAAGAGATCCTGGGGAAAAATGGGGTTGAAATATAAAGTCTCTGCCATTTGATTTCTGTGGGTTTATTTCTGCTTTCTCCCCTGCATGTGTCTGGACTCTAATTCTGAATCACAGGTGGAGTGGATGCCCAAGAGCTACTAATGCTTCCTGGAACCAAACTGATTTTTTATTTCCTGTTAAGAATTTTGAGTGTGTGATTTCAAAGATGTTCCAGGGCAAGCTTCCTTTTTTTATTGGATCAGAGGATTCTTATAGAGAAGCATCATGGGCAAGATGTCAAGCTGTGGCACTGAGGAGTTTCCATTCCAACAGCAATTCTAGCAAATTGTTGAAACATAAGAATAATGGGTTGGTGGTGGAGTGTAATAGGCGGAATCCTTCACTGTAGCCAGTAAGTGTTGATTGTAGTTTTCTTGCTCAGCTACTAAGAAGCCATTTGAAGATCATCAATCCTGGGGCTAGTTCTGCATCATCCTCTTGGGACTGTTATGCTGGCTGGGGAGTGCTGGAGGGCAGTGTGCTCCAGCCATGACCACAGCACGCTGCCTACATGTAGGAAGCCAAGATGGGGTGGCACAGAGCTGGCTGTATGCCAGCCAAGTATTCATCACACTTAGGGCAGTTTTAAATCTTCTTTGCATTCCTGGAACAGCACAATGGAGACTTAGTATGGGCTAGGATCTGACCCTGTTACCTGCACAATTTAGAGCTCCCACTCTCTACCCCCACTGGGCCCGGGGTGCCAATGACTCTCTATGGGTTAGTGGGGCCTTTGCCCAGTGGAAGAGCCTTCACATAATGAATATCTTTAAACATGTAGTTGTATTTATTAGCAATAAACAATTAATCAGTAGAAAACACATGCCAAGTGTCTAATTCTCACCACTTCCAATAAAGAAACAGACGTCTCCCACTGGCCAGTCAAGAGCAGATCTTGGCCAGGGCTCTGGCTTCTGCAGAGTAGGGCTATGCAGAGGTTTAAAAATTCTAGCAGGTTTGGTTTTGAGCTGTATCTGAAAGTTAAGTTCCAACAAGCTTGTCTTTTGACCCTCATTATGTAGTTAAGAGGATTTCTCTTATATATGCCATAACCAATTATTTTACTTAAATTGTAGCTATGCAAAAACAGTAACCATTCTTGGACATCATATCACTATAGAGGGGTTCACATACCTAAGACTACCATGCCTTCTCATTAGCTTTTGTGTTTTTCAAAGTTAGTAAAAATGTCTCAAGGTCTACTTATCTTTATGCTTTGTTAGTGGAATATACTGTCAGGATAACATTGCTTAATCAGCGGTAGTCTGTGACTCTTTGCCTCTTTAAAATACAATAACTATTTAAAATAACTCCTAATTGGCTACAACAATATTTCTAGCAAGAGCAGATGCTTTTTATTATCAGAAAGAAACTTAAGATGAGCTTTTCTATTCTCTCCCCATTCTCATGACTTTGTGAATAAATTCACAATCTCCTGTTAGTTGGGCTGCAGCTGGTACTTTTCTGTCTGTCTGCCTACACCAAGGCCAAATTCTACTGACACTCTAGTTTTGTGTCCAGCTTATGGTGTTTGAGCCTACAAGATGGCTGTGGGTTATGCTAAGTCTATACACAAGATAGCTGTGAGTCATGTCAAGTCCAGGTCTCTAATTACAACCCAGTGGTTCTCGTTCTCCTCTCATACCAGCAAAACCAGGAGTAACTCCACTTGAGGCACTGGTGTATGAGAAAGCAGAATTAGACCCAATATGTAAAGCAGTGAAGTACTTTTCAGGTTGCCTGATGGGTGTCTGTAGGATTTCAGTACTGTCTGTCTGTGTAAGGTGGTGCTCAGCTGCTTTCAGAAAGGCATTACCAAGAGAACTCTGAATGGATACACCAGCCCCACAGAGAATCCAGGCTGTCCCAGCTGACCAGTAGAGATTTACATTTTTCATAAGAGAGTCCAGAGAAGCAGTGCTGAATGAGGTAACTGTAGTATAGGCTCATCCATTCAAGCATTGTCCAGATAATCAGATAACCAAGCAGCTGCTAGAGGGATTGGCTGAAATCCCATCCTGAAAAATCCAAATGGCAACAGAGGGTGATGCTCCTACCCATGCGGAGGATGAGCACAAAGATGCATATTTTTAATGAGCAGTTGTAGAAAGGACTCAGTTGGATCTCATGTTGTGATGCTTCCTTCTCGCTGTTTACTGGTGAGTGTAAGTATCAGAATCTGAAGCTGATGTAATGGGATGAAAACAACTCACGGGAATTGGGGGTTTAGGAGGATAGAAGCAACAATGATGGGAAATTAAATCACTTGCTTCTTGTCAAAGCAGCTGACTATGAGATAAGGGACCAAAGATTCCAAGAGGAGACTGTGCGCCACAGAGCTGCTGCCTTTAGGAAACAATAATTACCTTTTTGTCCCACCAAAAAGCTTGAGGGTTCATACAAATATGCTTATCAGATGAGAGCAAGGGTGATGGCTGATAAAGCACCAAGGTAAACAGTCCAGATAAACTTGGGCAGGAAAACTTTGAGGGGAAAACTATATTTAGAGGCACTCCCTGGAGAATCTAGCATAATTATAAGGGGACTGATTTCGCCCTCATGTACGCTGGTGTTAATTAGGATTGACTCCACTGAAGTGAGTGTAGTTAGCCTAATGAAAGAGAAAATGAGGCCCAGTGTGTATTTCCTATGTTACATCCATTTTTGGGACTCCCCCAGGAGGTTCCGGTTTCTATTATTTAGAAGGATGTGATACTCCTCTTGCACAGTTCTCTCCTCATTTTGCTTGTAGTCAGAAGCACAAAGCTACTTTATAGCAGAGGAAATAGGTATGAAATGAAAAGCTAATGAACATGAATGAAGAAAAGGATCAGTAGGCCATTTGGAAACTAGGCAGGGAAACCTAAGAGCTGTACACAATGGGCCTGATTCATCCCTGGGTTAGTGTAGTTTTACACAGCTTTAATCTATTGAAGTTACACAAGCAAAAAAAAAAAAAAAAAAGGAATAGAGCAGTGGTGATTCAGGGCCAATATGTATGTACAACATGAAGTCAGAGCTAACAAGATAGTGGGTGGAAGATGACATGGATGGTAAAAGCTACCTTGTGAAGAATAAGAGAGCCTGGGTAGAGAAGCTTGTAAGAGGGCTGAAGTCCATTTAAAAACCACAAGTGAATTGTGTTTTCTTTGCGAACGTCAGTGATTTTCAAACAAACAACTGACCGACCTCCCAGTAGGAGCAGCTCTGAAGTGACAGGGAGAGGAAGGATGCTCAAGTAGTAGCAATGTCCCTTGATGGGGGGGAAAAATATTTTTCCCAGCCCAAAGTATGAAGCATAGGGTCTGCAGTATGGCCAGATATTAAGGTGAGGGGATCAATTGCTCTATATAACCTTTTTTACAGTGGCACAGTAACAAATATGTTGCTGGCACAGCATCAAGGAGCTACTGATCAGGAAGGTGGCCATTAGCCCCACCATCATCAGGGAGAAAAGGGGAAGCCAGCAAGCATCAGCTCCAGGCAGAGAAGAATGTGGGAAACAGCAGCTTCCAGCTGGTATCTCTTGCTATCTCTGCTTACAATGCTTCCTACCCTTTTTCCTGACAGATCCAATATCCCAAGCATTTCTTCAGGCACTGTTTCTGTTTAAGCGAACCAATCAAAAAACAGAATTCATAGAATGAGACTTAAGTATACATCTAGGAATACAAAATGTAGGCCATACTTACAGGATGAGGGACTCCATTCTGGGAAGCCGTGACCCGGAAAAAGATTTGGGGGTCGTGGTGGATAATCAGCTGAACATGAGCTCCCAATGTGAGGCTGTGGCTAAAAAGCCTAATGTGATCTTGGGAGGCATAAATGGGGATTTCAAGGAGGAGCAGAGAGGTTATTTCATCTCCGTATTTGGCACTGGTGTGACCACTGTTGGAATACTGTGTCTAGTTCTGGTGCTAACAATTCAAGCAGGACGTTGAAAAATCAGAGAGGATTCAGAGAAGAGCCATAGAATGATTAAAGGATTCGGAATCATGCCATGTAGCGATAGACTCAAGAATGTCAATCTATTTAGCTTAACAAAGAGAAGGTTAAGGGGTGACTTGATTTACCTATATGGGGGACAAATATTTAACAGTGGGTTCGTCAATCTAGAAGAGAAAGGTATAGCACAATCCAGTGGCTGGAAGTTGAAGCTAGACAAATTCAGACTGGAAATAAGGTGTACATTTTTAACAATGAGAGTAATTAACCATTGGAACAATTTACCAAGAGTTGTGTCGATTTTCTATCACTGACCATTCTAAAACCAAGATTGGATGTTTTCTAAAAGATCTGCCCAAAGAATTATTTTGGGGAAGTTCAGTGGCCTATTCCTCGGGCTCCTGGATTTTTGAATGGGGTTTGATCCATTAGGCATGCTCTGAGCATGCCAACCAAATTTGGCCCTGGAAGGAAAATAGGCGGACAAACACCCCTCTTCCCCCAGTTCGTGGATTGTGCTGGGGCTTCGGCTGGAGATGGGTGTGTGGATTTCTAAAGCGAGGCAGCAGTGTGCATGCCCAGAGGTAGAAACTTAGATGCCTAGGGAACTTTTGCAGTCGAAACATAAGTACTGACTGAGTTTAGGCACCCACAGGGTTAGACAGCAGCTGAACAGGAGTTTTGTGGATCACAGTGGAACCTAAAACGGGAACTTAGGCACCTAAGTATCGTTGTGTATCTGGGCTCCTATGTCAGAACCTGTCCAGACCATTGGCGTTCTCTTTGCCAAGCCTTGTGCACAACTAAACTATGACCCTCTTCAGAGAGGGCAGGCCTGGAATTTATGACAACTGCAAACAGAAGATGTGATGTATTGAACAGATTATGTGGGAAAATTGGGATTCAGATGGCGACAGAATGTTATCAATAAAAAAAAATATGAAGGAGTAGCTTTTTGAGGACAATCATTTAGAAGCACAAAGGTACTTTGAGGTTTGTGAGGCAACTTTCAGATTCATTTCAGACATGGCACATGGAAAGAAATGGAGGGCATGGGCAAAAGATAGCTAAAGGGATGGTAGTGGGGTAAGAGGAACACATTAGGTGCCAAACAGGATAATAAGGAAACAGTGAGTCACCTCATTCATGTCAAAACATAGGAAGATGTAATCTAAATTATACATGTCTCAAACTTGAACTTTACCCTCTAGTGACAAACAGTTCAGCAAAAGATGTCAACACATAGCATTTATTGTTTAAAGTCCTTCTAATAGCAACACTGCAGGGTCATTTATCTTGAAGTGTAGCATTTAAATAAAGCATTAGACTCTTTGCTGCCTAAGCAGTTTTTTTGTTCTGTGTCAGTGTTGTAGCTTAATGTGTGTGTCAGGGTTAAGACATTCTGGATACTCCTTACATGATAACTAACTCTGTAGCCTTGAAAATTTCTCTGGCATGGACAGTAGTTTTCAGTCATGAATGTTATCTCCTTTAAGAAATGTATAAAATAAAATGTGGCAGCAGGGCAAAATATTTTACAGGCAAAGGGGCATTTAATAATAATAGAATAATAACTGCAAAAGGGAGAATGGATAAGTAAAAATGCAGAAATGCATTTGCAAAACAATACATAATGATTCTGCCACTGTTACTCATGTTGAGTAGCACTTACTCATGTGAATTAATTCCACTAACCATTAACTTCAATCAACTAATTATTAGAGCAGCAAGATAACAACTTCTGGCAGGTAGCTTATCCTCCTCATGGTATGTTGCCACCAGCAATTACTGCTTATCAACTAAAATTATGAAAAGAGCAGAATGGGTGGTAGAAAGAAATGTATGCTTCAGCAGCAAGGAAATCATGAATCTGTCAAAAGAGCTGTAAGACTTCTATGGGACTACTAGTGGAGAAAAGTACTACTCACTTTAAGTGAGGGTGGCAAAACTGGGCCTTGGTAGGTGATTACTGTTACTGATTAGCTGCATATAGTTATGCAAAAGCCTCCCTATTATTGCTGTTACTCCATCCTCTTTCTCCATGCCTCTTTGTTTGTTTCACAAATCTGTTAGACTGGAAGCCCTTTGAGGCAATGTTTGTAATTTACCATATATTTGTCCAGGGCCTACCACAAGCAGGCCCATACTGAGCTGGGGACTCCAAGCTCTGCTACAATATAAATAAGAAATACTACTACTAAAGACAGAAGCAGTGTTAAATATTGTGACGATCCCCAGTAATATTTGATTACATAGTGCTTCAAATCTCAACTACATCCATCATACGGTATACAGATTTGATAAAAATGTCAAGCATTTGTCAAATACTAAACTACATGCAACACGAGTGACTGAAAAATTGGAGTGCTTTTAAGAAGGTTTTCGATCTGGGAAAGAAGTAGGAAATGCACATCAGTCTTATCAAAATAACTAACCAGAAATTAAAAACTAATTACAAACTGGGCTAACGAGTAGAAATATCTGTCAAAATAAAATCTGTTTCTTCACAAGGTAGGATTATTATTAGTTTGTGTTACAGTAGCAGCTAGGGACCCTGTACAAACACATACTGATAGACAATCCTTGTTTCAGACAGCTTTCAATCTAAATGGCCATAACTAACAAAAGGTGGAAGGACCAGAGGCACAGGAAAGTGAAGTGACTGGCACAAGATAGCACAACAAGTTAGTGACAAAGGCAGGATTAGAACTCCGGTCTCCTGACTCTCAGAACCTATATCCTATTTACTAGACGGCATTCCCTCAAAACAACACACTATAAGCTTCCAATTATCCTTCCACCAGATATGACAAAAGAAAAAATGAAGTAAAAATGCACCTATGCTCAAATGTGGCTAAGAACAAGAAGTGAGCTTTATCTTGAAGTTTTACTACATGGCAAATGGATGAAATGCTGTGGCTTGATGGAGACCTAACAAAGCAAATCAAGCAAATAACTTCATTCACTTTGAGAGGGTGATTTGAAGAGTTTTTGTCTCTCCTCAGTCCTCTTCTCTTGCTGCTCTTTTCCAAGCCCCCACATTCATAGCTGTTGAAGGATTACATTTCTTTTGTCCTCCATAGTACACATTTCAAAATATTAGGTGATAAACAGAAATGACTGATGGCAACATAGCATGAAGAAGATAAGCTAAGCTACTTGCCAGCTGTTCTGTATATGCAGTGAAGAATTGTTAACCGATATTAGAGATGATAAAATCCCTACATTGTTTTGTATCTGTTGGACAACTGCCATGTTAGATATATCGTATAGGAATAATCATTGTTGCTCTCATCGGTAGGTGCAATGGAAAGTTACCAGCCTGATAACCATCTGTAATCTAAAATCAGTAATCACCTGCCTCCCTCCAGCCCAACTACTCACTTGGGCTCTGAATCAATGACAGTGGAGTCAATAGATGACTCTCTTTGACTTCAGTGGGCACTGGATTGAGCCCTTGGAATGGAAAAGAAAACAAACCAACCCCAACACATTATCTATGAACTATCCCTCATTTTCCATCTGTGGTATAGATGCTGCTACTGGGATAAATGCTAAACTCAGTTATACCTGTGCAGACCCATGTTGTTTGGCCAAATCAAAAGGTGAAGATAGTGAAGGCTGGGTCAGTAATGTGTCTTTGAATTGGCATTAGAGAGTCTAAGGGGGTCTAAATTGGTGTGATTCATAGATTTTTAAGACCAAAACGATCATCTACTCTGACTTCCTGCATATCACAGGCCACGGGACTTTCCTGAATTACTTCTTCAAATCCAATAGCTTTTGCTGAGTTAGAGCCTGCGTTTTAGAAAAACATCCAGTCTTGATGGGGGTGGAGGCGGGGGGTGGGGTTCCAGTGCTGGAGAATCCACCAGAATCATTAGTAAGTTGTTACAGTGGTTAACTGACCTCACTTAACCTCTCCTTATTTGTAGTCTGCTTCAACCTCCAGCCATTGGATTTTGTTAAACCTTTGTCTGCTAGATTGAAGAGCCCGCTGCTATTAAATTTCAGTTTTCCATGTAAGTATTTATAGATGTGATCAAGTCACTTCTTGACCTCCTCTTTGGTAAGCAAAATAGACTGAAGCTCCTTGAGTCTTTCACTTGCCTGGAAGACATGGAAGCAGGTACAAGAGAAGACTGGGTGGGACCTACTTAACTTATAACTTCCCGATAGCTGCATTGTCACTTAACGAATACGTAAAAGCAGTTCATAGAGTTGTCTTTCTACTTGATAGGAGTAATGTATGTTTATGATGCGGGCACTGTAAAAGTTATGATTTAACTATTTGTTTCCCTGCGTTTATGTGCTTGGATTTGGTAAATAATGTGATGGGTATGAATACAGTTGTCACCTAGCAATGTTGTTGTTTTTAAGCAATTATCTTTTGCTTTTGGAATTTTACTGTATTCTATGCCTAGATAGTATGGGAACACCACCATAAAATAACTGAGGTAAATGGAGACTGGGCTTTTCTTTGTTTAGTTTAAAAAATCTATTATGTGTTTAAAAAGTGGCTGCTCTGCACATCCCATAACTTGTTCCCTAATACTTATTATGCATAAGCATATCTCTGTCAACACTGTGGCAGAGTTAAAATGGGAGTACATATAATTTTGAAATTGATTTACTCAGAATAGGCTTCAGAGTATATTGATTGATTTAAAAAGTCCTTAATTTAACATGCATTTGTATAACTGAACCAACAACATTCATTTAGGGACGTTTCAGCATGTATGGAGATTTGTAAGCAAACAACGACGTAGGAACTGAGGTTCAAGTTCCATAAGCAGCTTTTTTGGAATTATTGCCATCACGGTCAAGAAATTTAGGCCCTAAAATTTTGTCTATCTTAAAATCTGTTAAGCTGTGTGCAAAAATATTTTTCTTAGACAAACCAACAAGCATGGTCAAAGCACTAAAAGATAATAATTTATTTGTGATTTTTAAAAAAAGAGTAATAAAATGATACCATTTTACATAGCAGCTTGCACCCCAACGTGCATTAAAAATTGTGGTTGTGATCCTGCAAATCCTTACTTTATGCAGACAATGAAATTTCTCATGTGAATAAGGACTATTCATGGGAGTAAGAATTTACAGGACAATATCCATATACATACAGAACCACTGAAATTCATCCATCTCTGGAACTGAAAGGCAGCAAGCTGGATGTTGGATCACAGTGATTACAAGTAAAACTGTATGTGACCACCCCTATCTTTATACAAATTGTCATGAGATCTTTAAAATTGATACAGACATTCAAGGACTAGGGCAGGAGTGGGAAAACTACTGTCTGGGGGCAACATCCGACCCTTCAGACGTTTTAATCTGGCCCTTGAGCTTCTGCTGAGGAGCGGGGTCCAGGGCTTGCCCTGCTCCACGCGGCTCCAGAAAGCAGCAGCATGTCCTCTCTCTGGCTCCTAAGCATGGGGCAGCCAAGGGGCTCTGCACACTTCCCCCACCCCAACCACCACCCCCGCAGCTCCCATTGGCTGGGAACCACAGCCAATGGGAGCTGCAGGGGAGGCACCTGCGGACAGGGCAACATGCAGAGCTGCCTGGCTGCACAGGAGCCAGAAGGGGGACATGCTGTTGCTTCCAGGAGCTGCTTGAGGTAAAGTCTGCACCCCTGACTCCCTCCCCTAGCCCTGATCCCCCTCCTGCCCTCTGAGCCCCTCAGTCCCAGCCCAGAGCACCCTCCTGCACCCCAACCCCTCATCCCCAGAACCCTTACCCCCTTCCACACCCCAACCCCCCAATTTCGTGATCATTCATGGCCCGCCATACAATTTCCATACCTAGATGTGGCCCTCAGGCCAAAAAGTTTGCCCACCCCTGAGCTAGGGCACTGATTTTCAAAAGTAACTATAGATTTTTGGATTCCTCAGTATTCGGGAGACCATCTTGAGATGGTTTTCAGAAACTGCTTAGAACCTGCCCTCTGTCCCTCTACGGTGTCTGAAGCTGGGCACCAAATATCATAAGTCACTTGAAAATCTTTGCCTTTATTTTTAGGATTGTAGCAGAAATATCCACATAAAATAAAATGCACAGTATTCAAAATCCTGTGCTCCCTTTCTCCCTCTTCTGGTTCTTCAGAAATATTTAGCAAACATATAAAGTCCCATTCTTAGGAGCTGATTCAAAGCCCACTGAAGTCAACGGGAGTCACTTTACAGTACAAAAGTCACTATCACCACTAGTGCTGATATGAACTTTTGGTGGCAGACACAGCAAAGAGACCAGCGATTAAATAAGCATTGGAAGGGAAGCTCTCCTGCCCCTCAAAAGCATTCCTTCCAAGTCAGAGTTGAGGTATACTTGCTGACCTTTAGGAAAACTATATTATATAAATAACAGTATAAATGGTGATGAGTACATAGCATTTTATTAAAAAATAATTTTTAATAGTCTAAAAGTGAGTAGTGAAATTGTGTGTGTATGTGTGTGTGTATATATATATATATATATATATATATATATATATATATATATATATATAATTTGCAGGATCTGGGCCTGAATTGATACTTGTAAAATAGGTAAACAAACATGTTTGTTTACAAAATATTTTGTAAATTTACACCACCCTGTATATTTATTTAAAACTAGAAAGCCCTCCTTCCTACAAAAAATAAAATAAACACAATTAAACACCCTCCCTCCCACAAATGCCGGTATAACAAAACATCTTTCAACTGCAACAGTGAATTCCTGTTTAGCTAGCGTTGACTGTTCTCTCTTCTTGGATAAACTTGAGAGCAGCAGTAAGAGGCTCTTGGGGTGGTTTTATAATTCCCTTTTCTCTTCTCTACATCCCTTCCACCATCTCTTTTCTTTCTGGTTATGTCATTACATGACTTAAATATGAATCGAACATATACGTCTGGGGCTTTATATTTGCATTTTTCACATCTGGTTTGTATCTTTATAGTTTTAAAACATTATCCTAATTTAATCAAAAAATAATAAAACCTTAAAACTCAAGTTAATCTAAAATTTGTACTAAACAGCTATCACCACACTCAGGTTACAAACATCAGGCCAGAGCACCCAACACCCCCCATCCACAGTAACAAACCATGGGAGAGGCCAAGAGGAAAGAAGTCTGTGAGGATACTGAAGTATCATGGCTTTACTGGTGTCAAGTATCAGGGAGTAGCCATGTTAGCCTGTAGCCACAAAAACAAGGAGTCCAGTGGCACCTTAAAAACTAACAGATTTATTTGGGTTTATAGCTTTCATGCATCTGAAGAAGTGGTTTTTTTACTAATGAAAGCTTATGCCCAAATAAATCTTTAAGGTGCCTCCGGACTCCTTGTTGTTTTTATGGCTTTACTGGGACTCTCTTTGGCTGTGGGGTATTCCCACCATGCAGGCAGGGGGAAAGACAATATAGCCACAGGCTTTCCTGCCCCTCCTAATGCTGTGCTCTCCATTCCCTGCTCTCAGCTTGCTCAACATGATCATCTCAAACCCCACAGATCCCAACCTTGCAAAACACTTTCTTTCTATGGGGTCTTGACTTGGGGAAAGGATGGACAATGCTGTGGAAGCAGATGAGTCATTCCCTTCCACATAGGAAGGGTGGGGTTCACATGTGGAGGGGAACTTCCATGTGCTGATCTTGGAGGCATGATCTGGCCAGTGATATCACTGTCATTCACAATACAGTTTATGGCCCTAGACCTGCAATTTAGCATTTTAAGGTGGTTAGTAATTTTTACTCAGTACCATGAACTAAGTCACCCTGAATTATTTAATCCGCTCGAGCACACCATTATCACTAGGGCCCTACCAAATTCATGGCCATGAAAAATTCATAATGGACTGTGAAATCTGGTCTCCCCACGTGAAATCAGGTCTTTTGTGTACTTTTACCATATACTGTACTGATTTCACAGTGAGACCAGCGTTTCTCAAATTGGGTATTCTGACCCAAAAGGGTGTTGCAGGGGGATGTTGCAAGGTTATTTTAGGTGGTCATGGTATTGCCACCCTTACTTCTCTGCTGCCTTGAGAGCCGGGCAGCTGGAGAGTGGTGGCTTTTGGCCAGGCACTCAGCTCTGAAGGCAGTGCCCCACCAGCAACAGTGCAGAAGTAAGCGTGGCAATACCACACCATGCCACCCTTACTTCTGTGCTGCTGTCTTCAGAACTAGGTGGCCGGAAAGTGGCGGTGGCTGACCGAGGGCCCAGCTTTGCAGACAACAGTGCAGAAGTAAGGGTAGCAGTACAGCAACCCTCCCTACAATAACCTTGCGACTCCCCCCTCACAATTCCTTTTTGAGTCAGGACCCCTACAATTACAACACTGTGACACTTCAGCTGAAATCATGACATTTACAAATTTAAAAATCCTATGACTGTGAAATTGACCAAAATGAACTGTGAATTTGGTAGGGCCCTAATTATCACCAAGAACTTCATAGTAACTGAGCATAAAACTTCCTACTCCAAAGGACAGGCTGCCATCTTCTCTACCTGATGTAGAGGGCCTAAAATGCTAAGTAGCAGGATGATCTGAATCCTGCTTATCCTTTTTTGAGTGGAAATTGTGTTCCACATAGAGACATGAGAGGTTTCTAGGTGGTCATGGATCAACTTTTATGCTCACTGTTACTATGAAGTTCTGAGCAGGGCTATGCCTAGAGGGTTGCAGGGCCTGGGACATAGGCACTGAGTTTCTATCTGCAGCCCAGGCCCCAGCCCCACTCCACCCCTTCCCCCAAGGCCCTGCCCCACCTCTTCCCCTCCCAGTTCCGCCCTACCCCTGAGCATGCTGTGCCCTTGCTACTTCCCCCTCCCCCCAGCGCCTCCAGACACTGTGAAACAGCTGATTGGCAATAGGTGGTGGTGCTCATCCACAGGTAGGAGGCACTGGGGGAAGGGGGAGGTTCGTAGGGGGGCTCCTCCTCACCTCTCTGTCTGCCTTCTCATGAAGTGCTGGGCTCCCCAAAGCGCAGGGCCCCGGGGCAGTTATCCCGATTTGCCATACCCTAGAAATGGCTCTGGTTCTGAGTTACAATTAGGGCTCTACCAAATTCACAGTCCATTTTGGTCAATTTCACTGTCATAGGATTTTGAAATTTTGTAAATTTCATCTATTTAAATCTGAAGTGTTACAGTATTGTAATTGTAGGGGTCCTGACCCAAAAAGGAATCGGGGGGGGGGGGGGGGAGTCGCAAGATTATTGTAGGTTTCAGAGTAGCAGCTGTGTTAGTCTGTATCTGCAAAAAGGAAAGGAGTACTTGTGGCACCTTAGAGACTAACAAATTTATTTGAGCATAAACTTTTGTGAGCTACAGCTCACTTCACTGGATGCATACCTCTGATGAAGTGAGCTGTAGCTCACGAAAGCTTATGCTCAAATAAATTTGTTAGTCTCTAAGGTGCCACAAGTCCTCCTTTTCTTTTAAAGGTTATTGTAGGGAGGGTTGCAGTATTGCTACCCTTCTGCACTGCTGCCTGCAGAGCATGGATCTGTTGCAAAATCATTCATCACAGACAGAGACAATGAAAAGCTTCTTAAAAATTATGTTAGAGGAAAAGTACTGAGTTTCTCTCTTTTATTCTGTATGTTTTTAGTGATTTTTTTTAAATACACAAAATGGAGATAGTAGGAAGAGACATATAATCATAGCGTGGGAAAATGTAGACTGTAAAACCCAAAGGATTAAATGAATAAAGTAAAAGAATTGCTTGTCCCCTATTTCGCAGGTGCTGGTAAATACTCACCATTCCTTCAGCGATACTTTGCAGATTATCTTGGGGCTTCTTGCAGATGCAAATTGGGTGTGTGGCCAGCAGGAGGAAGGAAGAGGAAGTGAGAGCTGCAGCAGCAGAATGTGTGTTTCAGTCTGATGATGGGATAGAGTCAGAAACACCAAAACAGCAGCGGTAAAAAGCCCAACTTCAATGGTGGGAGAGGCGCGGGCCGGGGAAAGGAAACGGCGGAGCTGCCAGGCGCTCGCTGCCGCAGGGCAGCAAACTTCACCCCGGCTCCACTCTGCACTTGGCTGCTGGGGGTGAAGGTGGTGCCTGGGTTTTTAAGGTACTTTCGTTTCCGTTTGGGCAGGTCTGCGGGGGGATGCAGGGTGGGCTGAGAAGGCTCTCGGGGAGAGGGGTGCGGGGTGGGGGGAGGCGCCGCGGTAGGGGGTGCCCCTGGCAGTGCAGTGGGGGGAGAGGGGAGCACGTTGCTGTGGACGCTGGAGGGGCCGGGGGGGGCCGCCGTGGGAGGAGGAGGAGGGGGGTAGGATGCTGGCTGTGTGTGTGGGGGGGGGGGGTGGCAGGCGGCTGCAGGAGGAGAGCCCGCACCTGGCTGAGGCTGCGGGGGAGGGTTGGTGGGAGACGTGCCCGCCTCGGGGGGGAGCGTGGCCCCGGCTGTGCTGGGGAAGGGGGAAGCGGCTGACATCGCGCTGAGGAAGAGGAAACGCAGCCGCCCTCCCTCGTGCTTGTCAGCGCGCCCGCCCGCCCCGTGTCGCGGCCGGGGCAGCCTGGGGGGCAGGCGGGGCGGGGGCGGGGGCGCAGCCTCCCTGCCCTTTGCGGGCGGCGCGCTGCTTTGCCTCCCCGGCCCCGGGCGCTGGGAGCAGCGCTTCGCTCCTTGCCCTCAGCCGCTAGCCCGGCCCCCTTTTCCCAAACTGCCCTTCCACTCGCCCCCCCCCCCCCGCTCCCGTGACACTACCTGCCCCCGCGCGTCCCCCCCTTCTGCCCCCCGCCTCTCATCCCTGCCCTGTCCTCCTCCGACCCAGCCACTCTCCAGAAACAGGAGGTTTTGGTGCGTGTGTGCTGTTTTTGTCATTTTTTTTTGCGGGGGGGGGGAGGGGGTTGTTGGTTGATGTCTCCCCAGCCACCCGCAGATCCCTCTCTGCTGGTCCTGTTGTTGCAAAGTGCTGGGCCGTGGCAACTTGGTCTTACAGACAGTTGACCTCATAAAGTGGGTTGGGAACATCTGTGTTAGCAATTGCGTGTACTCTGCAAATGCACTCAGGCAAACACAAGGCTGTCTGCAGAGCAGTCACTTGTGCATGTAGCTCTAATGCATAGAGGGGATCATTCTGAAGGTTTGATGTGCTCTTTAATATGTTGGTGGAAGAGGATGGTTGAACTAAGATTCTTTTCTTGCTCTGCTTTTCCCCCCCACCCCATCATATATTTGAAGCTTGAAGATTAAGGGTTCCCTGCACACAAACTTGTACTGGTTTAGTAAAGCTGATACAAGAATGGATGCTCTTTTTTCTTCTTCTGTTTAAGAATGGCTTATTTTGGTTTAGTTTATATCTGTTCCTAATCTGTACAAGATAAAATAAAATAAACTTGGTTTAAACCGAACCAAGAGTTGCTGGTGCCAAATGAGTTTAAAAAGAAACCTTAAGTTTAAGCAGTGCAACTCTGCATGTAGTCCAGCCCTTAGTTCATTGTTGTTAATTAGTCACCTTCTTCTGAGTTCATGCCTCTTCCCTTTGCCAAGAACTTTTACTCAGTATTCAAGAGCTCTCAGTAGGGGTTGCCTTTTCTAAGATCTGTCCGCATAGCAATAAATATGATCTGACTGAGGATGCATTTCATATAAAATTATTGTACTGGAATGTGGCTGGGAATTATGCATAGCCATGGCATACAACCCCTTAAACCAAGTGGGTATGAAATACCCAAGTGGGTATGTAAGTGGATTGTGCAGTTTTTTGGCTTCAAGTCCGTACAAAGTTTATTTTTGAATATATTTCCCTTGCAGAACTAACACAACTGTCCAGCTCTCCCCTGAGAATGTATAAGAAATTTCAAAGTTCCTGAAAAATAACTGAGTACATTTTGCAAAAAGAAAAGGAGTACTTGTGGCACCTTAGAGACTAACCAATTTATTTGAACATAAGCTTTCGTGAGCTACAGCTAAAAGAAAAGGAGTACTTGTGGCACCTTAGAGACTAACCAATTTATTTGAGCATAAGCTTTCGTGAGCTACAGCTCACTTCAATGAGCTGTAGCTCACAAAAGCTTATGCTCAAATAAATTGGTTAGTCTCTAAGGTGCCACAAGTACTCCTTTTCTTTTTGCGAATACAGACTAACATGGCTGTTACTCTGAAACCTGTCATTATGCAAGAATACATTTCAGAAGCACCATATTTTATTATTACTTTTATAAGCCTGTCTTTTAACCTGCCAAGGGTGAAATGTGGGACAAACACCCTGAAGAGAGAGCCAAAGATGATAATAGTGCCAGAAGTGTATAATGTGTTAACTTTAGTGCAGACAATATTGTCTATAATCTGAGCTTCATGATATAGCATTTTGATGTAAATACATATACTCGAAATATGTTCATAAATATCTCATTTTTCTTTAGATTTTGAGCCTAGGTTGTCGGAGTGTCCCTTATTAAGATCCTTATCAAGGGAAAAGTTGAGAAAGAACTAGAACTAAATCCTTTATTATTCACAACTGGGATGTGGGGTAGACAATTGGATTATCTATCTCATCAATGGGTACCAAACCATGCTCTTTCTAGATGTTAGAAATCATTCAGTGTTCATGCAAATTGGCTTCTTTGCAGTTACATACCTACTAGATCACTCAACCCATGTTGAATATTTCTCAATGCAGAAAAATACCTGCTTTTTTCATAAGACTCATTTCACTCTGTCTTGAGTTCAGAAGATCAGAAGTGTTGTGTTTTCCAAGCCACCCAGTTCCATGGTGGAAAATCTGTTTAATTCTAGTGGTATACCTAACAGCTGTAATCTGGCTGTGTAATAGTAATTAGGTAGGGAGGAGAAAGAGAACTAGTGGTAATTTACTGGTAAACCTCCCTGTGGTATAGCATTAAGGAAGCATGTGTGACAACACACATTTTAGGGAGTGATTAAATCATCTTGCAGCAACTTTTAAAATTCACTTGGGTTAGTTGGGTAATAAAGGTTAGTATCATGTTGCTGCATTAACTGTATTAAACAGGTACTGTTGGCAGATACTGCAGTTAGTGTAACCCTTTGATCATTTCATCTGATGTAGTAAACTAGAGATATACCTAATTATCAGTTTCTCCAGGCAGTGAAGCTGTGCATTTAAATGGGTTAATAATTTTTTGTAATCCTATTGAGAATCACAGTGCAGCATCATACAATTTGTGTCTTCTCTGTAGGTTGCAGTTTAGGTAAGAGTGTGGCTGTCTGAGTTTCCTTTGTGAGCAGCAGAAAAGAAATTGAGGATTTCTACCCTTTTGATCTTGAATTTTCCAGAAGTTGTTGAATTATGCTAGGAAAAATATGATAGAATTAAAGCTGAATGGATTTTGATGGCTGAGTAGGTGGACTATTTTACTGATTAATGCTAGAACAATTGTATTTTTATCAATGAAAGTACCTACGGTTTAACAATATATTTTATAGATTATATATGTAGAATATTTTTAGAAATGCAGTAGATTAATGCAAAACAATACTTCAACAATGATCTACTCCGTTCCATCTCTCAGCATTTAAGTGGATTGCATTGTGTTCATTGTACTGACAGAGGTGATTTGATTTTTTTTCCTTATTGTTAACTTGTCACATGCTCTCTACCGGTGTATAACCGAAAAAGTAAGTACTACCGGAGGTTTAACTGTTACTGAAATACTGCTGCATGTATGACACTTCCTTATAGCATTGCCCTTCTGTGGCAAATTGCAGATCTACAGTGCTGATGCTCCACCCTTCCTTCCGCTCTTTGTTTACTCTCCTAATAGAAATCTCTTTGATTATAAGGTTTGAGTTCACATATTTTCTTTGCCATGAAGTTCAGTCTTTTGAAAGGTGTTTGGGTGTGATCTCATGTTTTCCATGCTGACACAGGCAATGCCTGGACATTTAAATATTGTTTCTTTCGTTAAATTTAGTAGATGTATTTAGTGCATGTGAAAGTGAGAGACTTGATATCCTTGGGTATAACTGACTAGTGCAAGCTTTCCCAAACAGCTCTTCCAGTCCACCTCCACACTGAGATGCAGTATGTACCTCCTGTTACTCCAGAATTGGGTCTCACCTCTGTTGAGTAGATTGTCAATCATAGCACTAAAGTCTTTTGTGGTTCTGTGACTTTGATAAGGATCTATTTGAGATAGTCATGAGGCCATCAAACACAATTTCCTTCCCAAGTTGTGACCCTTTTATCACTTGAATTCAGGTCTCCAGAAGTAAGTGATGCATTTTGCTGTTGATAAATAGGATAGGGTTTAGAGAAGAGCCACAAATATGATTAAAGGATTGGAAAATATGGTTTATAGACTCAATCTGTTTAGTTTGACAAAGAGAAGGTTAAGGGGTGACTTGATCACGGTCTATAAGTACCTATATGCGGAACAGATATTTGACAATAATCAAATTTGATAATAGAGGGCATTTCACTCTAGCAGACCAAGGTACAGTAAGATCCTGAAGTTAGACAAAGTCAGACTAGAAATAGGGCACATTTTTTTTTAACCAATGAGGGCAATTAAACATTGGAACTATGGTGATGGTAGATTCACCATCACTGGCCATTTTAAAATCAAGATTGGATGTTTTTAAAAGATATATGCTCTAGTTCAGACAGAAATTAATTCAGGGAAGTTCTATGGCTTGTATTATACAGGAGGTTGGACCTGATAATCACAATTGTCTCTTTGGGCCTTATAAATCTCTGAATTATAGTCAATGAATCTTTTTGTCTGGCTTAGGTTCATGTGTGCTATATGTCCTTATCAAAGTATTTTAAAAAATACTCTCGTAAAATGGATTTTAAGAATCCTGGAGACTGAAGTCTGCCATTCATCCACAGAAAAGGCAGTGGCAATGCAAACTTCTCCACATTGCCTTGCCAATGTACATCAGCACTGTTCTGAAGGGACCACTTGTAGGGGGGAGAGAGTAGTTCAAGTCTCCATGCCTGTGTCAAGCTATTGCATGGGTCTTTGCTGTACGTGATCTTTTTATCACAAGTTTTGCAAGACACAAACGGGTGATTTATGGATAGGTTGGCAGCCCTAATATTAAATTTCCTTGTTGTTATCCAGTTGTTGTTAGAACAGAATCGGAAACCGAATGCTACAAGGAATTGGTAATGTGTTTTACCTCTCTCGCTCATTCAGGTCTAGTACTAAGGCATTGATTTCTGAAACTGTGGTCTGTGTATCACCATTAGTTTGTGGAACACTTGCTGATGGGCCAAGGAGAAGTGGTGGTTACATGCCGTTTGCTCCTTCTCCTTGCTTCTGTCTGCCAAACAGCATTAAAAGTCAGCTAAAAATTTATTAAATATTTTCTGGTATCAATTTTCCATGTAAACAACTGCTGTAGTGGCAATAGGGATGTTATTGATGGACAGTGGAAAGAAAATAGATCTGTGGAATTAATTGTGAATGAGAGTGGAGGGGTCCCTTTCTGCTAAGATATAGCCCATACTGTGAAGAAGTTTGGGAACCTCTGCTCTTAGCCATTACCTTAGAATGGTCATTTGGCCTATGTACAGTGAGTTAGTTTCAGTCCAGTTCTAGTGGACAAGATAAACTGTGGTGGTGTGAGTTTTCCTTTGGAGTTGTCTAGTTGGCAATGGAGAATATTTGGTGTGTGTTACACATACTAGTGTACACTCCTTGTCAGTATAGATGCAGCCTAAGTGTACATCTACACAGTCCATGGCAGTAAGCCTCCCAGCCTGGGTCAACAAGACTCAGACTTGTGAGGTTCCCACTAGTGCTCTAAAAATACCTATGTAGACAGCATCTTGAAGTTGCAGCTTGAGCTGGAGTGTGGGCTTTGAAGCCCACCTCCTCTCCCTTAGCGTGGTATGAGATGGGAGAAGGTAAAGCAGGAAAGAGCATATGGGGAGATCCATATTGCTCTAACAAGGACACTGGGGACTCCTTTCTAATCCAGGGGAAAAGTGTGTGTGTGTACCTTTTGTACAGCGTCTGGTACACAGTGGTTAAAAAGCTTCTGATCTTGCCAAATTATTTTTGTATTTGGTGTGACACAAAAAGTGTGTGTGAAATCACTACCTTACCTCTCACTCCAAACTCACAATCATTTCTTACCACTCTTTTCCAACCCTGCAGTGCGAATAGGAAAAAGGTATTAGGGTACAGACATTGTATCAAGTTTCATGCTTGTGTGCATTAAAATAGGCTGACTATAAATTCCTGGAAAACATTTTTTTTTTTTAAATCACATATTAAATCTGAATTGTAATTAAGGGGGTATTCAATTTACTAAATTTTGGTAAACATTGCTTTTTCCTCCTCATTTCCCTACCTGCCCCTTTATTATTTATTTATGTTACCATAGTGCTTAGGAGCCCCAGTCATGGATCAGGAGGACCCCATTGTGCTAAGTGCTGTACAAACACAAACCAAAGAGAGAGCGAGCCCCTGTTCCAAATCTAAGGAGTGGTCTACACTAGAAAATTAGATCGACCCAGCTACATTGCTCAGGGGTGTGAAAAATCCATACCCCAGAATGACATAGTTAAGATGACCTAAATTCCCATGTAGACAGTGCAAGATCAATGGATCTTCCGTCAACCTAACTATTGCCTCTTCGGAAGGTGGATTAACTACCTTGATGGGAGAACTCCTCCCGTTGCTGTCTAAGTGTCTACACTGAAACGCTACAGTGGTGCAATTACAACGCTGCAGCTGTGTTGCTGTAGCTTTTTAAGTGTAGATATAAAGTAAGTATAAGACCAGAGACGACAGATGGATACAGACAGATGGGGGAATACAGCAAAGCAATGAGACAGTACAGGTCAGTATGATAGGCAGTGGTATCAGCACACCAGCACACTATATTGTAGGCATCACAGGAAAGGAGTGTTTTGAAGGAGGAGATGTGAAAAAATGAAAGCAAAAGCAAGCCCGTATCTCCCTATATCATTTTCTCCCCCACCATGCCTGCATCACTGGATACAGACTTTTGTATTACCTTCTACAATGAAGATGTTCATTTATCCAGTATTTTGTTTGTGTTTCCCCCTCCACACACACACAATAAAATAATCTATGATCCTGGCCCGTGGATTTTCAGCAAGGGTGGTTCAAAAATGGTTTCCAAATCCTGTCAGATTCTTCTAATTTATTTTATATAGTTTACCTGTTCACATGCAGCTGTTTCTACCAGATTGACAATCTGTTCCATCTTGGATATCCTTGATATATCTTTCAAAATAGCATTTTTGCCATCATTTAAATTTTATTGGAATTAATCCACTTGCATTTTTCTAGAAGATATTTTTGTTTTGAGTGGTTTCAGAGTAACAGCCGTGTTAGTCTGTATTCGCAAAAAGAAAAGGAGTACTTGTGGCACCTTAGAGACTAACCAATTTATTTGAGCATGAGCTTTCGTGAGCTACAGCTCACTTCATCAGATGAATACCGTGGAAACTGCAGCAGACTTTATATATACACAGAGAATATGAAACAATACCTCCTCCCACCCCACTGTCCTGCTGGCAATAGCTTATCTAAAGTGATCATCAGGTGGGCCATTTCCAGCACAAATCCAGGTTTTCTCACCCTCCACCCCCCCACACAAATTCACTCTCCTGCTGGTGCTAGCCCATCCAAAGTGACAACTCTTTACATAATCAAGTCGGGCTATTTCCTGCATAAATCCAGGTTTTCTCACATCCCCCCCACCCCCATACACACACAAACTCACTCTCCTGCTGGTAATAGCTCATCTAAACTGACCACTCTCCAAGTTTAAATCCAAGTTAAACCAGAACATCTTGGGGGCGGGGGGGGTAGGAAAAAACAAGAGGAAACAGGCTACCTTGCATAATGACTTAGCCACTCCCAGTCTCTATTTAAGCCTAAATTAATAGTATCCAATTTGCAAATGAATTCCAATTCAGGACAGTGGGGTGGGAGGAGGTATTGTTTCATATTCTCTGTGTATATATAAAGTCTGCTGCAGTTTCCACGGTATTCATCTGATGAAGTGAGCTGTAGCTCACGAAAGCTCATGCTCAAATAGATTGGTTAGTCTCTAAGGTGCCACAAGTACTCCTTTTCTTTTTGTTTTGAGTAGTTCCCCAATTAGGTAATTTTATTAAGTATTTGCCAGAGATTCTCTCATATGGTTCTTGCATTCTCTGCAGACTCCTCACAAATAAGTTGCCTATGTACTTTCAGGATCTACAGCTCAAATTATTATTACACAGACATTAGGAGTACAGAACAGTCTGTGAAATGATACATCATCCCATTTTTAGCTGTCACTTTAATACAGACATGTTAAACCATATTTTTTCTTCTCATGCTTGTTTTAATTAAAAGGGAGACACGGTCAGTGTTTAAGAGGAAACTTTAGATTCCTCAAGCATGATGGTTTCTAGCCCCCCCCTTTTTTTAAAACCCCACATATCAATGGCTGCCTGTTTTGGGCAGATGATCTCATTTCCTAGAGTCTTTTGCATATATTGTTGAAGTTGCAAATATTGACAAAAAAAATTTCTCTCTAGAGCTATTTTTAAATCTGTGAAATTTACAAAATGTCCTTTTTATGAAATAAATCTAACATTTTAAAGTTAGATAAAAACAAAACAATGCAAAAGATGCCAACAGGCCAATAAAGCAACGCTGTCCACATGAAAATCTCATGCCAGCCTTAATTTTTTTAGTTAGTTTTGCAAGTAATGCCCAAGATTACCATAACTGAAAGTGTTGAGGTGTTTTTTTTAATTGTACATTTGACAGTGCTTCGTCTGTTTCACTCTTCCCAGGTATAATCAGTTAGACCCTGATTCTGCCATCACTTACAAACATGCTTAATGTTAAGCATGTGAGTAGTTCCATTCATCTTATTCACATGCTGAAAGTTAAATGCATATGTAAAATGTTTGCTGGTTTGGGGCCATAAGTCAGTTTCCCTGATGTTGCCTTGAGCTTTCACACAAACATTTTGAAATAAGCAAACGTAACTGTAAAAACCTCCACGAAAATTGGTAGGGAGATATTGTGTGTGTGTGTGTACGTATGTATAAAGGGGTGGGGGAGAGAAGAGATGTGTTTACCAGAAAGGATGACTGAATTTGTTTTAAGAAACTGATTAGATTTCAAGTTGGCAGTGTCCCTTTACCTATTGTTGGACACTGCTTTGATGATGAAGATTCCAGTCTAGATATTTTGGTATTGATTTTGTATCTAATGTGAAAAATGTTATTCCCTCTCCAATTATTCTTCATTTACAATTCACACAAGCAAAAATGTGCAGGGTTTGTGGGGTTCTGGATTCCTCTTAGGATCATAAAAATAACCCAAGTTAGTCCTACGAGTGTTGTTATAATGCCCATATTGAGGATAATTCTTTAAAATAATATTCCATGTGTTGAGGTATACATAAATATGTTGCTCTTAAATGCCATAGAAATAAGGAATTCATAAATACTAAAATCATCTGTCTTATGGTTAGGCAGTGCTGTATTAAGGTGGTGGGTTGCCGTGTATGTGTCTTCACTTACAGAAAGAAAGAGACATGGTTATGATACAGGCTAATATATTGCCATTTTTACTCCTAGCACTGTTGCATATATTTGTTACATTCCAATGGCATCTTTTCCATCACTTTATTTTTTGGAATATAGTCACACATTAGTTTTCATAGCAACAATGGTAGCTTCAGCTGGAAATTGAAACCTGATAAGTATTGGCTCATAACTACAAAAGCAGTTTATCCAAAATGTCCAAGCACTGAGCCAAACCAAGGTTTCTTTAAAACCTCTCTTTACCCCGAAATATAAGTATTAGTCTCTTCATTCTGGAAATGAAATTCAATATGTCATTCGGCTAGTAGGCATTCAAAATGCTGGACTCTCCCACCTCCCCCCTCAGTTTTTTTTTGCTTTTCCCTTCGCCAAGTGCCAGGTCACACAACTATTGTCTAACTCTACCCCCTGTGATACAAGTGCATTCCTCATATCAACCTTCCCCCCTAGGAATAGCCAGACACAGGTCCCTCCTTACTTCCTAGGCTCACAAAATTCAGGATCTAGATGTGGGTCTAGGTTTGATCTGTGCCATTTATGTGAATCATCTTTGGTAATCCCCTCTTGCATGTACACCTCTCTTGTTGCTGTAAATCTCCCCTCCCTGGAAAGTATGAAGATTGAAACAGACTGCTTCTTATTAGTCAGCAAAGGGCAGAGTGGCCATTACTAACAACAGTAGTTACAGCATAGCAGAAGTTTGTGGAAAAATTACAAAACCCTCAAAATCTTTCCCCACTTTCCTTCAAATTCGCAAAAATGACCTATGCTTGTGGCAAAACCTGCAAAATCCTGTGGTTCTTCTCTTTTGTGTGTGTGTGTGTGTGTGTGTGTGTGTAAAGAGCCAAGTAAAAAGATTTCTGAGTGAATTGGGCCCCTTTTCACTGAAAGATTGTTCTAGTTTAGAGCAAAGACGTCAAATTTCTTTTAAGAAGTACAGGAAATTTAGAATTTTACTTGTTTTTATGTGAAAATCATCATTTTTGTAGGAATTTCACTAGAAACTAAAATTTGAGTCACAAAATAATGAAACTTAACATGTGAAACTTTGAAAGAACAAAATGTATCATTTTCACACAGCTGTGGTGCAGAATAGTATAAACAGTATAAGAACATAAGAATGGCTGTACTGGATCAGATCAGTGGTCAGTTTAGCCCAGTATCCTGTCTAGGGTGACCAGATGTCCCGATTTTATAGGGACCGTCCCGATTTTTGGGTCTTTTTCTTGGCTCCTATTACTCCCCACTCCTTGTCCCGATTTTTCACACTTGTTCTCTGGTCACCCTAATCCTGTCTTCTGAAAGTGGCTGGTACCAGATGCTTCAGAGGGAATGAACAGAGCAGGACAATTATTGAGTGATCCTTCCCTGTTGTCCACGCCCAGCTTCTGACAGTCGGAGGTTTAGGGATACCCAGAACATAGGGTTGTGTGTCGGACCATCTTGGCTAATAGCCATTGATAGACCTGTCCTCCATGAACTTATCTAATTATGTTTTGAACCCAGTTATACTTTTTGCCTTTACAATTTCCCTGGGCAACAAGTCGCACAGGTTGATTGTACTTTGTATGAAGAAGTACTTCCTTTCGTTTGTTTTAAACCTGCTGCCTATTAATTTAATTGGGTGACCCCTGGTTCTTGTATGCTGTGAAGGACTCAATAACACTTCGATATTTGATTTCTCCAAACCATTTATGATTTTATAAACAACTATAATATCCCCCCTTAGTTGTCTCTTTTCTAAGATGAAAAGTTCCAGTCTTTTTAATCTCTCCTTGTATGGAAGTTTTTCCATAACCGTAGTCATTTCTGTTGTGCCTCTCTGTACTTTTACCAATTCTAATATATCTTTTTTGAGATGGGGTGACCAGAACTGCATGCAGTATTCCACATGTTGGTGTACCATGGATTTATATTGTAGCATTATATTATCCGTCTTATTATCTATCCCTTTCCTAATGGTTCCTAATATTCTGTTTGCTTTTTTGACTGCTGCTGCACATTGAACAGATATTTTCAGAGAACTGGCCACAATGACTCCATGATATTTAAGTCGTAACAGCTAATTTAGACCCCATCATTTTTTATGTATAGTGGGGATTATGTTTTCCAATATGCCTTATTTTTGCACTTATCAACATTAAATTTCATCTGGTATTTTGTTACTCAGTCACCTAGTTTTGTCAGATCCCTTTGTAACTCTTTGCAGTCAACTTTGGATTTAACTATTTTGAGTAATTTTGTATCATCTGCAAAGTTTGCCATCTCACTGTTCACCTCTTTTACAGATCATTTATGAACAAGTTGAACAATACTTGTTCCAGTACAGATCCTTGGGGGACCCTGCCATTTGCCTCTCTCCAGTGTGAAAATTGACCATTTATTCCTACCCTTTGTTTCCTGTCTTTTAACCAGTTATTAATCCATGAGAGGACCTTCAGTCTTATCCCATGACTGCATGGTTTGCTTAAGACCTGCGGTGAGGGACTTCATCAAAGGCTTTCTAAAAATCCAAGTACACTATATATCCACTGGATCACCCTTGTCCACATGCCTGAGAGTTCTAATAGATTGGCGAAGCATGATTTCCCTTTAAAAAAGCCATGTTGATTCTTCCCCAACACATCATGTTCATCTATGTGTCTGATAATTCTGGGGTTTTTTTTTTTTTTTTACTAGAGTTTCAACCAGTTTACCTGGTACTGAAGTTAGGCTTACCAGCCATTAATTGCAAGGATCTCCCCTGGAGACTTTTTTTTTTTAAATTGGCATTACATTAGCTATCCTTCAGTCATTTGGTACAGAGCCTGATTTAAGTGATAGGTTACATACCCAAGTTAGTGATTTCATGGTTGAGTCCCTTCAGAACTCTTGGGTGAATACCATCTGGTCTTGGTGACTTATTACTTTTTAATTTATCCCAAAACCTCCTTTACTGACACCTCAGTTTGGGACAGGTCCTCAGATTTGTTACCTAAAAAGGAAGATTCAGGTGTGGGAATCTCCCTCACATCCTTTGCAGTGAAGATAATGAGAATTATTAATTTAGTTTCTCCATAACGGCTTGTCTTTCTTGAGTGCTCCTTTAACATCTCAATCATCCAGTGGGCCCACTGATTGTTTGTCAGGCTTCCTGCTTCTGATGTAGTTTAAAACATTTTTGCTGTTAGTTTTTGTGTCTTCTGTTAATTACTCTTCAAATTCTGTTTTGACCTGACTAATTATATTTTTACACTGGACTTGCCAGAGTTTGTGCTCCTTTCTATTTTCCTCTGTAGGTTTGACTTTCAATATTTAAAGGATGACCAACTCTTTTACTCTGTTTAGGCAGGGTGTCTTTTTTTGTTTTTGTTTTTTAATTTGCGGTATGCATTTAGTTTGAGCCTCTATTATAGTGTTGTTGGTGTTCCTCTGAGACCTCTTCCACTAGATTCCCCAAGAACTCAGTTTGACTCCAGTCTCATAACTCAGGTTCCTTTATTTGGCATGCAGCAAAGCTGCACTGAGTTGATCAGACTCAAGTGTAGGGGATGGTACAGGACGTGCCATACATCCAAAGTTACACAGCAAACCTCTTCCTTCATATACGTTTACACATTACATTGCATCACACGTTTGGGACTGACTCATTCACTTTGAAGCAATCTACGTACAGCATGCACTGTCAGTGCATGACTTGTTCTTTCCTTCATCTTACATTTCAGGCTTATATCGTCCATTGTAAATGGTTCTTTGGGTGTTACTTATCTTAGCTAGTTACAGACAGTCTGTTTCCAGACTGTGCACCCATTTACCTCCTCCCTAATCCTGTCTCCCAAGAAATGAGGTCTCAGCCACATGCAATTATTCATGTCAAGCCAGGCCTATATTCTACGGCTCTTGTTTTTCTTTTTTATATTTGCGATATTTTTATTTTCATTATATTCCAGTCTTTTTGTGCTTTTTTAAAAGTTTTTATTTTAATTGTTATTTATACAATTTTATGATACAACTTATTTTTATTTTTTGGTAATATTTATTTTACATTATAGTTAAATAGAACACTTGTATATAATTTTAATGGTTGGATGTTTTATTATGTTTTTGGGTGGTTATTGCACTATTTAAAGTAGCTTTATTAATGATGATTAATCAGTTCTGGGTCCGGTTCTGTTCAATATCTTCATCAGTGATTTAGATAATAGCATAGAGAGTACACTTATAAAGTTTGAGGATGATATCAAGCTTGGAGGAGTTGCAAGTGCTTTGGAGGATAGGATTATAATTCAAAATGATCTGGACAAACTGGAGAAATGGTCTGGAGTAAAAAGGATGAAATTCAATAAGGACAAATGCAAAGTACTCTACTTAGGAAGGAACAATCAGTTGCACACATACAAAATGGGAAATGACTGCTGAGGAAGGAATACCGCAGAAAAGGGATCTGGGGGTCATAGTGGACCACAAGCTAAATATGAGTCAACAGTGTAACGCTGTTGCAAAAAAAGCGAACATCATTCCGGGCTCTATTAGCAGGAGTGTTGTAAGCAAGACACGAGAAGTACTGGTAATTCTTCTGCTCTACTCTGCGCTGATTAGGCCTTAACTGGAGTATTGTGTCCAGTTCTGGGTGCCACATTTCAGGAAGGATGTGGACAAATTGGAGAGAGTCCAGAGAAGAGCAACAAAAATGATAAAAGGTCTGGAAAACATGACCTATGAGGGAAGATTGAAAACACTGGGTTTGTTTAGTCTGGAAAAGAGAAGATTGAGGGAGGACATAACAGTTTTCAAGTACCTAAAAGGTTGTTACAAGGAGGAGGGAGAAAAATTGTTTTTCTTAACCTCTGAGGACAGGACAAGAAGCAATGGGCTTAAATTGCAGCAAGGGAGGTTTAGGTTGGACATTAGGAAAACATTCCTAACTGTCAGGGTGGTTAAGCACTGGAATAAATTCCCTAGGGAGGTTGTGGAATCCCCATCATTGGAGATTTTTAAGAGCAGATTAGACAAACACCTGTTAGGAATGGTCTGATAATACTTAGTCCTGCAATGAGTGTGGGGGACTGAACTAGATGACTTCTCAAGGTCCCTTCCAGTCCTATGATTAAAAGAAAATAGAATCTGGATGGCACTTTTGAATAGGAGTTTAGTAGTTGGGCTTTATTTTTTTTATATTTACTGATTTGTATGTGTGCGTATGCTAGGTTGGTTTTTGCTTTTAAAGCACACAGCTCTTATGGCCTTTTTTGAGCTTTTAAAGGATTTAAATTAAGTAGTATTATATGTTTTAATTTTTATTTATTTTAAAAAAGATATATATATAATTTTTATTGTTTTAGTTGCTTTATTATTGACAAAGGGATTTAGGTTTTTTATTATTTGGTTTTGTCTTTGTTTTTACTTATTTTATGTTTAATATTTATCGTTTAATTTAAAAAAAGGTTAAACTTTGTGAAAGCATCAAGACACTTGAAGGGTTAACTAACAAAATTAAGGCTGCCGAATAAAGAGTGTCTGTCAGTTTTGCAAGCTTGAATAAACAATTTGGATGAATTTTGTGTGGAATTTTTTAAAAGCTAATTTATTTTAAATATATATTTTACATTTTTTTAAATAAACGTTTTTTGAAATGTTGTTGTCCCTTTCTCTGTTATAAGCGGTTTATTATGAGAGACTAAATAAATATTTTAAACTTGCGTGGCTTACCATTTGCTAGCTGAAGTTTTGAACTTTTTTTTTTTTTTTTTTAAAGATGGTTTTACACTTTCAAAGGTTTTTTTTTTTTGGTGTAAGTTGCAAGTTATGAAGGGATGACTCATTTAAGTTGCTTACAACTTAAACTGCAATTTTTATGTTTATATCTAAGCTTTGAACAATTTTTTTTTTTTTACAGCTGAGAACTTTTTTGGCCTGGGCTTTGATCATTGCTGCATTTTAGCAACGTTTAGTTTTATTGCTGTTTTCAGTTCTGTCTTTTCCTTCTGTGTCTCAGCTATCTGATTTTAGGTAAATTGCTTATAGTTAAACAATTTAAATCAGATTGTTTTATCTGAAGCAGCCAGCACAATTCATTATATATAGACGCATTTGTTAGGAAGGCCCATCTCCTTTAGAGTGACTTGAAGGGCTTCTAGGTTATGTATGTGGGGATGAATGACATAGTGCAGGGGTAGTCAATAGGCAGACTGCGGGCCAAATCTGCACTCCCGGACACTTCTGAATTGACCCTGAAATGTTTTTTATTTTAGTTATTGTAATAATTATTTTTATTATTTTCTCTGAAGTCTGGACCTTGACTATACCTTGACCAAGAAATTTAAACCTTGACCAAAAAATTGATTATGCCTGACATAGTGGTGGTAGTTGTAACCACCTAACCTCCCCTTTGCATAATTTGTTGATTACTAATGATGTTACCAGGTATGACTCCACTGAGTTATACTACTTGTAACTGGGTATTAAACCAAGCATTTTTTTAACATTTCAATGTCTTTTTAAAACAGTTCATTATTTTCACTATCCTTGACTATTTAGTCCCCTCTGAGCTCTTCAGTGTTAATTTGGGCAAAAGCTACTTCTATCTGCACATACTTTTTTCTTAAATCACGCCCTTCAGTTTTTTATTGTTTGTTTAATAAGAGCCTTCCTAAGACCCCATTAAATTCTGGGGCTATAACTTTTCTATTTTATTTCCCAGAGTAACACGTTTCTCAGCCAACTTTTTTCTCAGCAGCTCTAAGCTTATCTTTTATGTATTTTGCACTTATTTCTTAACTTCGTGCACTTTGCCTGCGAAGTACTCGCTAAATACAGTCCTTGAAGGAAGGCTACTTTTTACTTTGGATTTATGCAAATAGGTAACAGACATTGTGTTCTCCATTCAGGAATCTTTTCCGTTTAGTTTGTTTTCTCCTCTACAGCCTTGATTTGCTCTTTGTATTCATTCCTTAAGGTGGAAATTTTCTTTGTAAAATTTTAGTCAGCAGAAATCATCCTTGTGAAAGTGCTGCCTTGGTTGGGGCTTTTTCCTCCCTTCGGATTTAAAAAAAAGCCTCCCAAAACTCACCCTGGATGCTATTTTTTAATGCCTGCCAATGGGCCCTATTTTTTTTGGAACATAAGAATGGCCATAGTGGATCAAACCAATGGTTCAGTTAGCTCAGTATCCTGTCTTCAAGCAGTGGCCAGAGAAAATTTTAGTGGCATTCAATAGACCTTTGCTGTGTTCTGCCATTGATTGATTGCATTTAATGAACCTCTGCTGTGCTCTGCCAAGCAATTTTTTTTCATCTAATACCACTCTCTGGAGCTCCTTTTTTCCTCAGTCTCCCTCTAATACTTCTCTGGGGACTCTATATGGTCCGCCCTTTGATATAACCCACTCCTCCAGCGTGGTACTGACTTCCTCATATTTAAACCCTTCCAGTGCCTTTGCTAAATGGCTGGGTTGTAATCCTAGACAGTGAAGCTACACCTATAATAAACTATATGTTACTTGCTCCAGATAAATGGAATCTGAGTCAGAGCACGCTGTGTTGGTGTTCCCCTGAAAATTCTTCCACTCTGTTCCCCAAGAACTCAGTTTGACTCCAGTCTCATCAGTCATGTTCTTTTATCTGACATACAGCAAAACTACGCTGAGTTGATCAGACCCAAAGGTATAGGATGTACAACATATCCAGAGTTACAAAGCAAACATCTTTTTTTAATATACATTTACACATTACATTACATTTACTATACATTGCATCACATGTTTTAGGATTGGATTGGCCACTTTGTAGGAACCAATCCCTGTATAGTATACACTGTCCATGCGCAACTTACTCTTTACCTCATCTTAAGTTCCAGACTTATTTTCTCCATTGTTATCATGTCCATTGTAAATGGTTTCTTGGGTGTTGCCTCTTATCTTAGCTGGTACAGACATTCTGTTTCCAGCCTGCTGATCAATGTCAGTCTTTTTTTCTTTTTGTGTCTTCAGATGTATTGCGCATGGTTCCTCTCATAAACATTTCTGATTTGTGACTTCTTATGTTATTAGTGTCCAGCTTGCTAAAACCAACTTTTTCTTCAGCTTCGTTAGGAGTTTAGCTTGTTGGGAAACTATTTTGTAGCATCAAGAATAGCTCAATTGGTTATATGGTGGTAAGGCATCCTGGAAAGTAGAGGTTTCAATGACTCCATCCATCCTGCAGTCTAGAATGAGCCAGAAAACACATGTATGGAAAGGGGGGAAGTATTTAAAAAAAAACCACACCTATATTCAGAGGGAGAGGGGAAAAAACACAGCTCTGGATAATTTTAAATCCAAGTGTGCTGGAGTTGGAACTTCAAGTTCTATTATTTAAAAATAAATATATAAATAAAATGATCCTGGGTCATTTTATGGTAGAATCCTACAAAATTTTAAAAAGGACAGGAGGACTTGTGGCACCTTAGAGACTAACCAATTTATTTGAGCATGAGCTTTCGTGAGCTACAGCTCACGGCTGTTACTCTGAAACCTGACAAAATTTTAAGTTGATTTCCTGGACCATATGCCATAGGGATCAAAACAGCAGCATCCCACATTTCTCTTTCTGCATCATTTGAAAGACAAATTCTGACAAGGTAAAATTTTCAATTAAAATATATTTTTATGGTGAGTAAAGAAATTTCAAGAAGGGAAAAAATAGTTTCATGATAAAAGATTTATCTGTATTATGCGTCCTCAGTTTTCATGCTCTCAAATTAAGGCAAAATGTTAATGAAACAAATACTTCCTGAGACCCATTGTGATATTTCAGTTTGTTTCAGTTTGTAGTATATCTTCGAGATAGCATGGTTTGCTAGCTTGTTAGTTTATTTCAGTGCACAGTTAATATACAGGAAAAGTTTTTGTTTGTTCTGGCCTCTAAGCTCCTTAGTAATTTAAAAATACAGTGGCATAAAGGATAAAACCAGCAGCTCTGTCTCGCCTCAAACCCAGAAAATAAGGAATTAACTAACATACCAGAGATGAATGTCAAGCCTGAACAGTACCCATCATCCTTCATTGACAACTCATTGACATTGACCTTATCATGTACCTCCATCCTCAAAAGCTTAGCTTAAGAGATGGGCTTTACAGCGATGCCCTGAAGGTTGCCGTACTTGGGCTATTGCCAGCTATGGTCTGTGAAAGAGGGTGAAATCCAAAGTCGAGGGCCTCTTAGGGAGAATGCTTTTTCAGTAGCTGCCTCTCTTTTATATCAAAGGGGCTCCAGCCATGGCAGGATAGCATAAAGAGAGAGTCTGTTTATGAGACAGGCAGGTCTCAAGCTATCTAGTGCTTCATAGATCAAAACCAGCACCTTTAACTTTCCCTGGAAACTGGATAATAGCCAGTGCAGACTGCAGAGTACTGGCTTCATGTGCTCCAGCTTTAAGTTCTGGTTAATTTAAAGTGTAACCTGCACTGCAGTAGTGTAATCTTTGTGACAAAGACATGGATTATTAGTAGAAAGGTCAACATCTGAAAGACCGTTGCAGTCTCTGGGATGGATAGAGATGGAGCAGGGAAAAGAATCATCCTCCCCAGTGCTACTGTGTAATGCTTCAACATTAGTGGGCTGGGGAAAAGGGAGAGGAATCCAGCAGTTTCCCAGATTAGGAATTCTAGTAACGAATGGTAGGCACAAATCCTCAATTAAAGGGGTACATATAATCCTTGCTGCATTTTCCAGTTGCTTCCCCCTCTCTGCTATAGTTCCGATTGCTTCCACTAGTCTTATTTGGAGGGAACCACTAATCCTGATTTATGTATGAATATCTATCCAGCCCTGGGTAAAGGCATTAAACGGCACTGACCAAATCTGATGAGAGAGCAATAGAGCTGTCTCATGAGCACATTGAAAACACTGTAGCCCGTGTCTCCTAACTGAGCATCTCAGCAACTCCAAATACACTCTGGACAAGAGTGGAGACAACATTTAGAGAATGCTCCTCAACCCCACATGAGAGAGATCTTGGAACTAAAGAGTTCTCTGGTAGGTCCCAGGCTACACAGAGATAAGATAAGATCAGAAAGATAAGAACAAAGCCACTGAAGGTCTGTCTGTCGAGTTCAAGATCACCAGTGAGTCAACACCTCATGAACCATGGGAGTGAAAGCAGCTGATAGACTTAACCATATCAGCATGGACACTTGATCTTGACCTGTTGTCTGGAGAAGATCTTCAAAATGACCTAAGGCAGCCAGAAACTTAGACTTACCACATCCTCCTAAATAATCTTAAACCAGAAATGGAAGATTAAATATTAGCAGTTAGTTGGCCAGATTGCAAACATTGAGTGATATTTTTGCAAGCAATTGTACAGCAGCTTTCTTAAGAGAAGCTCCCTAAGGCAATCTGCCCTCCCTAATGCACCAACAGTGGATCCAGATCTTCTCTGCCGAAAGGGAGAAGGGACGTGGGTCCAAAGTACATGTTGTAGCTTGAAGTTCCCCTAATACCTACAGCACTTCATGAGCAAAACTGGCCTAATCTCAAGCAGATTCTGACCTATATCCACAAAAGCAGATGGCTGAGTCTGAAGCTGCTTGACTTTATGTACAAAATAATATGAAATTTCCTCACAATGGAATGGACTCTCCTCTACTGCTGAATGATGGCTTAGATCAACCAGGTGGTTCAGTACTCAGAATAAACAAATCCCTTGATTGTGAGTTGGGGAAAACCATGGTGGAGGCCTCCAGCAGAACTACAGTGTAAGATTTCAAAAATTATTTTGACACAATCTATTATGTTCAGCACGTGATATCTGACACCAGCGTCTAGCAATCTTCCCTTCTCCTTCAGTTATCACAGATCGTACAAGCTACAGTGATGTACAGTGGTGAAAGCAGGTAAGAGGAGGACAGCTCAGAGACCTTTCATCAATAGCTGAAAGCGAAAGGTCATTATAAAGTTTTCACTGACCCGTTGATGGAATGGCCTATCAGAAGAATTATATTTAGCCCCAGCACCCGTTGGAAACACTCAGATTCCATTAACTTCCAAGGGCAGGCATCAAAATTTGTCTGTCACACTGACAGGAAAAGTTCTAAAACAATAAGTTGACAATCCATTATACAAACTAATAACTTTGTATCTAACTCTGCTGTATCTTAGACTATAGCATTTCATTTTATAACCAAAGATTGTATTTAGTTGAATATGAAACAGCAACATGATATAATCCATGAACATTAGTGCTTCAGGTTCTCCATGCTTTTGGTAGTCTATAAAACTTAATATTTGAGGGCAAACAGCTGTACCCTGAGCTCAAAAAGGTGGCCTCATTTTTTAAAAATGAGACAGTGTTCATCTCTGATCTTTTTCCTGTTGTATTTATAGTTCATTTTGTTTCATGACATATATTGGATGTGTGTTTATATTGATTTCTACAATGGAAGTCTCTAATATTTTTATATGGTGCTTTTTGCCCCAAAGGATTCCAAAATATTTCACACACTAAATACTGTGTGTTATACTGTCAAGAGTGGCTCATGATCATGACCGCCAACTTCAGGACAGATTGGTAAGAAACAGGACACCAACACCAAACTGGTTGTGTGTTCTATTCTTAGATTTCATCAACCAAATATCAAATGCTATCTCCTCAAACACTACAGCAGCCTTAACATGGAGTCACAGATAGTCCCCATGGATACTGTGGTCTAGGCAAGTCGGCCTTTGTGACAGATGGTCCCTTACATGAAAAATCACAACAATATTCAGGTTTCAGAGTAGCAGCCGTGTAAGTCTGTATTCGCAAAATGAAGTGAGCTGTAGCTCACGAAAGCTTATGCTCAAATAAATTGGATAGTCTCTAAGGTGCCACAAGTACTCCTTTTCTTTTAACAATATTCAGGTTAGTCCCAGTCACTTACCCCAGGTCAGCTGTATGTTAGATCTCTCAATAAAGACAACATTTGTAGCCAATTCTGTTATACTAACGAAAGATTTACTAACAAAGAAAAAGAATGCATTATTTACAGGGTTAAAGCAAGTAAGCATACCAATACACAAATGAGTTAGTCTTAGTTTTCAAAAAGTGATAGTAGTTGCTATATTTGTATGCCCTATATGTCCTTTAGGGCTACCCCAAACCAAGCAGCTTGGGGATCCCTTGCATATGCTTAGAAATACTGCCTCCTTCAAATTCTAAGTAGCATAGCGATACAGTTTCTTCTCATCAGACATTTTTATTCCCTTCCGCCAGAGTTCAAACTAATGGAACAAGTATCTGCGCCTGTCTCCTCTTCCAGTGTGTGGGAAGTCAACAAAGTCTCTGTCCTTTGATGTTTCACAATGGCTCATTTGATTTCAGTGGGCTGTCTTGTGTGCAGGATGAGCACTTTATGGTAATTAATGCTTCTTTCCTGTTTGGTGGGTTACATAATTACAGTGGTTTACAACGCAAACCCAATATAACTTTATACCATGCGCTACAGATGTTATAAGTGAGATCAATACATGCAGCAACCTACAAACATTTCATCAAGTCTAAACACTAAATGCATTCTTATCAACTTAACATCTTTTTTAACAATGCTAACAGGTGAGCCAGACTGGCTTCCAGCTATGCATTTTTCAGTGTTCAGGAAGGCCTAGGGGCTTTGGCAGGAGCTGGCACGTGGTCTGCCAGCATCACAGTGTGATCACTATTAAACAAAACAAATGTTAATCCTGAGTTACAATAGAGTGGGATCTGGGACATCATAGTCTTTTCTTACTCTTAGGACCAAATTCTCTATTCAGTCAATGGAGTTACATCAGTAGGAAGTAACCGGATTCTCAGATACATTGCGCAGTAAATGTTTTTTTAATTGGTGTCACACCTGTAGTGGTCACTAAACGGAATACAGACTCCTGTTTAGGCAGAGAAGTAAGGTTAGGTGATTGTATTGTGCTTAAGAGTGTTGACTGGGAAAATTATGATACAAGACATCAGAGTAAACCCCAAATCTTGTGAAAAGTGTCCTGGGTTCTTTAATAACCACAGAGAAAAGAGGTACCGTAGTCTTATGGAAGAATACAAGCAATCAATGAAAGCTGAGGAGACCTACATGGGACAGAACTTTTACTATGTGCAGAACAATATAGATACCATAAGGAAACAAGGTATCTGCTTGAACATCGTTAACATGCCTCTAAAATGGAATAATTTTGTTCATTAAGGGGTGTTGAGTGTCTTTTTGATTCTTTGCTTTTAGCATAACTGTGTATTCATTTTCGGAAAGGCAGTTTCCTTATAATTATCATTGTGCACAATGAGCTTGGTTGCTGAAATGTTTGCAGAAAGACTTCTTCTATTATGCAATCATTTTTACTTCACAAAAATATTCATTATCTTTTTGCAACTGACAATGGCATTTGTTGTACTGCTGTCAAAAGGAGAGCAAGATTACGTTGGGATGAATTACCACAAGAGATCACAAGCATTTGCCCCCAAGCATTTTTTTCTGCAGGAATAAGGTAGAGTTGCTGGAGGATTATTTGAGATCTGTAGGTTCCACAACATCATAATTCCCCCCCCCCTTCTTCTCTGCAGTGCACTTCTAGGTATGTAGGAGGAGCAGGTGCTCATTGCTGGCTGATTGCCACTCAGTCTGTTACCTGCCTTTTTGTAGGGGGATTTCTCTTCATTTCAAAAGGGCTGATGCCAAGTTTTTTGTCTATCCCCTTCATAAAACTGTCCTCCTGGCCTTCCTACCTCCTCAGACAACAAAGGGGATCATTGAAATGCTGCTTTTGAAAGGGCTGATTGGTTTATGGTGGATGTGGGGTATGCAGCCAAGGACAAATTGGCAGGATAATGGAGGATTTGGAAAACTGTAAATGCTTTTTAAAACCACAACAGAGGTGAAGGGGGTTGAGGGAGGAGGGAAAACAGAAAGAAGAGTGAAAGAGGAGAGAGTAGAATTAGTACGTTTAGTATAGGTCCACTCTGCAGAGCGTGCCTGGAAGAATGAAATCATGGGGTTTTATGTTTTTACTTAGGGACTTTCACATTGTATTTGTTCCGTGGACAAGTAAAAAGATGATTTCCCTAACAGCCAGTTGTGCAATCTCAGGCCAGCACCTGAAAGTCAAGATAGAGCCCTTCTGGCTCAAATAGCCTATCTAATAACTGACCTAATTGAGCTGTATGATAGATGACGTAAACAGTTATACTCCTCAAGGTAAAGATTCTTTACATATATGGGTTGTCCCATTGGGTGCAGCACAGAACTTGTAGCCGGGGGCGCTAAGGGTGTTTTGAGACACCTTTGCACCCTCCCGATCTCAGGCTGTTTTGGAAGGTGGAGAGGCCTCTGGTGTAACTTAATGCCAGGAGCATGCGTAAGTGTAAGGTAGGCTGACCTGCCAGCTACAGCACTTCCCAGAATCTCCACAATGGAGGGTACTGTCACTGTAACTCCATCCCTGATATTCCCTTGCTGCCTCCTAATCCAGGGTTTGGACTGAGAGGGTCCTCAAAAGACAGCATTATGCCTGTCCTTTATGGTGCCTGGATTGGGGGAATCCTCCACAGTCAGCTTCTGAGCTTTTAGAGCCCCTTTTACGTCACTCTGGACCTTTTGCCCATTGTGGCTGAAGTGAGGGGTGAGGATGTTGCCCATTGGATTAAAGTTAAGCATACACTTGAGTCTTGGCAGGAATAGAGATTTTGTTAGTAATTCTGTTGATGTTGTGCAAGCCAACACCCCCCCCCCCCCGGAAAAAAAACAAAACCAAAAACCTATGTTCATTGCAGTACAAACTGTTTGCTCTTTGCAGCAAGAATAAATAGTGGAGAAAACTATATGCCTTGAATACATACAGGGATTAGATCTGCTGAGTGTGAAGGTGCCATTTTACAGTTACTGATCATAAATACTCTTTTTGGTATGTGGGAGACTGAACATGTCTCAATTGTAATTTGGCTAAAATCAGTGGGTCTGTTCTTGTTTTTCTTTTTATAGTTGTAATGCAAGGGGTGACCATTCAATTTGAGCTTGAAACGGAGCATCTTCAACAACTGTGGGAGTTGAGTTGTAGGTACTCATTACATCTGTAGACCAGGTTCTTTAGCATGAGGTTCTGAAGACTTCAGGACTGAGGATTTTAATCCAAGCATTTGAGAAAATAAAGGTAAGTTATCTTCTCACCGGACATTGTAGGTATCTAATAACATGTGGGTTACTACAAGGTTGTGTTGGATTACCACCTATTTATTTAAACAATTTACTGGACTACTATGCCATAGTAGTAGTAAACTCCCAAAGGGGCATGCATTATATGGCAATAATTGTGTGTCTCAGGTGTGTTTTGAGGCATGTAACCAAAGTCTGACTACTCACAAATGCTAAGGGGTGTGCTGGATGGTGTCCCCAAGCTAGAGAGAAAGGACTGCTGGGAGAGGTCTGAAGGCAGGAGGAGCAGCAGCAAAGGTAGATGGCAGCTGGCTCTCAGCTAGAGCCAAGGACCACAGAGGGCTGAAGGAAGTGGTAGCGGTGGAGGTGCTTCTCCACTGATGTCTCCTTGCTGGAGAGCTGAATCCCCAAAAACAGCGAGAGGGCCAGAGGTAGAGAAGGATGCTCCCCTGGCAGGGATGGTCCCAGCAGAGAGACTTGTAGGGGTTCCCACTGGGAAGTGTGAGGTTGCCCTTCACAAGAAAGGGCTGGGATGGCTATCCTGGCAGAGGGACAGAAGAGGATGGACAAGGAACCTAGCTGTGATGGAAGACACTGGGGTATGTTAAGAACAAGAGCTACGTGCCCTGGGTGGATATAGACTGTTTTGGGATTTTTGTAATGGACTGTTTGGAGTATGTTGTTCTAATACAATACCCCTCCTGGGGGCCAGTTTTTAAGTAAGAGCCTGAAGTGGAGTCCTTTGGGTTAGCCCAGAGGGAAACTGAGGCGAGGGGTCACTTGTGGGGTTGCCCTGAGGGGCCACCCAGAGGAAGCCACCTCTTTACAGTGTGAATGTATATGGAGAAAAAGGGAGTCAGAGCAGTGAGGTAGAAAGCACGGGAAGTTAGAGAAGTATAAGAAAATAGTCATAAGAACTCTGTCATCTAGAGCAGTGCTACTCAAAGTGGTGGTCTGCGGACCGGTGCCGGTCCGCAAGCCATCCGCTGCCGGTCTGCACACACATTGGAAAAATTAATTGCCGGTCCCCCACATCAGATAGCTTGAGAAGCACTGATCTAGAGGAAACTTTCAGTGCTGGTTCTCTGTCTTCTTTTTCAGTGTTTGCTAGTTTAACAGGAAAGTTCCTTCTGGCCTGAGTCCATTTCAGTGTTGCTCATTAGATCAGATGGTAGGAACTGAAACAGTGTAATATAAAACACACAAACTCCTGGAATCCTCTTACATAGAACTACGCCAGTGCTATTCCAAGAGCCAAGTGTTGCACATTCACCACTACAATGTCTGCCAGCTGGTCAGTTTGATTTATTGTTCTCTTTTAATATAACACATCTGTAATTATGAAAAGAAAGATTACAAGGACAGAGTGAAATTAACTATGATGAACACACACTACCATGAGAACAGCCACAGCTGTAAAGTTATTTAGATTTAGTTATTTAGATATTTATCTGAAGAATCTGGTATATAAATATTGACCAAAAATGCTGTTTTACTCTCACTGAATGGAAACATTTGGCAACAAAACTGTGAAATATAGTTGATACCAAGTAAAAAAGAGAACCACAGGTATATATTTTCCTGTTCCTTGATGTTTAAAGTGCTAGTCTGCCAGAGCTTTAAAAAGAGCATCAGTTAGCAACATGCTAAATTGGGGAGAGGAAAGGAGAGCGATAAACACTTCGAATTTGAATCTTCCCCATGTTTTTTGACTGACACACACACGCTCACGCTCCTGCAAGTGTATGAGAGAGGGAGATTTCCAGTATTCTCCAAAGAAAAATGAAGTGGGAGGTCTGGCAGCTGGGGAGGAGTTTGTGCTAAAAACGGGTGCCATATCCTTCCACATACCTCTGCACTGCCAGAATGGTATAAAGGGGCCGTGGTGTAAATGAGAAATTGGGGCCCATAATTTTCTCCTGCTCAGCTTTATAAAAAAGCGTTTTTTGGCATTTGCTTGTTAAAAGCGCTGGAACCAAAACTGTTAAACATATTTTACTGATCCGTAGGTATTCCTTTGGTACTCATACTGAAATGGTGAATTTAAATACTTAATCTGTACCCACTTGTGTTCAGTCTGGCATAACTGAATATAATGTAGGTACATGATAAAAGAAGAAAGTCCTGGGTAATCTGGAATAATATCACTGACGCTTTTAATGTGGGAGATTTAAGAAAGTCGTGGAAGGACCTTGCTGTGCGTCTGGTGGGGGTTCTAAAATGAGGCTTGTAGAAACATTAGAAAGATTCAAATAACCCTTTATTGGGGGGAAGCTTCACCAAAGAGATTTTAGAAGTAAAGCTGGAATCTGTCATATTCATTTAATAAAGCAGTTTTAATTAGTGTTTTTCATTGGTATTTAAAAAAATAAATAAAACAAAGCTAACTGGCACGCGTGCGCTCTCTCTCTAGTTTTAAAGCTCCTCTTACCCTCCCTCCTCCCGGAAAAAAAAAAAAAAATTGGGCCATGATTTAATGAGACTTCCCTGAGAGCTATTGTTAAAGAAAATCAGATATTAAAGATCTCAGATGGCAATGATTTATTCCTGTCTGTAAGAACTGACACCATAGACGTCCATGTGCTCAGGGCTTGAAACATTTACCAGATGCTACTAGCCAGAGGGAGATATGAAAGCTGACTTTATTGGGGGAACCACCTACCTCTTACGGCAACATGCTAATGAGACATCCAGCTCTCTCTCTGTCCTTGCTATCCCGGGCTTTTGAGAATGGGGGATAGTTTGATGGGATTTATTCTGAGGTGCTGCCCCTGGGCTGTACTTTGAGGTTCCATCTTTCATATGAGCCCCTGGCTAGCAGGCGTCTGATAAATTTGGAGTGTTATTCCCTTCAGCTGCTGGATAAGAAAAGGAGATTTTTGAGCTTTCTCCCACATCATTATTATTTTATTTTGTATTCTAGTACTGCCCACAATGTGCTAGGCACTCCTCGCACACACAGGAAGACAACAATCTCTTCTCTGAAATATTTACAATCTAAACTAGAGCTTTCTGCCCAGTACAATGGGGAGTTTCTCTTTCTGGAGCCTTCTGGCTGCTGGAGAGAGTGAGAGGAGACGTCTCTGCTACTTTCACTGGGAGAGAGGGGAAATGAGTGAATGGGAGGGGTAGGATAGACTTTTCACTTTCCCCAGCCTCAGTTGGGGGTGGTGGTGGTGGTGGTGGTTTGTTTTTAGAATTTTCCTCACCTATGAATAACTGTAGTACCTGTCTGTGCTGCTTCAGCATTTAGGAAAAGAACATGTACTGTAGTCCAGACTTCTACTTTTGTGGGGTTCCCTCCTCTTTCCAAGCTTTCACATTAATTCTCTCTTCAATCTGGCATATGTGTTTTCATTCTGGCTGTCTCCATGAATACCTTTTATTGATGTTGCTTCACGGCAACCAAGGTATGATTGCTGTAAGTGTTTGTGGGACTGTCACCAAAGTTTAGCAGTGACTTGTTTAGATAGCAAATCCACTAACTAAATTCTGCATGGTAACTTGAGACATCACTAATAAAATAAAAGTAACAAACCAAAGCTACAGTAGATTGCCCAGTGGGGTTTTTTCCATTCCAAACATGGAATTATAGGCTGTACACACCTGTTACTGCTAAAACTTCTTGAAGTTTTGGTCTTCATTGTCCTCAGTGTTAAATTCACACACACTTGTTTAATTTGATTTTAAGGATTGTAATCCAGTTTTTAAATCCGTTAGAGAGAGAGTTTGTATATATATATGATTTTTTTTCAAATTAATTTGTAATGTTAGTCCTGTAGGTATACTGACTGTTAAGTGATGTGGTTCCTATCTACTGATATCTGTAAATAGCCCATGAATTTGTTTCTCTCCAAGGGAAAAGTATTTGAGGTGATCTCTCTTCCTCTTTCAAGTGATGCTGTACACTTATATTAAACCGCCGTCTTGTATAGCAGGATTATTTATCTTTTATAGACAATAATTCTGAATTACTACTTCTGTGGCTGTCTGAATATTATACCCCTTTTCTGGGTTTGTGGGTTAGCATTCATTTAATGCAGTTATTTTAGGCTGCTGTCTTTCCCATTTAAACCCTGTCCTTTGCTACTCCCAGCTAATGAAACACAGCAATATTTGTGGTCTGTCCTGGAGCTCTTACTAGAAGGTAGTGGGCTGACTGAAGTAGACTTTCCACTGCCGGCATATGCAGCACCTCTGCATGGAAAGATTTGAATGATTGTTTTTTATTCTTCTGAATTTCTTTTTAATATCCCTTTGTCTCTCCTTTTGATTTTAACTTTGCTGTCCCCAGTATGCCGTTCTGTCATGCACTGCTCATACACAGAGAAGTGAAATTTAGCAGAATTTAGAAGCTCAGATAGACATGGAGAGAGAGGCGTTTTATCTGTAATTGCTTTGTTGGGGTGACAGGGAGAACAAAACTCATTGGGAATCTGCGATATCGCAGTTTACTCTGTCTGCTATGGTGGCTGTGTCCTTTGTGTCCTTAGTGTCCCTAAGGTCTTGTGATACCTGGATCTTGGGTTAGTGGAAGCTGTTCCAATGCTTTAATATGTGTCACTCTGATTCTTTCAGAATACTGAATTATTAGAGCATGTTTAAAGAAGGCAGACGTGGCAAAAGAACATTCGTACGAAATGCAGTTTACTTTGTTGAAAACTTTAATCTCCCTTTCTGTTTTTTTTGACAGCTCTCATTTAAATACAAATATTTCTCACTACTACAGCAGTCACTGAGTTGTCAGAGTCTGATCGCAGTACCCTTGAATTCAATGGCAAAACACCCACTGACTTCAGAGCGTGCAGGATAGGGCCTAAAGTCAGCACAGTGACTTCACTGCAGCACCACGTAGGAGGAAAGGATTCACTGCAAGGGAGACAACATATGTTTAAACCTAAATATTGGATAATTAGTAAAATTGGCAAGGGAAACTGTGAAAAACATGATCTTGGTGTGTGTGTGTATATATATTTATTTAAGCCTGTTGTATGGGTAGGGTGACAATCCCTATTTAACTACTATGCTTTTAAAAAACATTTCTAAACTATTAGTATATTGAACATTTTCTGTGTAGATGTTGATGCAAAACACTCATAAAGTAGAGATTGTGATCTTCTACTCTTCCAGGTTAGTGTATTTAAAGATTATTAACTAATTAAAAACCTTGTTAACATTTCTCACTATTTAGATGAACGTTTTTGTTTATATTATGGTCGAACCTAGAGGCTCCAAGCAAGATTGAGGCCCTGTTGTGCTAGGGGCTGCACAAACAACTAGTGAAAGACAGGTTTCAGAGTAACAGCCATGTTAGTCTGTATTCGCAAAAAGAAAAGGAGTACTTGGGGCACCTTAGAGACTAACCAATTTATTTGAGCATGAGCTTTCGTGAGCTACAGCTCACTTCATCGGATGCATACCGTGGAAACTGCAGCAGACTTTATATACACACAGAGATCATGAAACAATACCTCCTCCCACCCCACTGTCCTGCTGGTAATAGCTTATCTAAAGTGATCATCAAGTTGGGCCATTTCCAGCACAAATCCAGGTTTTCTCACCCTCCACCCCCCCCACACACAAACTCACTCTCCTGCTGGTAATAGCCCATCCAAAATGACAACTCTCTACACAATGTGCATGATAATCAAGGTGGGCCATTTCCTGCACAAATCTAGGTTTTCTCACCCTCCCACCCCCATACACACACACACTCACTCTCCTGCTGGTAATAGCTCATCCAAAGTGACCACTCTCCCTACAATGTGCATGGTAATCAAGGTGAGCCATGTCCAGCACAAATCCAGGCTTTCTCACCCCCCCCCCCTTTTTTTTTCCAGGGGACGGACACACACACACACAAACTCACGCTCCTGCTGGCAATAGCTCATCCAAACTGACCACTCTCCAAGTTTAAATCCAAGTTTAACCAGAACGTCTGGGGGGGGGATAGGAAAAAACAAGGGGAAATAGGCTACCTTGCATAATGACTTAGCCACTCCCAGTCTCTATTTAAGCCTAAATTAATAGTATCCAATTTGCAAATGAATTCCAATTCAGCAGTTTCTTGCTGGAGTCTGGATTTGAAGTTTTTTTGTTTTAAGATAGCGACCTTCATGTCTGTGATTGCGTGACCAGAGAGATTGAAGTGTTCTCCGACTGGTTTATGAATGTTATAATTCTTGACATCTGATTTGTGTCCATTTATTCTTTTACGTAGACACTGTCCAGTCTGACCAATGTAAATGGCAGAGGGGCATTGCTGGCACATGATGGCATATATCACATTGGTGGATGTGCAGGTGAACGAGCCTCTGATAGTGTGGCTGATGTTATTAGGCCCTGTGATGGTGTCCCCTGAATAGATATGTGGGCACACTTGGCAACGGGCTTTGTTGCAAGGATAAGTTCCTGGGTTAGTGGTTCTGTTGTGTGGTATGTGGTTGTTGGTGAGTATTTGCTTCAGGTTGTGGGGCTGTCTGTAGGCAAGGACTGGCCTGTCTCCCAAGATTTGTGAGAGTGTTGGGTCATCCTTTAGGTAGGTAGATTGTAGATCCTTAATAATGCGTTGGAGGGGTTTTAGTTGGGGGCTGAAGGTGACGGCTAGTGGCGTTCTGTTATTTTCTTTGTTAGGCCTGTCCTGTAGTAGGTAACTTCTGGGAACTCTTCTGGCTCTATCAATCTGTTTCTTCACTTCCGCAGGTGGGTATTGTAGTTGTAAGAAAGCTTGACAGAGATCTTGTAGGTGTTTGTCTCTGTCTGAGGGGTTGGAGCAAATGCAGTTGTATCACAGAGCTTGGCTGTAGACGATGGATCGTGTGGTGTGGTCAGGGTGAAAGCTGGAGGCATGTAGGTAGGAATAGCGGTCAGTAGGTTACCAGCAGGATAGTGAGTTTGTGTGGGTGTGTTTTTTGGGAGGGGGTGAGAGAACCTGGATTTGTGCAGGAAATGGCCCACCTTGATTATCATGCACATTGTGTAGAGAGTTGTCACTTTGGATGGGCTATTACCAGCAGGAGAGTGAGTTTGTGTGTTGGGGGGGTGGATTGTGAGAAAACCTGGATTTGTGCTGGAAATGGCCCAACTTGATGATCACTTTAGATAAGCTATTACGAGCAGGACAGTGGGGTGGGAGGAGGTATTGTTTCATGATCTCTGTGTGTATATAAAGTCTGCTGCAGTTTCCACGGTATGCATCCGATGAAGTGAGCTGTAGGTCACGAAAGCTCATGCTCAGATAAATTGGTTAGTCTCTAAGGTGCCACAAGTACTCCTTTTCTTTCTAGTGAAAGACAGTGCCCCAAAGAGTTTACACACTCTCTCTAAATACACAAGACATACAAAGGGGCTGGAGGGGAAGCAGAGTGGTGAAGTGAGTTGGCCACGGTGTCACAGCAGGCCAGTGGCTGAGTGAGGATGAGAACCCAGGTCTCTGGGGTCCTAGTCCATTTTTCTGTTCACCAGACAATGCCATCTTCTTTTTATTTTTCTCTCAGCATCCCTATCGCTCTCCAGAGCCAGCCCAGTGAGTGTATTGTATCCACTGCTTAATGGGAGAGAAGGGAGAAAGAACAATACATTTATTAACTAATCTTTGTGTAGGGTATTATTCCTCCAGTTGACTTAATCTGGATTTGACCTCTCTCCATTGGTTTTGTAAATCATGGGAATTTGTGTGCTCTTGCTTGTGGAACTAGCAATAGTTACTAATGTTGAGGGAGTGCGAGGTCACAAACTGAAAACCCTCTTGCACAGAGAGTGGGCTTTTACTGTATATTGACTAGGGTTGCTTCTGTTGCCTGATTTAAGAAACCTCTGGTGCATTACTGTTTTGAACAGGACCAGCTGTCAGATCCCTCTGTCTGTGGAACAAACTGTGCTTCTGTAGTGTGTGTTGTCAACTTTCTGTGCTGCAGACTCCAGACGTGCCAGGAAAATTAACTTCCAGAATTTGTGGCGATAGCATTGCAAATTGACCACTTCATTTTTATTTTCATTTCCAGGCATTTCTCTCTCTTTTAAAAAAAAAAAATCAATATTCAACTTTAGAAATTTTTAAATTGTCCCACTTGGGTGGCTTGGATTAAAACCATCTGATGACCATACTTTTTCCTTCTCTAAAATATTGCTGGGGAAATTCTGTCATATTGCTTTCATATACCATACTGGAGTTTTATGCTTACTGGTAAATAGGATTATTTCATGGCTAGAACAGATTTGAATAACACTTTCATATTAAAGAGCCACAAAAGGGCTTGGCAATTTAATGAGGAAAGTGAGATGACTGCTTAGTAGCTATTATGGTCTCAATAATAGCACACTCACAACCTTGGACACTTGAACCTCTTATATTGCAAAGAGAAGTGCTGGCCATGACACTGGGGTTAACTTCTGTTTTCTAAATTGTCATGAGCCTTTACTTTTACATAGACAGAAAGGACTTTTAATTTAACGTCTCATGAGAATGATGACCTCTTTAATTGTCTGGCACCTCTCCATTACTTCTCTGCAGTAACAATATTGAGTATAGATCATGTTCTTACATAGGTCTAACATTCTTGATTAATAAACTCCTCTGTCATATGTAGCAAGAAGAAAATGCACTGCTTCTGAGGATACTCACAAAAAGCTGGCATGATAAACTGTGTTGTGGAAAACTGTTTTGTTGCCAGTAGTATGTTTTAATATCTTTTCTTATTTGGAGTACCACCAACTAAGAGGAAAAACTAGTGTCTTAACAGACCAAACAAATGTTTTTGTTATTTATTTAAACATTTAATTCAAGGTCTAAGATATGGTGAGGATGCTGGAAAACAATGGTCATTTTTTTTTTAAGTCCATCTGTAACAGCATTGTTTTAATATTGCCAGTGGGGCACATGGCTGAGATATGTATAAACTGCATAAAGAACTGCAACATGTTAAACTCTTGCTGGGGAGGGCAGTTGAATAATTTTAGAAACCAATCTTGCCTTTTTTTTTTTTTAAACTACATAAAATTTCAACTCCTTTTCTCAATCTTAACTAAAAGTTTGCCCATTTGTTACTTTCCATCATTACTTTGGCCTCGTGCATACCTACATTGCCTGCCCTTGAACTTCTACACTGTCATAAATATAAAGGGAAGGGTAACCACCTTTCTGTATACAGTGCTATAAAATCCTTCCTGACCTGAGGCAAAGTCCTTTCACCTGTAAAGAGTTAAGAAGCTCAGGTAACCTGGCTGGCACCTGACCCAAAATGACCAATGAGGGGATGAGATACTTTCAAATCTGGATAGGGGGGAAAGGCTTTTTTGTCTGTGTGATATCTTTGCCGGGAACAGATCAAGGATGCAAGCCCTCCAACTCCTGTAAAGTAATCTAGCTAGAAAATGCGTTAGGTTTTCTTTGTTTTGGCTTGTGAAATTTGCTGTGCTGGAGGAAATGTGTATTCTTCTTTTTGTGTCTTTTTGTAACTTAAGGTTCTGCGTAGAGGGATTCTCTATGTTTTGAATCTGACTGCCTGTAAGATTATCTTCCATTCTGATCTTACAGAGTTGTTCTCTTATCTTTTCTTTGTTCTTCTAATAAAGTTCTGTTTTTTAAGAATCTGATTGGGTTTTTTGGGTCTTAAAAATCCAAGGCTGCTCTGTGCTCATCTTGTTTGTTCTCAAGCCTCTCCAGGAAAGGGGGTGTAAGGCATGGGGGGATATTTTGGGGAAATAGGAACTCCAAGTGGTCCTTTCCCTGATTGATTGATTGTTAAATCACTTGGTGGTGACAGTGTTTACCTAATCCAAGGGCAAAGACTTTGTGCCTTGGGGAAGTTTTAATCTAAGGTGGTAGAAATAAGATTAGGGGGTCTTTCATGTGGGTCCCCACATCTGTACCCGAGAGTTCAGAGTGGGGAAGGAACACTGACATATACAATATGGCTTTTAAGATTATTTTTCTCCCCTGACGTCAGCCTCCATCTTCTTATTCCTAGTTTTAAGTTTCAGCTCCCTGCCCTTACCTTAGAAGCTTTTTAGAGGTGTGGTCCAATCTGCCTCTCTGATCACATTGCTTATTTACATACCTTCCTGCTCTGCCAGTAATACCAACCTAGAAGTCCAATTTGTCTTCTCTGGCTCCTGGCTTTGTGTCTTTTTTTTTTGTGTGTGCTGCTCCTAAGCCTGGAATGTTCAACCAGTACTGATCTACCATGCTACCTTATTGCCCCCCTGTTAAAGTTCTTAAGAGTCACTTGTTCCAGGATGCCCATGAGCGCCAGTTACTCAGAGCTGGGGATATCTTTCTTTGTGTCTTGTAGAGTGCCATGCGCATTGTGTTGGCACTTAAATAACATAGTAATATAAGAGACAAAAATTGGTTGATTTTATACCATTCATGTACACTAGTATTTCTTATACTGTATCATCATCATCTACATCTATCACGCACATAGAAAAGTAAAGTTTACACAGTTTTGTCTTGCTACAAGTCTGGTGCCTAAATACTACTCACTGGATTATAAACCAAGGACATTCACGAGTTTTCCCACAATCCTGTGATATTTTGACATAGCAGTTTGCTTAGGCTGGTCATTTTACTGAGCTGTAATATATAACATTATTGATCCATCATTGTAGGGGTGGCAATATTCCTTTCAGCTATTAAAGGCCACCATCTGTCCTATGTGGATAAATTCACTACAGGCCTGTTGCTACAAGGGGAATTTGGGGGCACTCTTTCTGCATTCTTTCTTGCTGCTCTGTCTATACACACTGATAGTGCTACGGCTTCTGCTTTGACTGATTGGTTATCTCCAACTCCGCTTATTGGAGCTGTTTAATCTCAGGTACAGAGGTCTGAGAATGCTAGTTTGGAGCCGTGTGTGTGTGTGTGTGTGTGGGGCGGGGAGCGCGGGGGAACATAAATAAGCACTGGATTGGCAGCCTACCACAGTAAGATGTGCTGATGCTGATTCTACTCCAAAAGAGTAGTATTATCAGGCAGCAGGTGACTGGGATTAGGGGCCTGGTGAAAGACGCTCCCTTGTTCATTCCTACCTCTCTCTTGCATGGAGGGGAGCGGAGAAATCTCTCATTTCACTCTGGCCTTTGTGGTGAATGAAGTTCCTTACTCTGCTTCCCTACCTCTCTGCCTCACAGGGACAGGAACTATTCAGCCCATGTGAATGGTAAAGAGGAATGACAGAACTGATTTTTCCTGGTCATGGAGACTGACAGGGACGGATGATGATCTGTGAGCAGAAAAGAAGAGACGCAGCTCCATTGTGACCTGTATTCTGTTAGTCGGTGGACGGAGTAAGCATGGAAATTGGCTTGAGATGGAAAGGAAGAGGGAATGAGATACTCGAGGTGGAAGGAATGATGGTGAGGTAGCAAAGGAAATAGAAAAGGGAGGAAACTGGCTCTGTGGATATGGAGAAAGCGGTGGACATGATATATCTTGACTTTAGCAACGCTTTTGATGTAGTCTCCCACGGTATTCTTGCCAGCAAGTTAAAAAAAACATGGATTGGATGAAGGAACTATAAGATTGATAGAAAGCTGGCTAGATTGTCCGGCTCAACGGGTAGTGATCAACGGCTCGATGTCCAGTTGGCAGCCGGTATCAAGCGGAGTGCCCAGGGGTCTGTCCTGGGGCTGGTTTTGTTCAACATCTTCATTAATGATCTGGATGATGGGCTGGATTGCAGCCTCGGCAAGTTTGCAGATGACACTAAGCTGTGGGAAGAGGTAGATATGCTGGAGGGTAGGGATAGGGTCCAGAGTGACCTAGACAAATTGGAGGATTGGGCCAAAAGAAACCTGATTAGGTTCAACAAGGACAAGTGCAGTGCCCTGCACTTAGGACGGAAGAATCGCGTGCACTGCTACAGGCTGGGGACCAACTGGCTTAGCAGCAGTTCTGCAGAAAAGGCCCTGGGGATTACAATGAACAATAAGCTGGATACGAGTCAACAGTGTGTCCTTGTTGCCAAGAAGGCTAACGGTGTATTGGGCTGCATTAATAAGAGCATTGCCAGCAGATTGAGGGAAGTGATTATTCCCCTCTATTTGCCACTGGTGAGGCCACATCTGGAGTACTGTGTCCAGTTTTGAGGCCCTCCCTCCCCCCCCCGAAAGGATGTGGAAAAATTGGAAAGAGTCCAGCAGAGGGCAACAAAAATGGTTGGGGGCTGGGGCACATGCCTTATGAGGAGAGTCTGAGAGAACTGGGCTTATTTAGTCTTCAGAAGAGAAGAGTGAGGGGGGATTTCAACTACCTGAGTGGGGTTCCAAAGAGGATGGAGCTAGGCTGTTCTCAGTGGTGGCAGATGACCGAACAAGAAGCAATGGTCTCAAGTTGCAGTGGGGGAGGTCTAGGTTGGATATTAGGAGAAAAACTATTTCACTAGGAGGGTGGTGAAGCACTGGAATGGATTACCTAGGGAGGTGGTGGAATCTCCATCCTTAAAGGTTTTTAAGGCCTGGCTTGACAAAGCCCTGGCTGGGATGATTTAGTTGGTGTTGGTCCTGCTTTGAGTAGGTGGTTGGACTAGATGACCTCCCGAGGTCCCTTCCAACCCTGATATTCTATGATTCTATGGAAGCTGGGAAAGGATAGATGTGGAAGGAGGAAAAGAAGGAACGTGGAAAGTTTGATTAAAAATATTATAGTAAAATACTTAAAACTGAGCAAATATTAGAGCTGGTGGGAGAATCTCTGCATCAAAACTAAATTTCAGTGAATAGCAGAATAAAATTGATATCTACACCCTCACCTCCATTTTCCAACTGTACAAAGCCTAGGCATACGTTACAATCCTGCCTCTGTCTTGTGGACATTTGCACATGTACTTTATGCACACAAGTAGCCCCACAGAATTCAATGAGGCTAGTCACAGACTTAAAGTTAAGCACCTGTATGTTTGAGCCCTAAGTGCGGGAAATCCATCTCTGTGCAAAGAGCTAGTAGAAAGTCTCGAGAGGTGCATAGGCCTTGTGCTGGTCATCTGCACATTGGGACAACTTGTGAAATTTTGCTTCCCCAACAAACTCCAATGCCCCTATCGTGTTGGTTTGGTTTATAGGCTTGCATGTGTTCTAGGCTCATTTCATAGTATGATGACAGCAGATACGGTTTTGATGTTGGCTGTATTGAAGCTTTTAATGTTACATGCAGTATTTTAAGGTTCCACGGTCAGTCCCATACCTGATTTGGGGGGTGAAGGGAGGAAGTGCCTAGCAATATTTTGATATTTTTGCATATGGAGCAATTCTGGGAGTGTCTAGTGCTAGTACCTTATAGTTTGCAGTGGAGTGGTATAAACGCTGCATAACATTTCGAATGTATGCATCAGATTCTGATCTGTTACACCAGTGTACGTTGAGCTACTCAACTAACTTCAGGAAAGTTGTTCCAGTGTAAGTGTGGAGTAACTGAGGTCAGGCTCTGTCCTTTTAAATTGACACCTATGAATGCCAAGCATATCTTCTGATAATTTACATATATTTATCTGATTTACAACTTCATTTTCAGCCTCAGGTCTGCTTCCCCTTATATTCAATCGTCAGCGGGTGTCTGCTCTTTACAAAATATACTTGCATATATTTTGGAAATTCTACCTTTCCAGTTTCTCTCTGAACCAGAATTATGCCCAGAACGATCAAGGTGGGACTGTTGGGAAGTCAGTATGGCCTCTGTGTGATTGATCCTAGCTGTAGACAGTGGAAGATCTGATTCATATCTGTATGCTTTTCCATAGACTTTTCCATTCAAATACTGATCATGCATATTGTTTCCTACGTTCCCAGCTTTTCATACACTTGGGAAGCCTTCTGGTGTTTTACGATGACCTACTGTACTTGGTTTTATTAGTGATTTAATAGCAAATACTTCCTAGTACTTAACATAAGAATGGCCATAATGGGTCAGGCCAAAGATCCATCTAGCCCAGTATCCTGTCTTCTGACAGTGGCCAATGCCAGGTACCGCGGAGGTGCCCCTAGCACACAGGGATATTGTGATGATAAATATTGTGAGGCACTTAGTACTGTGTGGTAAATGGGGGGCAATACAAGTGTGCAAGAAAGTTTTACTCGCATATAGTTAATGATGGATGTTTCAACTTTGATTCAGAGGCAGCAGAGCATACTTTGATGTGGCTGCAACTAAAAAGCCAGTGTAGAGCTGCATGTATTTTTCAATATTTGCAATGGTAAATATCTAAGAATGAAGAATATATGAGGTATCTGTGATTACCATTTGGTGTTTAGAGTCAGTATACTAATGTTTGGGAGATGTATTGTGAATGAGCAAGTTAACAAAAGAGCAGTGATGGTGCATTACAAAATGAATTTTGTTTGGTTATTTGACAAGCAGATTTTTGTTTTAATTATGGTGATGATTCTAAAAACTTAGTAAACATTCTTTTACAATATACTACATTAATAAAATTTTAATAAGAGACCTCATTTAGATCTCTCTGTGATTAAATCTTTGCTGGGAAGAGGAAGGACATTGCTGGTTGTCTTGGCTTCGCTATAATGGGAAAAAAAGGTATGTTCTTAACTGGCATTAAAATCCTAGTGGAGACAAGGCACTAAGGGAAGTCTAGGGTTTACTTTTATTTCTAACTCAAATGTCTTGATTTCGCTATAGTATGCAGTGTTATTGAAGCCATGTTGGTCCCAGAATATTGGAGAAACTTCTGTTCTCCAGTAAAAGATATTACCTTCTCAACCTTGTTTCTCTGATTTCACTAAGATTTTAACTCAAGTTAAGAACACACCTTTTTTTTCCTGCAGTAAATACAGGGTGTCAGGGTTCCCTCCCCACTCTGAACTCTAGAGTACAGATGTGGGGACCCGCATGAAAGACCCCCTAATCTTATTTCTACCAGCTTAGGTTAAAAGCTCCCCAAGGCACAAATTCTCCCTTGTGCCTTGGATTAGGTAACGCTGCCACCACCAAGTGATTTAGACAAACTCAGGGAAAGGACCACTTGGAGTTCCTACTTCCCCCTAATATCCCTCCAAGCCCCCACACCCCCTTTCCTGGGGAGGCTTGAGAATAAACAAGCTGAGCACAGACCAAGCTTGGGTTTTTTTTAGGACACTAAAAAAAATCCCAATCAGATTCTAAAAGAAACAGAACTTTATTAGAAAGAAAAAAGGTAAAAGAAGCACCTCTGTAAAATTAGAATGGAAGATAATCTTACAGGGCAATCAGATTCAAAACCACAGAGGATTTCCCTCTGGGCCAAACTTTAAAGTTACAAAAAGAAAACAAGGAATCCACCTTCCTCTCAGCACAGAGAAAATCACAAGCCAAAACAAAAATAAGCTAACACATTCCCTTGCTAGTACTTACTAATTCTAATGGAGTTCGATTGCTTGCTTCCTGGATCTGTGTCCAGCAAGACAGACCAAAACCTTTCTTCCCCCCCTCCCCACCCCGCAGATTTGAAAGTATCTTGTCCCCTTATGGGTCCTTTTGGTCAATTGCCAGCCAGGTTACCTGAGCTTCTTAACCCTTTACAGGTAAAAGGATTTTGTGCCTCTGGCCAGGAGGGATTTTATAGTACTGTATACAGGAAGGTGGTTACCCTTCCCTTTATATTTATGACACAGGGCCTTTAGAGGCATGGCTACACAGCCTACAGCAGCGAGCCTTCCAGGCTAGGCCAACAGACTTGGGCTAGCAGGGCTCACATTGCAACTTCAAAGTGCTGTCTATACAGCTATTTTTAGAGGGCTAGCACAAGCCCTGTTAGCCCAAGTGTGTCACGCTGGGCTGGGAGGCATACCCTAAGAGTAGGCTCTTCTATAGTAGGCCTATGTACACCCAGTGTGCACGTTATGGGGTTTGAAGTTAAGAAAGAGCTAAGTTAGCATGGTTCTACCCTATGTATGTTGTCTTGTTACTACCTCTCCAAACCCCCAAGAAAGACAGCACCTGAGCATCTGCTTGAGTTGGGGGGATGCCACAGGAAGATTTGGAGAATTCAGCTTCTCCACTATGATTCTGTGGTTGGCTAATTTAATTTGAAAACAGACAAAAAGACAAACTAAAACTGGCTTTTACGCAGGGAACTATCAGTGTAGGCAATGGCAGATAAATAAGAGTAAAGCCTTACACGGAATCCTTCCACTGGTTTTCAGAGATGAAAATGGGGAAACTGAGCCTCAAAGAAATCAAATTGTGAAATTGAATGTAAAAATCACAATTTTTGTTACTAGCACAAAGTGAAGATGCTCTGTGGTCGAAAGGACTGGTACTTACGAGACCTGTGTTCTATTCCTGGCTCCACTGCTGGCCTGCTGGGTGACCTTGGGCAAGTGGCTTTACTGCTCTATGCCTGGGGAAATGATGGGTATTTTCTTTGTAAGGTGCTTTGAGATCTACTTATGAAAGCACTATGTAACAGCTGGGTATAGATTATTATTTATTTGTAACCAAAATTAGAGGTCGAAAATCTTCTTAGACTTTGTCTTAACTACTATAAAGGTATTTTTTATGGTGAGATAACTAACGTGTGATAGTTCTCCTAGTGAAGACAAGGGACCTGTAGATTTTACCACAAGGTAGCTAGGCAAGGACGTCATTATACCACTTTCCCATGGTTGATTTCATGGTAAAACCACCCTGCAATAAAAACAGATTTAACTGTGAAGACAAGGCCTTAGGGAGCTTGTGTTGACTAACCCAACCAATGTTCCCTCTAATTTTTGACAGGCGATGTGTGCAAAAAATTTCTTCTGTGCAAATTTTTGTGCGCATGGTGTTTCGCCGTGTGTGTGCGGGGTTTAGGATCTGTGTGCGCGCGCACATGTGCACAGTTTAGAGGGAACAGCGAACCTAACCTTTTAATATGGTAAGAGTTGCAGGGACTCTGACCCTTTGGTATAAACTGAGTGTAGTGCCTGATATAAATTCAGTAAAACAGTTGTGCTACTTGGGAATAGTAAATGTTATGTATGAATGATTTGAAAGCGTTCCAAAAGAAATTATGCCTTTAATTTCCAGAGTGTGAGGCATTCAGAGCCTTTCAGAGCTAGATGAGTAGACAGACAATGTCTGTAAGTGTTCCTTTTGAATATGGAGAATGGTGATTTCTGGTACATCTTTCCTTGTAGGTGATAGTACAGTAGTGGGCAGATTTGCCATATAAGGATGTGAATGGTGGAATTATGCCTTTATAAATAAATCCATAATAAACCAATCCCGTACCATTCACCCACATCCAGCTGAAACATACCAAGTTGGACAAAGGATGTCAAGCATGCATTTTAAATGCCTTGCCTTTCTGACCAGTTTGATTTTATGTGAGTTACATGTGACTTTAAACAGTTTCTAATTATCAGTTTTGGACAATGTGCTATTCTGTTTCATGTCTTAAACTGAACAAATATATTATTTGAATGCTAAGTAAAACATTTTAAGTTAGAGAATTGTTTTCATACATTAAAAAAGAAATTGGAGTATACATGTGGTTTCCTTTTCTTTTTGGGTTTACAGAGGAATGAAAAAGATAAGTAAAATCCCTCAAGGCTGGGACTGAATACATAAAAGATAGTAAATTCTGTGGTGAATTTAGCCCTTAAAACAACTGTTTTCTTAAATACCCAGTGCACGTAATTATTGTTAATGCATAGAAAATAAACTTTAAAAAGAACTTTTTTTTATTACATTTTTAATTTTGAGTCAAAAAAAATCTGGGATTAGCAGCTATAGAGACTGAAGTGTTTTTTGTTTACTTTTTTTAAACCATATAATTGGAAGAGTGGTATTGGTGTTCACAGACAAATCTGCCAGTGTGTACAGGGTGAATGAGATCATGATCTTGCTTAACAAAATATTTATTTCCATGAAGGTAGAGGGAGTGTGTGTGTGTCTATAAATGTGTGTAGATACAAACATACATACACCGTATATGTGTACTTTGCAGAAATATATGCATTTAACCTATCATATTGCCATGTTATATGTTAAAAATGAAAATACTTGCTTGCAGCATCTTTTCTGTGGCAAACATTTTCTATTTTATGTATGTCCAAGGGCTACATTTTTGAGATACCAGCTCTTAAATTTTGAATCACTAGGAGCTTACTTAACTTTGGTTTTCTGCTCTCTCTCTGAGTTGGTCTATGCTAGGAAAATTACCTATTGCTGATAACGAACATCTGCAGGAGGTGTAGGTGAATCGGTGCTGAACATAGCTTAACTACAAATACAGCCAAGTGTACTCAGCACCATTTCAGAAAACCATGTTAAAATATGCTCTGAGCAGATCTCCAATTGATGTCAATTGAAGTTGAGATCTGTCAGGCATCTTTGAGAGGAGAATTTTGCCCTGAAGTTGTTTAAATTATCTTTCCTTTTCCCTATATTTTTAATATAGAATTTAAGGATAACAAGCTGGCCAATATTCCTTTGGTCATGCTGTAATGTGAACAATGAGGTGAAAATCTAGCAAAATGTAAATACTAGGATTATTGGACACAATGTATGATTTCACCACAACCCATAGTTAGTCTGTTTAGAAGAACCTTCCATACTGACTGCTCTTTGAGATGTTTTAGTGGGGGCTGATTTTATGAATAAAATTCTTAGTCATTTTCAGAATCTGTTATATCTTAAACAGAAAATCAGGAATGCAAACACTTTCATTGGTGTATGTGTGTTTTACCCTTTTCTCTCCCACACTCTTTTTGCACTATTTGTAAGTTGCAGGGTCTTATGGCCCTAGCAAAAGTCTGGGGCTCAGGGGATATGAAATTCTCATCCCATGGAAGCCAAAATCAAAAGTCTCATTGACTTCAGTGTGGCTAGGAGTTCATCCATGGTTTGTATTCCGGGCTCTGCCAACAACTTGCTGTGTGATTTTTAGGATATGTCCTCAGTGCATAGTTAATTTGAGTGATTCGCACTCAGGTCTAAGTAAGCACCCAGTTTAGCCTAGCCTGAGCGTGAGCAGGCACACTTCAAACCCATACCCAAGTTACTGTATCCTCACTAAAAGAAAAGGAGTACTTGTGGCACCTTGGAGACTAACAAATTTATTTGAGCATAAGCTTTCATGAGCTACAGCTCACTTCATCGGATGCATTCAGTGGAAAATGTATCCTCACTGGTACTGCAATCACTCATATGTGTCATTAGGACTTCTGGGGCCATTTCCCTGATTTTTTTTGTGCTGCAGTGAGTAAAGCTGCATTGTGATTCTTTTTTTCCAGTGAATTGTGGAAGAACTTGTTTGTCTCTAGGCACACAAAGGTATTGGGGAAGGTTAGTAGAGAACTGTCATCATTCAAGTGATTTAGCTTTCAGCCTTTCTGCAAAGCGTAGGTGGGTTACCCACGCGAGTTAAAGCGGCACCCTTGTGTTTCTCAATGACTGGTCCGTGGACTGGTGCCAGTCCCTGAGATTTCCCTGAGACAGTTTAGGAAAGCAGGAAGCCGGTCCTTGGTATCAAAAAGGTTGAGAAACACGATTTAGCCTATACCCCCAACCAAGCCATCTAGCCTGGGTTTAAAGCAGCACCAAACTCAGGTTAGAAGTTTTTGTATGAAGACAAGAGGTGGTTTGGGGCAACATCCTGATAAGAGACTGAATTAACTCTGCGGTGAATACACATCCTTGGTCAAGTCATGGAACTGCTCTCTGAATTGGCTTACCTGTCTGTAAAAGGGAATAATACAGTATTTACCTACATAGCTCAGGAGGTTGTTACACATTTTTAAAAAGGACTTTGAGGTTTCTGAATGGAAGCAGAGTTGCCAACTCTTATGACTTTATTGCAAACATCACCATATTTGGTATTTTTCTTAAAGGCCCAGCTCCTGGAGCAAGTGACTTGATCAGAATCTCAGCTTTCATTTTTCAAAAAGGAAGCTTCTAGGCCTCATGTTTGCAGATAAATTCTTGAAAATGTGACCTGAGGGTTCCTTAGAGGCTCAGAAACCACGAGACAAATAAAAAGAACACAGTTTGGCTTAAAAATCCTGACTCAAGATTTTTTGAATGTTTATGGATGGCAATACTGTGCAAGGTACTGCCAATATTGGGGTTTTTTTTCAGTAGAAAGTTATGTGCCTCTTATATCTGTGAATCTTACCACAGAGAAGGGAAAGTTTTGAGCATCTGTGGCTGGGAAGAATACATTTTGTCACAGCAGAATCAAGCAGGAAAAATGTTGAAATTATCTGAGACAGGGTATACATGCCCCATGCTGGACAGGAAGGGGTTAACCCCATACTGGGGGCTGAGGAAGCCATGCCCCCTCACCCCTGCTGGGCATTCCCAACTGGAATCTCAGTATAAAAGGGAGCAGCCAAGCTTAGTCTGCTCTGATCGCAGTAGAGAGGATGTTTGTTGCAGGCTCTTGGCCAGGAGCGATCGGAGCCGCAGACCATGGAAGCCTGTCGCACCGAGACCCAGGCAAATACCCGGCTGGCTGTGGAAGCCCATGAGGAGAAGTTGTCATCAGGAGCTTTGCTTGCTGACGACCCTGAAGACCCAAAGGGCCTGCAGACTACAGAGGAGGAAGGTAGGGTAGGAAGTAGCTTAGGGGAACCAGACATAAATCCAGTTGTGAAGCCGGGAACCAAGTCAGCATGTTTTGGATGGATGCCCACTGATCCAGTGGCAGATACATGTGCCGCTGAAAGGGCTGCATCACCCTGCATATAAGGGCTGCCCTGAAGCCAAGGGCAGTCCCACTGACTCTGGCCACCGGGCCATACTGTCCTGCATTCAGGGATGGTCCTACTGATTCTAGCCGTTGGGCCATAATGCCCTGGAACTAAGAGAAGTCCTATTAACTCTGACCATTAAGTCATACTGCCCTGGGGAAAAGGACAGTTATCTGAACTCGGCTGCAGGGCTATAACTTCCCCCCTCCCACACATCTGAAGTGATGATGGGATATACCTGCCTCGTGACATTATCCTGGGGCCCAATCCTTCAAACTGCTACTCATCTGAGTAGCCCTGTCTGATAGTCCCAATGAAATCAGTGGAACCGTTCATGTGAGTAAGGACTCAGTGTTTGCAGGATTGATCTCTCAAAAATGACTAATTTCATATCCACGTTATTGGCCTGAATCATGATCTAGTGGTTTATTTTAAAGAGCATATTCACTTCTTATAGTTAAGACAAAGCATTTTGAGTCATAATAACTTTCAGGAAAGTGACCTCCTTTTAGAATTTTTTTCCACGGAAAGAAGGATTACCAATTAGCCTAATATAACAGATAAAAAGGGCCCTCTGAGACTGAAACTAGCTTTTCAAAAGTGACTTTGGGACAACAGGACATGAAATAGTTGAAACAGAACTGAACACTGGTTACTGGTAAAAACACAAAGCAATTTAATTTCTCAGCTATCATATTTGGGAAGGAGGAGGCATCAGGTTTATGAATAAAACAAGATTCTGGAACAGCTACCTCAGTAAGCTAATTGAATAGCATTCACTTCATACAGAAAGAATTTAACAATGAAGGTTAGCTTGGTGACCTATTTAAGCGTGCCTCAACAATTTTGTGATATTAGAGTTGTTGTTTTATGTGTGTTTTTTTTTTTTTGAGAAAGGCACCATACCAAATATTTAGCAAAACACAAAATAATTGCTCTGTATTTTTTGTTAAATAATGAGAGCATTGGGCAGTCCTCTTTAATGGAAAAAGACTGCCTGCCAATTCAGAAGGCAGTTCTGACTCATAGTTTAAAATGCTAAAGGGTTGTTACTAGCTATCTGACTTTCTAATTTTTTTTATAATATGTCTCAATATAACTAACAGGATAGAGATGGCGTAGAAAGCACTCTCCTGAATACCAACCATTACAGACGCACAAAGTCTTAATCTGAAATGGGACTCTGGAAAATTTGCAAGGGTAAATCCAAACTGTTTTGCAGATTGCTGAATAACTGAAGTGCTCACTCTTTATCTTTCCAGCTGTGATTTGGCTTAGTTTGTCAATTGAGGTTGAAGCAAGATTCTGACTGGTCTATATCCACCAAATCTAGGGTTTTGCCCCAAGCCCTCATCAGCCACTGATGTATGCTATGTGAGTCAGTCTTGCTGCCTCCTTTCTTTACCTAGGTCACATTGTGACATGACTTGGAGATGAGAGGGTAATCATTTCTCCTCCCTGGGTCCCCTGCCAATAGCAGTCAGCTGGTTGGCCACAGTCAGCATTTTCCCATGAGAGCAGCTGCTCAAAAGCAAGATGTTGCATTCAAGCCCCTCCCTGTTTTAGGCTCCAGATTGCAAGGACCCTCCTCACTTATTCTGCTTCTTGCGTCCCCCTCTTACCCATGCGTATGTTGTTGTTTTATCATCCATCTAAACAGAACTTTTTCTTTAGAAGAGTAAAGTTTTTCAGAAAACTATATGCCAGCATGTTAAGCTTATTGTTAAGGGAAAATCTAAGTGGTTTTACAAATATGCTACATGTGAAACTTAAGTTCAACTAATGCAATCTCTGAATACTCCCAAGGAAAGAGAATAAAGCTGAAGGGCTGGCAAAATGTAAAGAATAAAAGTACAAATAAAGCTGGAGATAGTTTTATTGTGTTTTTTTTTCTTTTGCATCAGAAACTATTTATTTAGAAAGTCCAAAATGGTGTTCACTATGAAGTGATGTGAAGTTTTTGTTTGTGTTACAGCTAGAGGCGCTATTTCTGCGGCAGAATGGTTTGCTTGGTGGGTGAAGTTGTAAAAGGAGCTGTCTTTTATTCTTAACAAGAAAAGAAAATACTTCAAAAGGAGGGGAAATGTTTTAACTTCAAAACATTCAGGTCCTCTATTCAGGAAAGGACGTAAGCATGTGCTTACATCCCATTGTCTTCAATGGGAGGCAAGTGGCAGCAATCCATGAAAACTCTTGATTGACCTCAGTGGGGCTGTTCCTGGTCGTAAAATTATACACTTGGTTAAGTATCCAACTGAATCGGGGCCTTTATCAATATAAAAGAACAGATTTATGGGACAATATTTCTTCAATGTGATTATCTTTAAAACTTTAATAATCTTTAAATTCTCTCTCTCTCTCTCTCTCTCTCTAATGAATTATTTCTGGGTTTTGCCTTGTGATGCAAATTAAAAAAAATCATCTGTAGTAGTTTTAAATCTGTTTAAATATGACTTGAGAAGTAACTATATTTGGATAAATGAAAACAAATAGTACAATAAAGAGTCAGTATGTTTTCCCATGTGGTTAATATAACGTAATTTTTTTTTTTTTTTGCTAATGTAACATTATGGTTAAGGTGTCTAGAACATAAAATAGCCAATTTATTTAAAAATCTTATTTATATAAATCTAAATGCATGAATAAAAATAAAATACTCTCTGGCGTGAACTTCTACCCTTAATGTGGAAAAGTCAGAAAATTCAAAGCTGTGATTCTCACAGCAACCATAATGGCCCCATGTGTGTATGTAGTATTTTGCATTCTTTATAAGCCCTTTAGAATTCATTCATTGGGTCTCTAGGAAAGAATGTAAAATACTACATACCCACATGGGACCATTATGGTTGCTGTGGGAATCGTAGCTTTGAATTTTCTGACTTGCACATTAAGGATTGATATTCACCCCAGAGACTGTTTTTATTTTTATTCATGGATTTCGATTTATAACATACACAACTTAGTTCTTTTTGAGAATGAAGGGCCTGGTCCTGCAACCCATACTCTCACATGTAGACCTATTGGCCTCAATCGAACTACTTGTATAAATAAGGACTACTATTATTATTTATATTATTGTAGTGCCTAGGAGTTCCAGTCATGGACCAGGACCCCTTGTGCTAGGTGGGGTAGAAACACAGACAAAAATAAAGACAGTCCTCCCCCAATGAACTTAGTTCAACTATACACCTATGAGTAAGGATTTGCAGGATCCTTAAGTGCTTAATAAGTCTGTAGTGTTAAAATAAAGCTGTTTTGAGTATATTAAGCACAAGTTGCCTGAAAGATATCCAAAAACTTAGTTTTTTACACTTAGGCGATGTCTACACTAGAGAGCTGACAGCGAGCAGGACAGCCATACTGATGCAGCTGCGCCACTATAAGATCTCTCATGTAGCCGCTCTATGCTGATGGGAGAGCTGTGCATACTACCATTTATGCTGGCGAACTTTTTTTTTCATACCCCTGAGTGACATAAGTGGTAGTGTAGACATGGCCTTAGATATCTCAACAGTGGCCAACCTGAATTTTACTAAAATGTCCAAAAAGTTTCACTTTTTCACTGAGATCCTCAAACTTCAGCCCAAAGGCAACTAGTTTGAAAATGATAAAATCTTTAAACCTTTAAACAAAGGAAACAAATAAATCCAATATAAAATCCGTCTCTGAATATTTTACCATGGTGAGGCTTGATTCAATGTCTACTGAAGTCTTTCCATTGCCTTCAGTAGGTGTTTGATTGAGCCCATGTGATGCTGCAATATTTAAAAACAACTGGACTCATTGATTACTTGAATGGCAGCCGTAAATCTCATTTGCCATGTTTTGGTTGTAGCGCAGGGCAAACCTGTAACATAATTTTAACATACATACATTTTAAAAATTTCATTACACTTTTGGCTCATTCTATCATTAAAATCCAAAGTCCTAAAACCAATGTGGTATGGATCTGTGATATAGGTCCTGATTTCACAAAAATGTGTGAGTAACTTTACATGTGGGGAATATACCTATTGAGTTTTAGATTACTCATATGTATAAAAAATGTTCATATATACAATCATATTCACATGTTTGTGAGATCAAAGCCACCTTAATATCCATTTATTATAAACAGTTAGGTACAGATAGAGACATCCTATCTTTGGAATGCAACTCTTATGTAGGAAACAACAGGTGCTGCAGCTAAGAAATAAATTGTAGGTAATGGAATCTTGCATAACTCCTGACTACATCATTGCTGTCTTTGTTCACTGCAAATACTACAGTCCCTTGCTTTCATGAAAACCCAAATGGACTCTTGACTAGTGCTGGGTGAAAGTTTTTAGGTTAAACATTTTTTTTCACCAAAAAATGCAGATTCGGGTTGACCAAAACTATTGGTGAATTTGTGTCTATTTCAGCTAATTGTTTTGGTTGAAACAAAAATAGAAAAATATTCGGCAATGTTGAAACAAACGATTTCAATGCTATAAAAATGAAACATTTCAATTTTCAGGATAGATTGACAAGGAGATTTAGGAACCATGTGAGCAGGTGGCGGGGGTACCCCTGTTAGACCCAATATTCCAGTGGTTAGGGCACTCACTTGGAATGTGAGAGATCCACATTTGAATCTCCCCTCTAAAACAGGGACTTTAATCTAGGTCTCTCTTGTACTAGATAAGTGCCCTATCAACAAGGCTATAGGCTGTTCTGGGGTGGATCTCTGTGCATCTCCTGTCTGAAGCAGTTCTACTTTGTTATAAACACTTACTTATTCATTGGAGCAGGGACTGGAACATCCCTCACCCCCACCCCAGGTGAGTGCCCTAACCATCAGGCTGTAAACCAATGAAGTGAGCTGTAGCTCACGAAAGCTCATGCTCAAATAAATTTGTTAGTCTCTAAGGTGCCACAAGTCCTCCTTTTTTTTTTTTTTTGCCAATACAGACTGACACGGCTGCTACTCTGAAACCTGTCATCAGGCTATAGAGTCTATCTCACTCCCTCTCGCCCAGTCAGTAGTGGGGTATTGTGAATTAAGTGACATTTTTCAGTTCACTAAATAAACCTCAAATTTTCAGTTTAGGTTCAGCCCAAACTGAAAGTTTTTTTTTTTTCCCAAGCTGCTCCCAAACTGACATATCAGTTATTTGCCGAGCTCTATTCTGGACTCAAAAATAAAAATAAAAATGAAAAAAATAAAGGGGGCAAAAATATTGTTTACCTGTCTGTCAATTGCCAGTTTCAGGAATTTATTCCTTATTCCAACTTTTTTTTTTTTTTAAAGCGTTTGTAGGTAAGTTCAGTAGGTATGTTGCAAACTATTGACTAATGGCTTGAAAAATCGGAATGCGGGGAAGGGAAGAAACACAAAGCTATTTTTCTGGCACAAAGGAGTTTAAATGTGTGTTAAAATCAATAAATTAGTTTTTGTTTGCTTTGCACTAATTTAAGGCCTTATCCTGCAAAACCTTTGCACATAGGTCGTCCCACTGAATTGATGGGATTACTTCTCTAAACAGAGCTTCATGGGCTTAGAATCCATTTTCAAACTTGATTTTTGTAATCACTCCTGTGATCAGCTTTGCTGCTTTTTTTGAGTTTTCTGTGAAGATTTTAAAATGTCCTTCTCTTTATGTTTTTGTTTTTGTTTTTTTTTAAGTAAAATAAAAGGTTGGGTGCAACTGGTTTTGTTTTACTTTGCAGTGTTGTGGGGATTTTTAAAATGGTACAGCCTGGCAGAGGCAAATTAATTGCTGTTGTGGTTTACAGGCATGTAACAATTTAAAGAATTATGGCGTTTGTGTTCTGAATTAAAGTGACACAGTACAGATAACAGGGCACAGCTGTGGCCATGAGTTAGGCCTCTTTAATTTACTGCTCTAAAAGTATTGCTTGGTAGTGCACTATAATTGCTCTTCCAGGATTAAGATGTGGAAAGCCTGATGTACAAAAACAGATCTAAAATATAAAACCCAAAGTTCCTAAAAATGTAGTCTGCTGTAAATGTTTATTGGGGGAAAATACTTTTGAATACCGTTACTTTTTTAATGGTTGGATATATTTTTATATGATTAAATATTGCCATGCATTTAAGTTTATACCCTTGAAGTTTCCTTTTCAACCTCATTGGAACTTGGGAGCATTGTTCATGGTGGTTGTCAGGCCTGCAGCCTGTGTGTATGTCAAGTCTCATATGCTTACTTTAGTGACACAACTTAAGTCGCTTTTTCCATGTGTGCCGTGGAACCAACATGGCTACTGTTATGGGAGAATGAGATGGATTCTGTTCTTGCTCCCATATCAGTAACAGAGTACATGGCTAAGATACAGATGCTGAATTTTTACCTTGAGTTGTACACTTCGGTTGCACCTTAAGTCATGTCTACACTGAAGCTCTTTACAAAGCGCTGGTATAGTTTTGCTGGCATAGGAGCATCTTAACTAAGAGTGCTTTTTCTAGTATACTATACCGGCATTCCTTTACCAGTAAAGTACTACTAGTGTAGACATGGCCTCAGTTACACCTGTGATATTCTAGAATCAGAGGACTGGAAGGGACCTCGAGAGGTCATCTAGTCCAGTCCCCTGCACTCATGGCAGGACTAAGTATTATCTAGACCAGTGCTACTCAAAGTGGTAGTCTGCGGACCGGTGCCGGTCCGTGAGCTATTGGCTGCTGGTCTGCGTGCACATTGGGGAAAAAAAAATTGCCGGTCCCCCACATCAGATAGCTTGAGAAGCACTGATCTAGAGCATGCCTGACAGGTGTTTGTCTAACCTGCTCTTCAAAACCTCTTTAGGCAATTTATTCCTGTGCTTAACCACCCTGACAGTTAAGAAGTTTTTCCTAATGTCCAATCTAAACCTCCCTTGCTGCAATTTAAGCCCGTTGCTTCTTGTCCTAGCGTCAGCAGTTAAGCAGAACATTTTTTCTACCTCTTCCTTGTAACAACCTTTTATGTACTTGAAAACTGTTATCATGTCCCCAATCATGTCTTTCAATCTTCCCTCACAGGTATGTTTTGTAGACCTTTCATCATTTTTGTTGCTCTTCTCTGGACTTTCTCCAATCTGTCCACATCCTTCCTGAAACGTGGCACCCAGAACTGGACACAGTAATCCCGTTGAGGCCTGATCAGTGTGGAGTAGAGCCGAAGAATTACTTCTAGTGTCTTGCTTACAACAATCCTGCTAATGCATCCTAGAATTATGTTCGCTTTTTTTGCAACAGCGTTACATTGTTGACTCAAATTTAGCTTGTGGTCCACTGTGACCCCAGATCCCTTTCTGCAGTACTCCTTCCTACGCAGTCATTTTTCATTTTGTGTGTGTGCAACTGATTGTTCCTTACGAAGCGGAGTACTTTGCATTTGTCCTTATTGAATTTGGTCCAATTTACTTCAGACCATTTCTTCAGTTTGTCCAAATCATTTTGAATTATAATCCTATCCTCCAAAGCACTTGCAACCCCTCCCAACTTGGTATCATCCACAAACTTTATAAGTGTTCTCTCTATGCCATTATCTAAATCATTAATGAAAATGTTGAACAGAATTGGACCCAGAACTAATCTCTGTGGGACGCAGCTTATTATGCCCTTCCAGCATGACTGTGAACCATTGATAACTACTCTCTGGGAATGGTTTTCCAACTAGTTATGCATCCACCTATAGTAGCTCCACCTAGTTTGCATTTCCCTAGTTTGTTTATGAGAAGGTCATGCAAGACAGTATCAGAAGCTTTACTAAAGTCAAGATATACCACATCTACCACTTTCCTCCTATCCATAAGGCTTTTTACCCTGTCAAAGAAAGCTATCAGGTTGTTTGACATGATTTGTTCTTGACAAATCCATGCTGACTGTTACTTATCCCTTATTATCTTCTAGATGTTTGCAAATTGATTGCTTCATTATTTGCTCCATTATCTTTCCGGGTATAGAAGTTAAGCTGACAGGTCTGTAATTCCCTGGGTTGTCCTTATTTCCCTTTTTATAGATTGGCACTATATTTGCCCTTTTCCAGTCTTCTGGAATCTCTCCCGTCTTCCATGACTTTTCGAAGATAATCACTAATGGCTCAGATATCTCCTCAGTTAGCTCCTTGAGTATTCTAGGATGCATTTCATCAGGCCCTGGTGTCTTGAAGACATCTAACTTGTCTAAGTAATTTTTAACTTGTTCTTTCCCTATTTTAGCCTCTGATCCTACCTCATTTTCATGGGCATTCACTATGTTTGACATCCAGTCGCCACCAACCTTCTTGGTGAAAACCGAAAGAAAGAAGTCATTAAGTACCTCTGCTATTTCCAGGTTTTCTGTTATTGTTCCCCCCTCCCCCATTGAGTAATGAGCTTACCCTGTCCTTGGTCATCCTCTTGCTTCCTCTAACATTTCTAGAATGTTTTCTTGTTACCCTTTATGTCTCTAGATAGTTTGATCTCGTTTTGTGCTTTGGCCTTTCTAATTTTGTCCCTACATACTTTTGTTATTTGTTTATTTTTATCCTTTGTAATTTGATCGAGTTTCCACTTTTTGTAGGACTCTCTCTTTTAATTTTTAGATCATTTAAGATCTCTTGGTTAAGTCAGGGTGGTTTCTTGCCATACTTCCTATCTTTCCTACTCAGTGGGAGGCAGATATACCTCATTTGGGTCAAGATGATGGTGATAATAATACATATCTGGAAAGAATATAAGCTTGATTTTCTACCTCCTCGTGAGCTGTTAGCAAAATAATCTTTTTGCTTTAAAACTGAACAAGTTGTAAAGCCACTGTTGGGAGATTATGGGCCAGATCGTGAGCTGGTGTAAATGGGTAGGTGTGACCCTGTTTAAGTTAATGGAGCCATGCCAATTGACAAGAGTGGAGGATCAGGCCCATTATCTTTGGAAACCAAAAATGCTATTTTTAGAGCAACTGTTGAAAGTGTAAGGGGAGTACATGTGGCACCTTAGAGATGAACAAATTTATTTGAGCATAGGCTTTCGTGGGCTAAAACCCACTTTATTGGATGCATGCAGTGGAAAATATGGTAGGTAGATAGACAGAGAACATGAAAAAATGGGTGTTGCCATACGCACTATGACAAGAGTGATCAATTAAGGTGAGCTATTATCAGCAGGAGAAAAAAACCTGTTGTAGTGATAATCAGAATGTTGGAAATGGGCCAGTTGAAACGAAGGTGTGAGTAACAGTAGGGGGAAAAATAAGCATGGGGCAATAGTTTGACTTTGTGTAATGGCACATCCACTCCCAGGCTTTATTCAAGCCTCATTTAATGTGTCCAGTTTGCAAATTAATTCCAATTCTGCAGTTTCTCTTATTCTTTTACGTAGAGACTGTTCGGTTTGGCCAATGTACATGGCAGAGGGGCATTGCTGGCACATGGTGGCATATATCACATTTGTAGATGTGCAGGTGAACGAGCCTCTGATAGTGTGGCTGATGTGATTAGGCCCTATGACTGTGTCCCCTGAATAGATATGTGGACACAGTTGGCAACGGACTTTGTGGCAAGGATAGATAGGTTCCTGGGTTAGTGCTTTTGTTATGTGGTGTGTGGTTGCTGGTGAGTATTTGCTTCAGGTTGGGGGGCTGTCTGTAAGCAAGGACTGGCCTGTCTCCCAAGATCTGTGAGAGTGATGGGTCGTCCTTCAGGATAGGTTGTAGATCCTTGATGATGCGTTGGAGAGGTTTTAGTTGGAGGCTGAAGGTGATGGCTAGTGGCGTTCTGTTATTTTCTTTGTTGGGCCTGTCCTGTAGTAGGTGACTTCTGGGTACTCTTCTGGCTCTGTCAATCTGTTTTGTCACTTCAGCAGGTGGGTATTGTAGTTGTAAGAACGCTTGATAGAGATCTTGTAGGTGTTTGTCTCTGCCTGAGGGGTTGGAGCAAATGCGGTTGTATCGTAGAGCTTGGCTGTAGACAATGGATCATGTGGTGTGTTCTGGATGAAAGCTGGAGGCATGTAAGTAAGTATAGTGGTCAGTAGGTTTCTGGTATAGGGTGGTGTTTATGTGACCATCGCTTATTAGTACTTTAGTGTCCAGGAAGTGGATCTCTTGTGTGGACTGGACCAGGCTGAGGTTGATGGTGGGATGGAAATTGTTGAAATCATGGTGGAATTCCTCAAGGGTTTCTTTTCCTCGACACTACAACAATTTCTATCCCACCATCCACATGCGGCTCTTCAGAAGTTAATATGTGGCTCCTTGTATAGGCACCGACTCCGGGGCTGGAGCTATAGGTGCCAATTTTCCACTGTGCTGGGGGGTGCTCACTGCTCAACCCCCTGGCTCTGCCACAGGCCCTACCCCCACTCCACCCCTTCCTGCACCCTACCTTGAACCTCATCAGATTTCTTTTGGCCCAATCCTCTAATTTGTCTAGGTCCCTCTGTATCCTATCCCTACCCTCCAGCATATCTACCTCTCCTCCCAGTTTAGTGTCACCTGCAAACTTGCTGAGAGTGCAATCCACACCATCCTCCAGAGCATTAATGAAGATATTGAACAAAACCAGCCCCAGGACAGACCCCTGGTGCACTCCGCTTGATACCGGCTGCCAGCTAGACATTACCCTTTGAGCCTGACAATCTAGCCAGCTTTCTTTCTACCTTATAGTCCATTCATCCAGCCCATACTTCTTTAACTTGCTGGCAAGAATAGGTTTGTCAGGCATGACTTGCCCTTGGTGAATCCATGCTGACTGTTCCTGATCACTTTCCTCTCCTCTAAGTGCTTCAGAATTGATTCCTTGAGGACCTGTTCCATGATTTTTCCAGGGTCTGAGGTGAGGCTGACTGGCCTGTAGTTCCCAGGATCCTCTTCCTTCCCTTTTTTTTAAAGTTGGGCACTACATTAGCCTTTTTCCAGTCTTCCAGGACCTTCCATGATCGCCAGGAGTTTTCAAAGATAATGGTCAATGATTCTGCAATCACATCTGCCAACTTCTTTAGCACCCTTGGATGCAGCTCATCTGGTCCCATGGACTTGTGCTCGTCCAGCTTTTCTAAATCGTCCCAAACCACTACTTTCTCCACAGAGAAAGAAGTGCCCTCGCTCCGCCCCCTCTCCCCCACACCTGAGCCTCCTGCACACCACGAAACAGCTGATTGGGAGTGTGGGGAGGGAGGGGGAGGCGCTGATCGGCAGGTCCGCCACTGGGCGGCAGGTGCTGGGAGCGGGGTGTGGGAGCTGCTGACATATTACTGTGGCTCTTTGGCAATGTACATTGGTAAATTCTGGCTCCTTCTCAAGCTCAGCTTGGCCACCCCTGCTCTACTATCTTGGGACCAAGAGAGCTACAACAGTGCGGCAATCTTAATTCGTTGGACAGGTAGTGTTGTCCTTTTATAATGCAGCTGCCCCTCCAGAGTTAACAGTAACTTTTTATGTCATTTTTGTATTTGATGCAAAGAAAGTTGGACAAGGCTGAAACTTTCCATTATAAGCCTGACTTCGTTGCTTCTATCCTCTCACCCCTCCGCCCCGCAAATACTGATTCACTGACACAAAACAAGCTCCTTGGCACTTCAAAAGATGCATATTTGGTTACTAAAAATGATATTTTTGCCCAAATTTAAGCTGTTTCAGAAAAGCTACTTTGAGATATGTGACTGGGGGGGGGGGGAGTGTTAATTATATTTTTGAAAATTCTCTTAGCCTTCCCCCCATCTTTATTTTGCCAAGTTATCTGATGAATAACTCATCAGAGAAACTTCAAATGAAATTTATTTGAAAGTTCTTGATGAAGTTTAGTCCACAGGGGCAATTTGGTGATGGGCTGCTTTTCCTATGGCAAATTAGGATGTTGGAAAGGTCTGTGGACTCCAGAAGTCATTTAATTGGTGCCCGAAGATTGCTGGTGTCCTAATATTTTACTTTACTATTTTAAGCACATATGATTTTACTTTAACTCTCTAAATCTGTTCCTTGCAGAGAGCTTTCTAAATGTAAATCAGACACTAGGAAGGTGTGTCACAGTGAATGTAAATTAAAATCTCAATCCCTCTCCTTTTTACCCTCACGAGCTGTGCTATTGCCCACCTTAAGCACCCCAGCAGAACTAGGCAAATATTACAAAACATTTTTCTACCTGTGTTCAGTCAGATTTGTAAATGAATTTACTTTGGTAATGCTCCCACCCTTTTTTGTTTCCCTGTCTGTTCAAATGATTGAGTTTTACTGGCACAAGTGTTCAGAGGAACAGCCTGCTCTGGGTGTTGGGGGAGATCTGGAGGAGATGGCGGGTGGGTGTTGGGGGGTCCGAAACCCTCCCTCACCTCTGGTCCAAACTCCTTTGAGTACTCCCCTTTCTCTTCATTTAAACAACTAACCCTCCCTTGTTGCAGCCCTCAGTCCTCCCTTGCTCATGTTGACTGGCAGATTGATCATTGCCATGTGAACAAGTAGGAAGTAGGCAGTGCACTAAGCAAGCATATGTACGGTGAACTAGTCCAGGCCTTGGGTATAGCTGCCTGCCAATTGCCATGGTCCTGTGACCTTGTCTGAGACAGTTCTCACACAGGTTTCATAAAATCTGGAACAGTCCCAGCCAAGCAAGGTCCATTGGCAGTTGCTGTATGTCAATTTTAAGAATTGTGAAAGGGCTATAAGCAATAGAGAGCATGGGCTAGATCCAGGACTCTATTGCATAGCTAGGATTGGCAGAATTCAAATGTTTAAAAACATATTTGATAGCTAATATCAAGGTTTATTTTTAAGCTTCTTTTCCATTTTTATTGATTTAAATTTTCACAGTTTTGGGAAATTATGGAGGGGCCGACAGTTGTTTTTTTTTTTTTTAAGGACAGTAAATGTTGAAATTCAAAAAGTTAGAGCTTTATAACCATTAACACAAGTTGTCAACATCACATGTTAACTGTGCCTATCTGTAAATTTTGATTGTTGAGGGAAGTATTTTTTTGTTGGTTTGCGGGTGTCGTTTACGGATTAAAAATCCAATACTTCCAAGTCTATCTACAGTGAAGGGAGAAGGTGTGCAAACAACTCCCCTAACACATCCTTTCCGAGCTCTTGTTAATGCATTTCAATTTGGACCTGAAATATTCCCCCTCACCCACCCCCAGGCCCCTCGCAGCCACCCTTCCTCCTATTGTTCAAGTGCTAGGAGTTTCCTGAGCAGAGAATGGAAATTGTGACAAATTTTGTTATGTAGAACAAATGTTTGCAGGGATGGAATTCAACTGAGAAGATAAGACTCCATTCTAGTTGTGACCTTAATCCAGACTGAATTGTGTTAAAGGCTCAGGCGTAGGGAAACAATTTATAACGTAAGAGATCACACTTTAAAGTTCATGGTTGTTCCTCGGCTTTAGTCCTGTGTATATAGACCCTTAAGAATTGCTAATCTCTGACCTTTTAAGAGAAAATGTTCCTGTTTGTTTGTTTGTTATATCTTTCAGACAATTGGAATTTTGGTAGATTGACATGTCAGGTGTCAATCAATCTGTATAGTAGCAGCGATTGTGCTTCACATTTTGGAGGTTGTATTTTATTTTCTACCGCGGCATAATTTTGCTTTCAACCTTCAAAATATAATTCCTGTTGATCCTCCAAAAATATAGTTATATTTTGTGGACAGAGAGGGTGATGGATATTTTAATATGTGGAACATAGGACTTGGATGATGATAAATTGTCCTCTAAAGCCTTCTGTTCCACATTACTTTTGTAATCTTGAAAAACAAAAACATTAATAAAGCAAAGAGGGTTAGAGATCAGGCATGTGGTTTTATTTTAATAAGGGATAAAGCCTAAATCTTACTGAGCATGCATTGTTCACCACTTTTTCTCTGGGGTGTATGAATCAGTCCCTTTATTGCTGGTACTTAAGCATTTCCATTTGGGGTTATATTTTCATTGAAAAGCTCGTGCACGATAATACTGTGGTGTGTGTAATGTAAATCTCAATTTGTAGCCATTTAAAAAAGTGAAGTTTTGCTCTGGCAGACTGCATATTATTCTGCTCACCTGCAGCAGGTCTGGGTATAGGAAAGGGGTTTGGCAGGAGGGGGCCGTTCTCTGTATGCAGTCTGGGGAGGTAAATGTAGTGTTTTTTCTAAGAACCCAGAGTAAGGGCATAGAAGTTTGCCTGTGGGACAGTCCCACTGTGTGTGTTTGTGGGGGGGGGGTGCGCAGAGGGAGGGGAAGGGAGGGAATCGTGAATGCTGCTTGATTGTTCTTCCTTGCAAGCAGCAATAACATAAAATTGCCTGCTCAGAGGAGAACACCAGGAAACACCCTGGTGTGATCCTGCAAGGAAAGGAAGTTGCAAACAAAAATTAAAAATAAAACAATTAAGACCTTTTGCCTTCCTTTTATCACAATTGCTGAAAGAAGCTGCTGGATTAAGAAATCAGCTTCCCTTTTGAACTCTTCACCTTTTTGGAATCTGTCTAAGAGATAACATGTTCAACTTCTGCAATGTCCCAACTGCTTATGAATTTTCAGTTGCTGATGCCAGTTTCACTAGTGTTTGTTAGGATCTGAGAATCACATAGTGAACTGCTGATTTCTTCAATCACATTCTGCTTCTCACACAGGGCCAGGCTCTGACTCGGGTGGGCAAGGATAGGGGTTTTAGGAGAAAAGGAAGAGGGAGAGTTATTTTGTAAAGTGGGACAATGGAAAAATTATGGAGATGGAGAAAGATTGTTGGGAGACTGGGTGTTGACAAGGAGCACAAAACAGTAGGAGAGAAAAATGGTGGAGGAGAGATGAATAAAAATCAGAGGACAGAATTGTATTACTTGGATTTAGGGTCAATATTTTATTAGGATTTATTTTTTCTGGATTGTTAGCTAAAAGGAACTCCAGTAAAAAAAAAAAATCTGACTGTTCCCTCCTCAACTCCCTGCCCATTGTTTGAAAGCAGGAGGGAAGGAAGAAAAGTAATAAAATTCAATGAAACTCTCTACAGTTGCTGATCTTTCTAAGGATTTGGTCATATAAAACCTGTATGTTAAATACAAAAAGCAATGAAAGCACATTAAGGACTAATCCCTTCTCAAAGCCATAGTCATTTTAAAGGTATACTAGCAGAAAAAAATAGCATCTTAAGCACAAGTGATGAACTTCCCCCCCACCGCACCATTTTTCTTTAAATGTACACATTGCAGGTTAAATACTTAAAATAAATAAATCAATCAATCTGGGTCAAATCAAGTTTTATATAAGATTTAATTTAAAAAATTTGAAAGCAGCTTTTATTAATATTGTTACTGGCTGTTATATTTCATTTTTGCAAGCTTAAAATGAAAATGTAGAGTTACCCAACCTGATAGCAGAGCCTTGTGATTTTCTCTCCCTCCCCAACCCGCGCCATTTAAGTTAATAGCCATGCTGCATGCATCATCACACAGTCATTCAAAGAGACAACGTGCTCATCAAGGGTTTATGGTTTTCTGCTGAGAGCTGGAAGTAACCTCCAATCTTCGGCATGGTGGGTTTTCATTTTAATAGATAGTACAAAGATTTAAAACCATTGACTAAGCCTGTGGTATGAACAGTGGCTGGCTTGGCTAGAGGTGTGTGTTTCTTTTTAAACAACTTAAAATAGGTTAGCTATTGAACCAAGGAAATTATCGGCATCTTTTAACGAAAGGAGTAATCTAGCAGGAATGATTGTGATTTTATTGAGTACAGTTCACTTCAGTTTGTTATGAACAGATGTGTCCTCTTGCAAGAAGCATGGATCAGTTTTCTCCATAACCTTATATAAGAAAATGTTGCTGTCATTTTTTTTTTTGCTGTTCCATCTTGGTCTTTGCTGTCATATTTCTATTTTCAAAGCAGCAGACAACGTTTCCTGTCTGTTCCAATGTCTGTGTTTCCACTACAGTGTGTTTAAAAAAACTGAAAGCAAGAGGTTGGGGATAGGCAGTAGCATTCACTAATTTCAGTCTAGAATTAAGAGATCACTTGCTGTGGGAAAGAGGTACCGTCACAAAATAATGGTCTGCTGTTAAATATGCTGTGCTGAAGATGAGATAGTTGCCAATAATGACCGCCGAGTTGAAGAGCCAGGTTTTGGGAGACATTCAGCCTATGACAATGTTCAGTAACCAAGACATAAATTGTAAGGCCAGCCATACCAAATGATTAAAGCCTAAATTAAAGTAGATCAAAGAACATGGCTAATAGGCAAGTGACAGTTGCTTGCCTGGGCCATGACAGAATATTTGCATTTTAATTGGCTCAGATTCATCTTCCTGTGCTTCAGATACCCTGAAGGTGGGGGAGAAACCGCTTATTTCAAGAACCATTGAAATCAGAGAGTCTAGACTTGTTCCCTGCACTGCATTCTCAGTGCTCTTTCAGTCTAGTCTTAAACAACTCCACTGATGGGGCTTCCTCCACTTTGCTTGGGAGATTAGTCCCTTTATTTGTTATGATTTCAAGTTTAAAAAATCACCTAGACATATTTCTCAGGTGTCCTGATGCCAATTAAACTTCCAGCCCAGAGGAACATCACTCAACGTGGTAATAATACAATTGGAAATATTAATATATCCATAAATTCAGCAACAAAATACTGTTATAGCTGCTCCTCACTCCACCCAAAATCCTGCTTCCTGATCACGCCTCAGAAGCCTCCCTAATACATGACTAGTGTGGCATAGTCTTCAGGTCAAAAAATGCAGACTATTTTGATTAGCTAGAGTGCTCCTCATGAAGAAAACTCTAGTTGCTACCCTGGCTTTCTTTTAATGATATGTATCAAACTTGAGCATTTGTTGATCTCACTCATGATAGTGAGATGTAGGGAGACAGGCACTTTCTCAGCTGGGCAGGCCATTTAGGGTACATCTACACAGGAAGACCCCCTCTTCCCCCCACAATGTGAGATTCAGAGCCTGGGTCAACTGACTCGGGCTTCTGCTGTGTAGACATACCCTTAGGGCTTTATAGAGCAAAATTAATACACTAAGCTCTATCCAGAAACCAGAAGGCAGCCAGTGTGGCATCCCATAGTGCTAATGTCGTGTGTTCCTAGCAAGGTGCACCACTGAATATGTGGGCTGCCATCTCGTGAATAATCTAATTTAGGTTCTTATTTGGCCCCCATGATTGTTGTATCTGAGCACCACACAATCTTTAATGTGTTTACCCTCACAACACGCCTGTGAGGTTGGCCGGTGCGGCTATTCCCATTTTACAGATGGGGATTGAGGCACAGAGAGGCTATGTGATTTGTCCCGGGTCATGCAAGAAGCCTGTGGCAGGTTAGGAAATAGAATGCAAAACTCCCCAGATCCCAGGCTAAAGTTCTAAGCACTGGCCCAACATACTATCCATTTAGATAGAGTCCAGCCATGCATAATTACTGAGGATGCTTTGTATTTGTTCTCGGTATCGGTGTTGTGGAGGAAAGGAAGCTTGGAGGCTTATGGGCATAAGGTCTGTTTTCAGTTGGTTTTCGCCTTATCACTTTGTCAGCAAACGTTGTTGTCTGTTGTCATAAATATAAAGGGAAGGGTAAACCCCTTTGAAATCCCTCCTGGCCAGGGGAAAGCTCCTCTCACCTGTAAAGGGTTAAGAAGCTAAAGGTAACCTCGCTGGCACCTGACCAAAATGACCAATGAGGAGACAAGATACTTTCAAAAGCTGGGAGGAGGGAGAGAAACAAAGGGTCTGTGTGTCTGTCTATATGCTGGTCTTTAGCGGGGATAGACCAGGAATGGAGTCTTAGAACTTTTAGTAAGTAATCTAGCTAGGTATGTGTTAGATTATGATTTCTTTAAATGGCTGAGAAAAGCATTGTGCTGAATAGAATAACTATTTCTGTCTGTGTATCTTTTTTGTAACTTAAGGTTTTGCCTAGAGGGGTTCTCTATGTTTTTGAATCTAATTACCCTGTAAGATATCTACCATCCTGATTTTACAGGGGGGATTTCTTTATTTCTATTTACTTCTATTTTTATTAAAAGTCTTCTTGTAAGAAAACTGAATGCTTTTTCATTGTTCTCAGATCCAAGGGTTTGGGTCGGTGGTCACCTATGCAAATTGGTGAGGCTTTTTATCCAACATTTCCCAGGAAAGGGGGGGTGCAAGTGTTGGGAGGATTGTTCATTGTTCTTAAGATCCAAGGGTCTGGGTCTGTAGTCACCTAGGCAAATTGGTGAGGCTTTTTACCAAACCTTGTCCAGGAAGTGGGGTGCAGGGTTTTGGGAAGTATTTTGGGGGGAAAGACGCGTCCAAACAGCTCTTCCCCAGTAACCAGTATTAGTTTGGTGGTGGTAGCGGCCAGTCCAAGGACAACGGGAGGAATATTTTGTACCTTGGGGAAGTTTTGACCTAAGCTGGTAAAGATAAGCTTAGGAGGTTTTTTCATGCAGGTCCCCACATCTGTACCCTAGAGTTCAGAGTGGGGGAGGAACCTTGACATCTGTTCTTAGCAATCTGCTGGTAAGGTGATGAATAACTATATGAGACACGTGAAAATAAGAAACCACATAAGGTCCGATAGAAGGAATACACCGATGACTTTGTTACAGTGAGGAAAGTGATTGATCTATCACTTACCAACATGTAACTTGTCACTGTTCCTCAGTTTATCCTACACTTGGCATTAAATGCATTTGCATGATTGTATTTGTTCAGAGTAAGTGAAATTGTACAGGCAATGCGCTATTTATGTGCTTCAAGATGTTCATATGTTTTACAAATACAGTATTGCACACTTTAAAAATTTGTTTTTAAAATGTAGGACCAGATTCTGTCCTACATTGCCCCAGTTCTGGTGTTGCACAGGGCCCACAAACGCAGTGGGAGCTGCCTGGGCAGAAATCGCCGGTCATAGGGTGGATTTTGTGGCTGGCATAGAGTTCATGTAATAACCCTCTGGTGGGCTTCCTCACAGCGCCTCCTCCCCCACCCAGTAATGGGCAGGACCAGCATGGAAGGAAGTCTGCCTGCCGTATGTTGCACTCTGGTTGCTCTTTACCAGCTGTGGACTGACTTAGAGCAGCCTAGAGGTTCACTGCCCAGTCCAGAATTTGGGAGATGCAAAGGTTGCTTGAAACTACCTTTTTATACCCCTTACTTTACCACCACCCGTTTCCTATGCCCAGTGCAGGAAAGAGCAATGGAAAATCTGGCCTGTAGGGTGACTAACATGAAAAATGTCTTAAGTGAGCACTATTGGACTGGAATAGTCTTCCAAGCAATCATTTAAAACTAGACTAGACAAAGCACTGGAGAATATACGGTGAGGAATAATTTTACACTAGCAGGAAGATGCACTAAGGCCCTAATTTTCAGAGGTGCTAAGTCTAGTGACTTGAATGGGAGTTGTGGGTATTTGGCACCCAAAAATACTGTTGATATCTCATTTCCATGGTTCTATGAGCATGGCATGTGATTTGCCTTTAAGGTCAATGTGATGCTGAAAAAGAAAGTGGAGTATTGTTCTAGTAGAGATGTCCACTGCAGCTTTGTGAAAACTCTTGTGCATCCCATTTGCAAACTGAATAGTATTTAAGTGTTTTGGGTATTTAAAAAAAAAAATTAAAGGAGACTGAAGCTTGTGTGCTACCATTTTGCTGCAAGGTGATTTCATTTATCTTAAAGGGAGCCCACTAAGTATTCCTTTTCTTTTTGCGATTACAGACTAACACGGCTGCTACTCTGAAACCTGTCACTACTGGAGGTTGCAAAGAGTTTTCTATCCTGCTCCAAATAAGTTCTTTAATAGCTAAACAATATATTTATTGTTTGACCAGTAGAGATCTTCTGATGTTAAACCAGTACTGAAATCAGAGGGAGACTGGTTCACAATTTGTCATATTGCACCTTTCATCCATTTTCACACAATTACACCATTTTTCAACAAGCTGCTACTATCCCCTATGAAACTCAGAAATTCCCACTTCAGCTGAAAACTTCATTTTGAAACTCAGTTGCTCACTGTGTGGACCTTCTGAGAGTGGTGTTGAGCAAACAGTGATTTTCTTTACATGCAATAGCAAGACTTAAATGGGGAAAGCTAAACTCAGAAAACAAGAATTATAAACAGTGGTTTCACTCCCAAGTGACTTCACAAAATGATGTTACCTTTCTCAAAATACTAACCCCAGCAATCATCAGAGCATTAAAAATATCCAAAGATTTTGTCCAAATACTCTTGTCTTTACTGCTGGATCTAATTATAAGTAAAGCACTGAATTAATTAAATATATTATAATAAGCTGGTGAGAGGACGTGGGTGCATGTGCACCATTTCCCTCATCTGAATGGAATCCACAAAGCGCAATGTATCATAAACCCTACTACAACTTATGGAGATTCTCCTGTAGATAAAATGGCCGAGTCCTGTGCTGTTGGAGCAGAAGGGTTTCGGTTTGGTAGACCGCATAGTGCAAAGGGTGAAATTCTAGGCAGTCATGTATGTTAAAATATTGTTAACATTCAATGATCATGGGGCTAGATTTTTACTATTTTATAATAATTTCAAAACACATACTTACCATTGTAAATCAAGGGCACTGCCACTCTTATCCACTCTTGTAGAGGGCTTCGTGTCCTGTACAGTGCGTTTTTAGGTTCTAAACAGGTAAAATATTTGGTCGTAATGCTACTTGAAATCAAGAGAATAATAGACTAAATCACTGACACATTGTTTGTTTGTTTTTTTATTATATGCAAAGGTATCATAAGGAGAGCTGGTTTGTATGAATTTATTCTTTTGATCCACATTGAATTGTACTAGCAATCAATGATTAATGTTCTGGCTTCTGAGCTGGAAATTGCCACAAGTAACTCTGCAGAATAATGTGCTGGCACAGTCTAGTCCTCAATGTTCTGACTGTACTTTTGAGTGGTGGAGGAGGGGTTCCTTGATCAGCCAGTTTGGAAACTTTGAGTGTTTTGTGCACTCTTGGCAAAACTAATCATATTTCCTGAGACACTACAGCAGAAACCTCAGCCAGTTTTGGAGACAGGGAAGCATAGCTATGCCCTCATCAGTTGCTCTCTATTAGGTATAGTGGTTGTTGGGGCATGGGGGACGTTTGTAATTATAACTTTTAAAAAGGCAGATACTAGATAGCCTGCCAAACAGAAATTGTTTGCTAACAACTTCTGTTCTTTCATTAAAAAATAGTCATTGAGTAAAGAGAAGTTATCATAATAATACCTAGCTATCATATCATGCTTTTCATCCATAGATCTTAAAATGCTTCACAAAGGAGGTCAGGATCATTATCTCCATTGTGTGGAGGGGGAAACTGAGGCACAAAGTGGTGAAGTGACTCTATCAGTTTTCCCCTATAGCCAATCAAGATTTGTAATATTGAGGTTAGTTTAAAAGAAAAATGAGGAGACCACGCAGTGAACTATTGACCTACAATCTTGGCTTGTGTGATTTTGTGTGACAGAATTTTATCACAGAAGAGAAGGGTTTGATTCTAACCTCTGAAGTCTCACAGTCTGAGCTGTTGTTAAAGGCGGCAGCATTCTTGAGTGGATACTCCTTGATGTCACTCGGGAAGGGTATAGGCTATGTTGTTCTTGAGCTGCCTCCAGCAGCCACATTACTGTTTTGGAGAGGGCTGTTCGCTTTGCTGTACAGCTTCTCACCCCTAGAGGTTTGTGGGTTTGGAAAGGAATAGTATTCTACAATTTAAGACTTTGGGACCTGACTTTGTTTAGAGTCATTGCCTCAGGATAAGGAGGTTCTCTCATTTGGGATGTGGTCAAGGGAGAGTCCCACACTAAAATGCTTGGATCTGCTGCTACAAAAAGATGTAGCCTTAATCCATGTTAACTTTTTACTTAGTATTGACTGTGTCAGGTTGTTTTCTGTGCTGTGGTTGCTATGCTTCCCACTGATAGTTCCTTTTTTTGTTTTGTAGAAGCTCTTTCACTCAGGACCTCCAAAGTCACCAAGTGCTAGGAGTAGGTTGTCCTATCTGAACACAGCAGCATTATTGCATGGTTATTGACATTGTCCTGCATTAGTATAGCAGCCAAGCTTTTTACTAAGTGATTAGGAAGGCTAGGTATATGTCACAGAGGTCATGGAATCCATGACTCCTAGAGCCCTCCGTGACATTCTCTGCTTCAGCCCCAGGGGCTGCGGGACTCAGGAGCTGGCAGCCAGCTGGCCCCTGGCAGAGTTCCAGCAACAGGTGACAGCAGCGATAGGGGGCCCCCTGCAAGGTTCCAGTGACAGGTGACAGGCTCCTGAGGGGGCCTTCCTCAGGGTTCCAGCAACGGGTGACAGCCTTGCACATGGGTGGAGGGGAAGAGAAGGGGACACCTCGGGCGAGCGGCTGGGGTGTCCCGTTTTCTCTTTGGGAAATATGGTCACCTTGCAGCTTCTAGCTGCTTTGGGTAGAGAGGGAACCCCACAGCTCCCAGCCATGGTGGTGGGGAAACCATGGAGCTGCAGCAGCAAAAGTCACAGCAAAATATCTTCTCACGGCTTCTGTGAATTTTTGTTTATTGCCCGTGACCTGTCTGTGACTTTTACTGAAAATAACTATGACAAAATCTTAGCCTTAGTGATTAGGATCAGAAATTATGTTGTTTGCTCTACTAGCTGCAAAGGCGTACATTCCACTGCAGCTGGGGGTGTGCCTCCTGGTCTGGCTAGGCAGGTTTAAGCTAGCAGGGTTTGAGCTAGCATGCTAAAAATAGCTGTGTGGACATTGCGGCTTGGGCTGGAGCTCAAGGCTTGAGAGCTCAAGCTCCAAGCCACAATGTCCACACAGCTATTTTTAACACTGTAGCTCAAGCCCCGCTAGCATAAGTCTGTCTAGCCGGCCTGGGAGTTGCACTCTCAACTGCCCTGAAGACATATCCAAAATGACCAAGCTCATCTCAGAGGAGTCAGGAACACACATCTAGGTATACTTGGTCCTGCCTCAGCATAGGGGACTGGGCTAGATGACCTCTTGAGATCCCTTTGAGCCCTACATTTCTATGATCCTATGGTTTTGTGAGTGTTGGCTGCTGTTTTGGTGAACTGATTTCAATAGCCATAAGAGAGAAATGGATATTAACCTACAGGGCAGGCAAGTACACCTCCAGAAACATAACCTTCCTGATGTCAGGAGTCAGCTATTTTGCAATACTGCGAGATAGCTGTTGACATTATCATACGGTAGGTCACAGAAACCTTTTTTTTCCTCTTGGCACTTGATTCCAGAGTGACTTTTAATACATATGATCAATCTCTCTCCTCCTTGAATGCCTGAAGCAAGAGGGTGGTGTCTCCTAGTAAGGATTCTAACTTTAACCAATTTCTCTTTTCTTTTGTTTCTGGTGAGCAATGTGGATCTGCCCCTCCTATCATTCATTATAGAGTGCCTCTGCTTCTGTACTTCTCTCTCTCTCCTCCCTATAACCTTTTCCCTGCAGGCAGGTGATTGCTTTTTTCCAGCCTTAGACATTATGTCCCTGTCATGCTGTCTCCTAACTCTGATACCTTCTTCGACCCCCACACTCTGTGATCTCTGTTTCCCATCTATCTCTCTGTTCTGATGGGCAGCTCCTGCCTCCATTATAACTTCTATTGAATGCTTCAGAGACTCCACCAGGGTAAAGAACCCTCTTTGTACTACATCTCTGACATCACTCCTTAACTTTGCTTCTGGCAAGAAATTTTGGAATCGTAGCTGACCTTTATCTTATTCTTTTCCATCTCAAGTGTCTTATCATTTCTGGAATGCAGCCAAAATTCATCCTTAACTGCCTCTGCCAGAGTGAACTAATTCAGTTTAAACAGTTAGCATCTTGACTGTAATAGCTTCTCCTTTTTATATACTCTTCCTAAATCCCTAGTTGCTCGAAACTTCAGGGAGTCCCATGTGCTACAGCTAGACACATTTGTGTCAGAAAGTGGGACTGTATATAAATACTCCCACCCTTTTATTGTTTCCACTGACTTCTGACTCATGTTTGAATCCCATTCAAAATTGCCTTTCTGATTTGCAAAGCTCCCTATGGACTTGCTCCACCCTACCTCTCTGATATAGTATACAGTGTATGCCCCAACCTACTTACTCTGTGCAGTTGGCTTGATTCTTTGTTATACTAAAGCTTCTTTTTTCTGCCTGAATAGTGTAAAGAAGCTCTTAGTGTAAGTGAGAATCAGGCCTGCACCATGATCAAGTCACCCCTTAACCTTCTCTTTAAAATAAACAGATCAAGCTTTTTGAGTTGATCACTGTGAAACATATTTTCTAATTCTTTAATCATTCTCGTGGCATCTCTCTGACCCTTCTCCAGTTTCCTGACATCCTTGTTGAATTGTGAACACTAGAACTAGACACTGTACTCCAGTAATGGTTGCACTGGTGCCGGATACAGAGGTAATGTAGCCTTTTTACCCCTATTTGAGATTTGGTAGTTTATGCGTAGTCGTGCTGGAAACACTGGGTAGAAAGGACATGAATTACAATGTTTAAAAAAAAAAAAAAAAGTGGGGGTGGGGTGTTAACATTTTTTTCTTTCAAGTCCCCAGTCTGTCAGGCCTTCTTTATACATAACATCTAAACAAAAACAGCATCCCCCACCCCCAAAAGTATATGCCCATCTGTTATCTCGTCATCTTTAAATCACAGGTCATCTTTAATTCACACTTTGAAACCTTCCTTTGTCTCTAGTTTAGGACTGAATGTCTTTTAAAGGCATGCCTGTAAAACATATTGATGATTGTAATGGCTCTCTCATGGCTGGGGATCAGCTCTTGTCTGGCATAGCGCCGCCTCCCATTGCTCACTCACTCCATAGCCTCTCTTACTCTCCAGGACTCTGGGTACTCTTTCTTTGTGACACAGCCTTCTGGCTAGGTCAGTATATAGTCCATCCTTCCAGGGTATCAACATCCCTCCAGATCTGCTAGTTGGTTGACCTTTCCAACAATTTTGTGCCACTTCCCAGTAGGTGGTACTGGAATTCAGGCTTGTCCGCTACTCCAGGTTGCAACCCAGGGACCCTACAATCAGCAGCCAAGGTCTAACAATCTCTAACCTTGCTGCTGTTTCCCTGGGTATACTTTTTACTTTGCCTCCTATAGGCTTTCTTCTCCACTTTTCTGGGTAAACCCTTTCCTCAGGGCCAGGATCCCAGGACTTCTTTCTCCCTGGGTTTCCTCTCTTTACTTTTCCAAGCCCAGAGGGTGGCTGCTGGTTTCCTCCTCTGCCCTCACTGCTTGACCAAGACTGCTTGACTCTTGCTCAGCGGGGCTCTATCCTCGATCAGGGATTGCTTATAAAGCCTAATCCTCCCTTAGGTGTGGCCTATCAGGTTATTTTGCCCCTTCTGTGCCTCATTAACCCTTTCCAGGCTAGTGTGGTGTGAACACCCCATCACATCCATATATCCTCCACGGAATGGATCTATGTAGTAGTGTTGGAAAGTCAGAGTGCTGTGGGCATGTGTGTGGGAACAAGGAATACAACTATCTGGACAGCAGCCCAGTGATATCGAACTCCTCATCCTCAATCTCTCCAAAACAGTCTCATTGACTACCGAAAGTCTCCCCCCTGCCATTGTACTTAAGTCACCTTCCTTTCATGCAAGTCCCTCCTGAAACACAGATTATGGAAGAAGTGGTGTTTTTAAACACACAGAGGACTGCAGGTTCCTCTTGTTATGATTAATAGTATGCTTCTAGGCTGTGGATTATTGATATGGATCTGTCAGTGTGATGTCAAAGAAAGGACCTATTCTGGAAATCACAGGTCTGATCCAACTCCCTTTGAAGACGATGGGAATCTTTTCACTGAAGTCAGTGGAAGCTGGATCCGACCTTATGAGATGGTATGTTAGAATGCCAGTGGTCAGGGTGAAGGCAGAGAAGGGTTAAAAGGCTCCTGAACGGGCATTCCCACAGAGGTAAATGTCCTGCCCCCTCAGGTGCTACAACCCTGATCCTCAACTGGTTTTGTCTTGCACTGTGTCAAAGCATCTGTGAGTGTTATGGACTTGGGTCTTGTCAAGGTTCCTCCCCACTCTGAACTCTAGGGTACAGATGTGGGGACCTGCATGAAAAAACCTCCTAAGCTTATCTTTACCAGCTTAGGTCAAAACTTCCCCAAGGTACAAAATATTCCTCCCGTTGTCCTTGGACTGGCCGCTACCACCACCAAACTAATACTGGTTACTGGGGAAGAGCTGTTTGGACGCGTCTTTCCCCCCAAAATACTTCCCAAAACCTTGCACCCCACTTCCTGGACAAGGTTTGGTAAAAAGCCTCACCAATTTGCCTAGGTGACTACAGACCCAGACCCTTGGATCTTAAGAACAATGAACAATCCTCCCAACACTTGCACCCCCCCTTTCCTGGGAAATGTTGGATAAAAAGCCTCACCAATTTGCATAGGTGACCACAGACCCAAACCCTTGGATCTGAGAACAATGAAAAAGCATTCAGTTTTTTACAAGAAGACTTTTAATAAAAAATAGAAGTAAATAGAAATAAAGAAATCCCCCCTGTAAAATCAGGATGGTAGATATCTTACAGGGTAATTAGATTCAAAAACATAGAGAACCCCTCTAGGCACAACCTTAAGTTACAAAAAAGATACACAGACAGAAATAGTTATTCTATTCAGCACAATGCTTTTCTCAGCCATTTAAAGAAATCATAATCTAACACATACCTAGCTAGATTACTTACTAAAAGTTCTAAGACTCCATTCCTGGTCTATCCCCGGCCAAGACGACTACAGACAGACACAGACCCTTTGTTTCTCTCCCTCCTCCCAGCTTTTGAAAGTATCTTGTCTCCTCATTGGTCATTTTGGTCAGGTGCCAGCGAGGTACCTTTAGCTTCTTAACCCTTTACAGGTGAGAGGAGCTTTCCCCTGGCCAGGAGGGATTTCAAAGGGGTTTACCCTTCCCTTTATATTTATGACAGGTCTCTTGGGACTGTGTGTATTGTCAGGTTCAGAGGTGAATAGCACTGAGAGTATAACCAAAGCAAAGGGAACAACAGGAAAGCATCTCTATGTATATAAAGTTTACATCCAATGCTCTGGCTTCAGTGCACTATTTTGCCTTCTGTCAGAGGCAGCAGAGAATATTACACTCCTCACAGTTGGCTGTTCAGACTTGCAGTTTAAATCCAGAAATAACTCTCTTGGGGGTATTCATCTTGTGTTGGATTATCTTTCTAAAATTGTTAATCAGACTTGGTCTCTGGGGGGACCTTTCAGCGAAACTTGCCACTTAGTTTTTGTTTGCCTGGGCCTCTTGAGCTCAGCTGACGAAACTGATTAGATTTGACAAGATGTGGTTATGTAAGATCCCAAGAGCAGGTCATGCTTCCTTTTTATAAATGGCAGATTTGTATACAGTTTTTGGTGTGAGTCCACTTTGCGCTATCTTACCCGTTATTGGAGAGAGATGTGAAGAGTCATATTTTCTTATTCGCATTTCTTCAGCTGGTTGCATCAGGGCATTATCTGAGCAAGGCCGAGGAAAAACTTTTTCTGGGATTGATTCCAAAGTGGTCACCTGGCCCAGCTCTATGTGATTCTTGAATATTTTATACATCAAAAATATAGAAGGCAGTTTGACTTTGTCTACGCTAGAATTTACTTCGTTTTAATTTATGTCGCTCAGGGGAATGAATAATCCACACCCTGGAGAGACGTAAATGATACTAACTTAAGCCCTGGTGTAGACAGCGCTATGCTGGTGCGAAAGCTTCTCCCGCTGACATAGGTACCGCCTCTCATGGGAGGTGGAGTAATTATGCTGAAGGGAAAGCTCTCTCCTGTCAGCTTAGAGCATCTTCACCAGAAGCGCTACCCTGGAGCAACTGCTGCTGTCGCACTTCTAGTGCAGATGTAGTCTTTGTGACACAGAGGAGGCCAGTTGGTCCCAGCTGATGAAGGGTTCCCTACTCTGTGTCAGCAACTTCTGTCAGGCCTGACAAACTTGCTACACCTGGCACATTGTTGTCATAGTATCTGTAAAGTGTGTCATGTGGAATCTTCAGTGGGAGGCTGGGATCACGCTAGTCACGGATGTATGTACTGATGATATTTAAAAAATTTTTAAGTCTGCGTGCTTAAAATGTGTTCTTATAATTTGTATCTAGTGTGACAGGGTCAGGCCAGATGGCTACAAGAGAGTGGTCGAAGGTAGATACATTAGTTCCAGGTTAAGCAAGTCCCTTTTCCCTAGGTAAGATAACAGGGACTATTCCAGAACACTCAGGAACTTTCTAGAGCTAATTAAGGCAGGCAGGCTAATTAGGACACCTGTAGCCAATTGGGAAGCTACTAGAATTAATTAAGGCTAATCAGGACACCTGGTTTAAAGACTCATTCCAGTTAGTGAGGTGTGTGTGTAAGGAGCGAGAGGATGTGCTGCTGGAGGACCGAGGAGTACAAGTGTTAACAGACATCAGGAGGAAGGTCCTGTGGTGAGGACAAAGAAGGTATTGGGAGGAGGCCAAGGTGAAGTAGCTCAGGGAATTGTAGCTGTTGCACAGCTGTTCCAGAAGGCACTCTAGACAGCTGCAGTTCACAGGGCCCTGGGCTGGAGGTAGAGGGCGGGCCCAGATTCCCCCCCAAACCTCCCAGCTCCTGACACAACACAGGAGCTTCCACCAGAGGTGAAGGTCTCTGAGCTGGTCCCCGACCCACATGGTGGATCAGCAGAAACTGCGGGGATTGTTCTTACTCTTTTTTCCCCATGCTGGCCAGTGATGAGGTTATCTGAGTGAATGGCAGATTTGAGCCACGAAAGTGGCCAAACTGAGGGCTACTGTGAATCTCTGAGGCGAGCAAAATCCACCAATAAGCGCAGGACCCATCAAGGTAGAGGAGGAACTTTGTCACACAAGGTGTTACTCCCCAGCAGAGCTGAGAAGCGGGTTTCCTCCCAGACCAGAGAGATTTATTCATCCATCTGTTGAAATGTAAATTGAACATTTTCTCATTCACAAGCACCAGTGTAGCTAAATGCAGATTTAACAGGAAGAGGAGAACAAGCAGGGGGGAAAGAGTCTTGTTTGGGAGTGCATTGTAGATGTATATTTGGACTATAACTGGGGGACAGGAACAGCACAGTGCGATTATATTCATGAAAATGGAATCCCAGCCTGTCCTGGGTGAGAAACTGCTTTAGACATGGATTTTAGCCTGTTAAGTGTAGACTCCAAGAAGCGTGCTATACTTGTTTTTTATACATGATCATTTCTGTTTCCATTATCCTTTCTCGGTATCTTAAATCTTTGAAAATAAATTTGATTCTTTCACTATAACTATATCTCTGTGGTGTGATAAAGGACCTGATCCTAAGTTGTGCCAGTGAAACTGTGTGTATGCTGTTCCCTTGAGAACAGCAAACCTGGGAGTTACTACACACATACTTGATCTTCACCATAAGGTCGAGTTATTGGGAGTGTCCAGTGACTGGTGCTGGATGCTCCATGGTGACACATCAGAGGAGCTCGGATTCTGGGGTACACCAACTGTTAACTTGCAAGGCGAAGTAAGGGCTACCAGAGCTCAGAGGAGATTGAGTGTCTAACAGATTGGGGGTGTAAGGGAGCTGACACCCAGTTTAGCACCAGCAAATCAATCAATCAATCTCTCTCTCTCTCTCACACACACTCACACACACTGGAGTGCGGAGGAGGGGGGAACATGGTGCCTCACAGTTCTGGACATCCTTAGAAAGCGTCAAACACTTTATTAAACTCTCAAATGCAAGTTGGTTTTGAATCCTTAACTCCTTTAATTTTCTTGCTGATGAAATGAGCCTGCACTAATATTTTACAGCTAGTTTTCTCATGTGAAAGACAGGAAATGTGTGTGTGGGGGGTGGGGGGGGGGAGAGTTTGTGTGTGTGTGGGGATGTGGATGAAACCCAGGACTGGGAGTCAGGAGACTAGAGTTCTGTCCTCAGCCATTTGTAGACTTTGTGTAGGTATTAAGTCACATAACCTCTTGGAGTCTTTTTCCCCATTTGCAACAAAAGGATAATACTTCCTACTAGTGTGATAATTATAAATATTTAAAGTGTATTGGGATTTTTTGCATAGAAGGCACAATAGAAGTGCAAAATATTATTTATTTTACATTCTCCCATGGCACTCGTCTCTTAGAAATCCAAAATCCTGTGTTTCATGTGCAATCTGCTTATGTGTGGTTTAAAATAAATAAATAAAGAAGGACAATTCAGAAGTCAACTGGCACAGTCATGGAGTTTATGCTGTACTGGCTCACATATTGAGTTAATATCTCAGAGCCAGATAGGTAAACTGGGCTTATGTGTCTGATCTCATGCATTTTTCAGCACTACATTACATGAGGGATATTCCGATTTCCAGCTTCAGAGTTCATTGCTATAACATAGCAGACTATCCAAAGGACAACATACATTGCTTGAAATGCACCACACTTTCTTCAAGGAATATACAGTGTACGGTATAGCTTTAACTTTTAGAATTTGCACTTTAATGAGCTAATTTGTCTTTTGTTTTTCAAACATTAGTTTACACCAGCTGAAGATCTTCCCCTTTGTCTTTATGAACTGATTGGAGTCCAACATTTGGGTTGTGCAGGGGATTGTTTTATACCAACTTTTATTAGGAATCAGTCAAGATAAGGTGTTTTCTAAAAATCACTTTTCTTTTATACCATAAATGGGACACAGGGCCTTGTTTTTTTCCTAAGCTAAATTTGGTTTAAGAAAGAACTGCTTCAGGGAAAACTGTTGCTAAGGTGAACTATGAGTTTTACTTTCACACCTCGGCAGGATTGTTTAAGATGGACCAGGATTCAGTAAAGTAAAATCAGGGGTTAATTTCCCTATTTGTACATAAGTGGATGTTATCTGTAGATTTACAGCTGGATGGTGATGTTTTGCTTAGAAGTAACCATGAATCAAAAATCCCCCAACTTTCATGGCTGGCCTTACAATTAGCTGACCCCCAAGGCGATTATCAGACTGTGCGTTGCCTTCCCTTTAAATCCTATAGGCAGAGAGGAGGAGATTGTACCATGAGTTGCTCCCACATCTCATCCTGTTACAAAGTGTGTGCATGTGTAAGGATGGTGTGGGGAGTGTGCTTTGTATGCCAACGCTGCCTTCTCCTTGTAGGTTTGTTTCTTTAAATCTGTAACAGGAAGTCAGGGAGAAGAGGGAGGCTGGGGAAAGTCTTAGCCCTGGTCTACACTAGGACTTTAGGTCGAATTTAGCAGCGTTAAATCGATTTAAACCTGCACCCGTCCACACAATGAAGCCCTTTATTTCGACTTAAAGGGCTCTTAAAATCGATTTCCTTACTCCACCCCTGACAAGTGGATTAGCGCTTAAATCGACGTTGCCGGCTCGAATTTGGGGTACTGTGGACACAATTCGATGGTATTGGCCTCCGGGAGCTATCCCAGAGTGCTCCATTCTGACCGCTCTGGACAGCGCTCTCAACTCAGATGCACTGGCCAGGTAGACAGGAAAAGAACCGCGAACTTTTGAATCTCATTTCCTGTTTGGCCAGCGTGGCAAGCTGCAGGTGACCATGCAGAGCTCATCAGCACAGGTGACCATGATGGAGTCCCAGAATCGCAAAAGAGCTCCAGCATGGACCGAACGGGAGGTACGGGATCTGATCGCTGTTTGGGGAGAGGAATCCGTGCTATCAGAACTCCGTTCCAGTTTTCGAAATGCCAAAACCTTTCTGAAAATCTCCCAGGGCATGAAGGACAGAGGCCATAACAGGGACCCGAAGCAGTGCCGCGTGAAACTGAAGGAGCTGAGGCAAGCCTACCAGAAAACCAGAGAGGCGAACAGCCGCTCTGGGTCGGAGCCCCAAACATGCCGCTTCTATGATGAGCTGCATTCCATTTTAGGGGGTTCAGCCACCACTACCCCAGCCGTGTTGTTTGACTCCTTCAATGGAGATGGAGGCAATACGGAAGTAGGTTTTGGGGACGAAGAAGATGATGATGAGGAGGTTGTAGATAGCTCACAGCAAGCAAGCGGAGAAACCGGTTTTCCCGACAGCCAGGAACTGTTTCTCACCCTAGACCTGGAGCCAGTACCCCCCGAACCCACCCAAGGCTGCCTCCTGGACTCAGCAGGCGGAGAAGGGACCTCTGGTGAGTGTACCTTTTAAAATGCTATACATGGTTTAAAAGCAAGCATGTGAAAGGATTACTTTGCCCTGGCATTTGCGGTTCTGCCTTTGCAAAAGGTTTCTGGGGAGGGCAGCCTTATTTCGTCCTTCATGGTAGGACACTTTACCACTCCAGGCCAGCAACACGTACTGGGGAATCACTGTAGAACAAAGCATTGCAGTGTATGTTTGCTGGCATTCAACCAAAATCCGTTCACGCGGTGGGAGGAGGCAAAATGCGACCTTGTAACGAAAGCACATGTGCTATGTATGTAATGTTAACAGCAAGGTTTACCCTGAAAGAGTGTAGCGACTGTTTTATAAAATGTGTCTTTTTAAATACCGCTGTCCCTTTTTTTTTCTCCACCAGCTGCATGTGTTTCAATGATCACAGGATCTTCTCCTTCCCAGAGGCTAGTGAAGCTTAGAAAGAAAAAAAAAAACGCACTCGCGATGAAATGTTCTCCGAGCTCATGCTGACCTCCCACACTGACAGAGCACAGACGAATGCGTGGAGGCAAATAATGTCAGAGTGCAGGAAAGCACAAAATGACCGGGAGGAGAGGTGGAGGGCTGAAGAGAGTAAGTGGCGGGCTGAAGACAGGGCTGAAGCTCAAAGGTGGCGGCAGCGTGATGAGAGGAGGCAGGATTCAATGCTGAGGCTGCTGCAGGACCAAACCAGTATGCTCCAGTGTATGGTTGAGCTGCAGCAAAGGCAGCTGGAGCACAGACTGCCACTGCAGCCCCTCTGTAACCAACCGCCCTCCTCCCCAAGTTCCATAGCCTCCACACCCAGACGCCCAAGAACGCGGTGGGGGGGCCTCCGGCCAACCAGCCACTCCACCACAGAGGATTGCCCAAAAAAAAGAAGGCTGTCATTCAATAAATTTTAAAGTTGTAAACTTTTAAAGTGCTGTGCTTAAAGTGCTGTGTGGCATTTTCCTTCCCTCCTCCACCACCCCTCCTGGGATACCTTGGTAGTCATCCCCCTATTTGTGTGATGAATGAATAACGAATGCATGAATGTGAAGCAACAATGACTTTATTGGCTCTGCAAGCAATGATTAAAGGGAGGAGGGGAGGGTGGTTAGCTTACAGGGAAGTAGAGTGAACCGGAGGGGTTCATCAAGGAGAAACAAACAGAACTTTCACACCGTAGCCTGGCCAGTCATGAAACTGTTTTTCAAAGCTTCTCTGATGCGTACCGCGCCCTCCTGTGCTCTTCTAACCGCCCTGGTGTCTGGCTGCGCGTAACCAGCAGCCAGGCGATTTGCCTCAACCTCCCACCCCGCCATAAACGTCTCCCCCTTACTCTCACAGATATTGTGGAGCACACAGCAAGCAGTAATAACAGTGGGAATATTGGTTTCGCTGAGGTCTAAGCGAGTCAGTAAACTGCGCCAGCGCGCCTTTAAACGTCCAAATGCACATTCTACCACCATTCTGCACTTGCTCAGCCTGTAGTTGAACAGCTCCTGACCACTGTCCAGGCTGCCTGTGTATGGCTTCATGAGCCATGGCATTAAGGGGTAGGCTGGGTCCCCAAGGATACATATAGGCATTTCAACATCCCCAACAGTTATTTTCTGGTCTGGGAATAAAGTCCCTTCCTGCAGCTTTTGAAACAGACCAGAGTTCCTGAAGATGCGAGCATCATGCACCTTTCCCGGCCATCCCACGTTGATGTTGGTGAAACGTCCCTTGGGATCCACCAGAGCTTGCAGCACTATCGAAAAGTACCCCTTGCGGTTTATGTACTCGGCGGCTTGGTGCTCCGGTGCCAAGATAGGGATATGGGTTCCGTCTATAGCCCCACCACAGTTAGGGAATCCCATTGCAGCAAAGCCATCCACTATGACCTGCACATTTCCCAGGGTCACTACCCTTGATATCAGCAGATCTTTGATTGCGTGGGCTACTTGCATCACAGCAGCCCCCACAGTAGATTTGCCCACTCCAAATTGATTCCCAACTGACCGGTAGCTGTCTGGCGTTGCAAGCTTCCACAGGGCTATCGCCACTCGCTTCTCAACTGTGAGGGCTGCTCTCATCTTGGTATTCATGCGCTTCAGGGCAGGGGAAAGCAAGTCACAAAGTTCCATGAAAGTGCCCTTACGCATGCGAAAGTTTCGTAGCCACTGGGAATCGTCCCAGACCTGCAACACTATGCGGTCCCACCAGTCTGTGCTTGTTTCCCGAGCCCAGAATCGGCGTTCCACAGCATGAACCTGCCCCATTAGCACCATGATGCATGCATTGTCAGGGCCCATGCTTTCAGAGAAATCTGTGTCCATGTCCTGATCACTCACGGGACCGCGCTGACGTCGCCTCCTCGCCCGGTATCGCGTTGCCATGTTCTGGTGCTGCATATACTGCTGGATAATGCGTGTGGTGGTTAATGTGCTCCTAATTGCCAAAGTGAGCTGAGCGGGCTCCATGCTTGCCGTGGTATGGCGTCCGCACAGAAAAAAGGCGCGGAACGATTGTCTGCCGTTGCTCTGACGGAGGGAGGGGCAACTGACGACGCGGCTTACAGGGTTGGCTTCAGGGAGCTAAAATCAACAAAGGGGGTGCCTGTACATCAAGGAGTATTTCAGGCAGGACTTCACGGAGGGTTCCAATAAGAAATGGTGCACCTAAGTTATCGTTGTTATTGGAACAAGGAGGTTAGCCTGGCCTCTGATTGATACATGGCTAGATTTACCTCGCTGCACCTTCTCTGTGAGTGACTGCAGTGTGACCTAGAGGAATGAGTCCCCTAGACAGGGGAGGAGGCAAATGAGTACAAAACAAATCTGGTCTATTTCTTGTTTTGACCCACTCCATCTATCTTTTACATCTTTGGCTGGCAGCAGACGGTGCAGAAGGACTGCATGCCATCCACATCTCATGGCTGCTCGGCAGAAGATGGTACAGTACGACTGCTAGCCACCCCCATCTCTTGCCTGCCTGGCAGAAGATGGTGCAATACGACTGCTAGCAATCCTCATCTCTTGCCTGCCTGGCAGAAGATGGTACAGTACGACTGCTAGCAGTCCGTATCGCCTGCCTGCTCACCATAAGACGGTTCAATAGGACTGACTGCAGGACTAAAGAGAATGACCTGGTCAAGTCACTCCAAATTTAGTCCCTGTGCCCATGTCTGCCCAGGCGCTCCTGATCGACCTCACAGAGGCGACCAGGAGCACCTCAGACATGACGATGACGGCTACCAGTTGTACTGTACCGTCTGCTGCCACAAGGCAAGGGGTTGCTGCTACTGTGTAGCAATGCCGTACCGCGTCTGCCAGCACCCAGGAGACATAGGGTGACGGTTACCTGAGCGGGCTCCATGCTTGCCATGGTATGGCGTCTGCACAGGTAACTCAGGAAAAAAGGCGCGAAATGATTGTCTGCCCTTGCTTTCACGGGGGGAGGGAGGGAACGGGGGGCTGACGATATGTACCCAGAACCACCCGCGACAATGTTTTAGCCCCATCAGGCATTGGGATCTCAACCCAGAATTCCAATGGGCAGCGGAGACTGCGGGAACTGTGGGATAGCTACCCACAGTGCAACGCTCCGGAAGTTGACGCTTGCCTCGGTACTGTGGAAGCGCTCCGCCGAGTTAATGTACTTAATGCACTTAGAGCATTTTCTGTGGGGACACACACACTCGAATTTATAAAACCGATTTCTAAAAAAACGACTTCTATAAATTCGACCTTATTCCGTAGTGTAGACATACCCTTAGGCAGAAGCTTGACAGTGAAGTAGGGAGCAGGAGAAAAGGGTTCAGTATGTTGTCTGTACTCTTCTAATTCCTTGTGTGGTGTTAGAAGAAAGTGGATCTTTCTGTCTCTTGTCACCATTGTTGCATGGCAGGATTGCTTGTGCTTAATCCTGGTCCCCCTAAACTCCCCAGCGGGTTTCGGTATGTTCCTAGATAGAAATACCACCAAACTTCTCCATTTTTTTTCCCCAAGAAGCCTCATGATTTCCACCCCACCCCACCCATTGTCTCTTTTGCCTTGCTTTAGGTTCTGTTTTTGCCATGGTGCTTGTCCCTGCCAATGCAGTGATAGTTACACTGTTGATATTGATGTTGTTGTCACTGACAACAACAAAATGTTAACCCTCATGAAATGTTCCATTAGTACCTTTTAGGGTATGTAACAGAATGTCCAGGATTTGAAAAACTTACCAGACACTAGCCTGAGGACTAAACCTTCTCAAGAAAGACAAGTGAAAAAGAGTGGGGGCAGGGCAGGTGTACAGCACCCCCAAAGAGGTGTGGAGCAGTGCTCTGGTGAGAAGCTTGTCCACCCATTCACAGCAGATCGGTATGGGGTGCAGGAGTTCTTACTGGGGTGTTCAGGGACTCCATTTTTGTACTTGCTTGTTACTATGAGGTGTCTAAAATTCTCCCAACTTCCACCGTCTTCTTGCTGCTGGAAGAAGAAATATATTTTCTTCTCAACCCTCATGGCTACTGCACGGTGTGTGTGTGTCTATACATGTATGCACCTCTCCTTTCTATTGTAAAGGAGGGTGGGACAGTGCTGTCCTTCCAGAGGACCGCACTCCATTTTTGGGTCCTTTTTGGCAAGTGTATTGTTTATAATGTATCTTAGATCAGCAACAAGAGTGTAAGGCTCTTCACTGAGTACATATAAAAGGCTTGGAGATTACAATCTGAATGATATACTTGACAGACAAGTGTGAATGTCACATACAATGGGACGGGGTGAAGGATGCAGGTTATGGAAAAAAGATTACTTGGTTACTGCTGGTCCCTGATCTGCGACCACTAAGTTGTGGTAGAGGCATTGAAGCTTGTCTTCAGCAAACTCAAATAAATTGGTTAGTCTCTAAGGTGCCACAAGTACTCCTTTTCATTTTGCGAATTCTGTATCAGTTCACTTTCTTGAAGATGATCTTTGCTACTTCATACATCTAAGGAAAAAATTAAAACATAAATAAAGCGTAGAGTCTATATCAACTGATAGCTGAGTTCTCCTCCCCTCAAAACTCACGTCTCATGCCATTGGATGTGAAGCCCTATTGATATTAATTCTTTTGCACAGCGGCAACACCATATATAACTGTGTGATTACATGTGCTATCAATGTATGCTATATATATATATTCATACATGCTAGCAAATTCAAGCTCTGAGTCTGTATTGTAGAAAGGAGTTTCTGTGCACATATGTGTGTGTGTGTGTGTGTGTGTGTGTAAAACGCTGTGCATTCTGCCTTCCTCCTGACATCCTGGTTGCTATAGTGCAGTGATCTATTTGTGAACACGTAGAAGATCATTGCTATAGTTAAGAGAAACAGTGTTTCCTGGCCATAACTTCCTGGGCAATCTCTCTTTCTGGAGAGCTGAGTACAAGCTCTAACAGAAATTTAATCAGGCTCCTTGAGTCTCCAGAAGTGAAATGTAATGTTCAGCCTTTTGTAGTTTGTAGCTTTTCACTAACCGTATTTAATAACATTTAAAAATAGTTTCTCTATTTAAAACTGTCCAATGCATGACTATTATTCACAGTACATTCCAGTGCTTCAGCCATCTTTCTAATAGGCTGGCTAGCTGTACAGTGTGCAGTGGCATTGTTCTATGTTTATGCTTTTGGTATATGTATATTCACACTCTCTCTCACACAGACATATTTTTCATTCACCTGCAATACATAGGAAATGAAAGCAGCGTTAGAATTCTGGCTGAACTGTGCTGTATTTTTCTTTCCCTCCCTGCAGGTGTGAATGAAAGAGACTCTCTGCAATATTTAGTGTCCAGTTTTACTGGCTTTGAAGAACAGCAGCATCTACAATGCCGCCTCCTGCTGATATAGTGAAGGTGGCTATAGAATGGCCAGGTGCCTTCCCCAAGTTGATGGAAATTGATCAAGTAAGTGCCTATTTCTGTGTACTAATTTATATCTATATGTTTGTTTACTTAGATGCATCTGTATGTTTAACAGCATGGATTCATGTAAATAGTGCGTATAGAATGTGTGTAACCTTCTCACTGTATTGCTCGGTTTGGTGTTTTGATACATTTGGCTGTTGGTTTTTTACCAGGTGTTTGAAAGAGGCATTCTTTCTCATTGTGAGACCCATTTCACTTCTCTGTGCCTCAGTTTTTCTATCTGTAAAATTATAATAATGATGCTTAAATCCTGATGCAAAATGCTTTGAGATCTACAGATGGAAAACATGAGGAAAATGCAAAATATTTCCATCATAAATAGCTGCAGTGAGCTTTGAGGTCTGGATACCTGAATGGTAATATACTGTGCAAACAGAAGAATTTTGTGGTTCTACGCAGATGCCACATAGGCAGTGTCATGTTCAACCAGGGGGCTTTCTGAGTAAATATCTCAAATACATATCATACTGGCAGGAAAATACTTCATACATTTGGGGGAGACTTATTTAGAAAGAGACTTATTAAACTTAACGTTGGGAAACCTTTTGTGGAAATCTGTGTGGAACAAAACTTTTATGTAAATGTTACACAAGTGGCATTGTTTATGGATTGGACTTACCTGAGGTCATATATTGGCATATATATTAGTAATATTAAAAGTGGCTTTTTTCATAATATTTTAGATGTAGGCCATAATAGATGAATCATACAGGTTGTTATCTGTATAGAATATCACAAGGTGAAAAGCAGATACTATTTACTGAAATAATAATAATTATTTCATACAAAAGAAAACCCTTGAAAGTTTTTTCCTCAGTGCACCTAGGTCCTGATTAGAGTGACCAGATGTCCTGATTTTATAGGGACAATCCCAATTTTTCACATTTCCAGTCTACTCCTGATGCGTCCAAACACTTCAGTATCTTCTTTGTTGTTCTGAAATGAAGGAAATGTAAGTACATGCTGAAAATATTCTGCTGAACAGGGGTCCTAACTTCTGCCCTCCCTGTGATCTGTTTCACACTATTTTTAGTCCCATTGTAGTATAGGGCTAGCAGGCAAGTGTCTGTTGGCATTTGCAACAAACAAGGTACCAGGGAATTGGTCAAACCAATAGCAGTCTGATTTTTAGAGGTTCTGTGCACCCACAGTTCTCATTAAATCAGTGGGAGTTGCTGATGCTCAGCACTTTGTCATGTCTGTAAATAAGACCATAAGCTTTTTAATCTTTATTTCCTGGAAAACATGAGTTTTTTTTAAAAAGAAGAGCTAGAAGAAGAGTAAACCAAAAGCCCTTGCCATGCCCTCTGAAATGAAGAGACCTCCTTCTTTCTTTCATTAGGCATTGTGCATATCGTTTGTAATGTGGTTTCCAGAGAAACATAGGTGGGGTGTGTGTGTGTGTGTGTGTGTGAGTGTGTGAGAGAGTGAAAGGTAGGGGTGTGTCAGGATGGTGCAGGTATGCCAACAGGAACTGTCAGGCCAAAATTTGACAAACTTACCACCCTTGAAATAATCAATCAAACAAAAAAAGTCCTGATTCCAAATAAAGTTTAAAGTGACACCATCAACTGAAAATTGCATCCTAAAATCTTTACCTCCAGCCATGGTGCCTTTTCTGTAATGATTATTGTATTCTACTAATGTTTAGCGGCCCAAAGTGAGATCAGGGCTGCAGTGCGCTCAGTGCTGTGTAGAATCTTCCTGCCTCAAAGTGCTTGCAACGTAAATAGACAAGACAGACAAAGGGTGGGAAAGGAAAGAAGCACAGAGAAGTGAAATGACTTGCCTAAGGTAACACAGTGACCAAGACAGGAATAGAAATTAGTTCTCCTGAATTACCATCCATTTTCTGATCCACTTGACCACACTGCCTCCGAAAGCCTAAAAACTCCACCTGCCTGACAGGGTGAGTTCCAGTGAATAACCCTGAGGGTTCTATAAACAAAACAAGAAGAAAAATCCCAGCAAACACACTTCTTTCTTGCAAGACAAGGTAGTATTTTAAAAGTACAAGATCGTCTTGTTGCCAGGAATGCAGCTGACTTGATCTTAAACTATTTGTTGCAGGGACTGTGCTGCCTTCTGTGTTTAGAAAACACCTAGCAAATTTTGAGTGCGATTGATATCAATCAATCAATCAATCAATCAATGACTGACAAAGATTAGAGAAAAAATTCTCTGTAGTTTTTTTCAGATTTGTGCACTTGACCATTTTTGGTGTCTGTTAAATTTACACTTTCCTTGGAAGAGTTAGATGGCCCTTCCATGAAAGCATCTCACAATGCACAATCAAATGTAGGGCTGATCCTGCAAGTCCTCTACGTACAAAACTCCCCCTGAAGTCAGTGGGAGTTTCTGGCCAGTTAGGGTTTGCGAATTTGGACTCTCAAGTTTTCAAGCCCTGTTGGGTTTTACTGGGTTTTAACTTGCTTCACTCTTCTCTAAAACATAGGAACAGGAAATATCTGATTTCTCACATTTTTGGTATGAGTGAGTCTTAAACTAAGCAATTGTGGGCAGCACCGGGAATGTGCACAGGTGATGGGTACAATGTGTGAAATAGCATTTTGATAATATAATTTGTATTACACTCAAATAAAAGAGGGAATGTGTATCACTGGCTAGATTCATCAAAGCGGATCTGCAACGCCACTGAACACATCAGAATATGGCCCAAAATATGGAAAAAAGGACAAAATTGTTTAAATACTTTTGCTTAGCAGATGTTTCCTCTCTCTCATTGTCATGTGTGAAGGTTTTTTTTTTTTAAATACTTCACTGTAGAAGATAAGTGAAATCTTCCTTCCTAACTTGGTAAACCACTGGCATTACAAAACTCTCCAAAACTGTCATTGACAAGCTACCAGTGTGTGTTTGCATTATTACTAAGCAGATTGATAAATAGATTATTTTGTTTTAAATAGTGAGACAAATTCAGCTCTTGGTTACACTGGTATAAATTTGGAGAATCCTTTTCTTCTACTTGAAGTTAATCCAGATATAAAATATTTTACATCTTTAATCACATGAGTAGGAAATCTGAGTAAAAATATTTAGTTTCACGTATTTCAAAAATTGGCAAAAGTGACAAGAACACTGTCAAGTGCGGTTTTCTTACAGACACAATGTAATGAAGCACATTACAGGAACCATATGTATTGCTTTATATTAATGCCTTCTCTAAACCTTGACTTCCTAGTCAATGAACTAAATTTTTCACAGTGGTTTCCTGAGTTTTGGGAATGTGCTACTTCTTTATTTTTTGGCTAGCATTACTGATAAATGTGGTAGAATATAACTTCAATAGATTTTCTTTCTTTCTGAGACGTCTGGAGTTGCTGTATTGTACTTCTTCACAATCAAAGTACAACTGAGATATTTTTCTAAGGGGACTCTCAAGTAATTTTAGGCCACCAATTTAGGGTCAAATCCTTAGTCGGTATAAATTGGCACAGGTCCATTAAAACCAATTCACTGAAGCCATTGGCACTATTTCAATTTACACCATCCCAAGTCTGGCCCTTAGATATTAAACACAGAGTATAAGTGTTTTAATGATTTTAGTGATTATTTTTTTCAATTCAGTGAAGTTTTTTTTATTTTATACAACAGAAAATGAAACTGATGATAAAATGGAAACTGGCCAACGTAGTTTCATTGTCCAACCTTAATGAAATGCAATAAACAGCATATATACGGAAAATAAACACTTGAAAAATCTTGTAGTTTAAATATGAGAAGGGATTGTTACTGGCACTCATAAGGAAATTATATATCTTTCACTTAATGCAACAATTATTTTCGTAGGTAAGAATAATGGAAAGCCTTTTTCTTTTTTCTTTTCTTTTCTTTTTTTCTGGAACACAGCCATGGTACAACAAAACTTTTTGGAAAGGGTGGTCCAGATATAATTCAGTGTATTAATGTACAGTATAGTTAACATCAGGAATCAATCAATGTTCAATTACAATAAGTGATGAAAAATATTATTTCCTTTCTTCAAGTGGGGCTGTAGTGGTCAGAGCGAGAAGAGTTGTGGTGGCAGAGAGCCATTCTGGATAAGAGTAACGTTACAGACAAGTATTAAATTTTATTAGGCTCTGGCTGCAGATTTTCCAACCACATTCTGATTGGCTGTGAACTAACTTCCAGTGGTGCATGGCTGGAACCTCTTCACTGACAAATAAAAATAATCCCCTTTTGTTTACTATGTTAAATGGGGGTGGGGTGGGGGAAGGCAGAAGTTAATGGAGTAGGGGGCAACAGTAGTGGGCTGCAGTAAGACAGCATGGCATTTAAAATTAATGAGCTATAATCAAACACTGTAATCATTAACTTAGCAGGATGTGCAGTAATAGGATACTTCTGCTATTAAATAGTACTTAACAGTGTACTTGGTGCAGTGCTGAAGGCTCTTGTCCTTCAGCCTTATATCCTAGAAAGAACCATATGTGTGCAAACCTTGTTGTGCTATTACAATAGTGGGCCTGGGAGGGGGCCCTCTCTCGTAAAAGTGTCCCTTTCTGTCCCTGTTAGAGCATTGCTTCCATCCTAAAGCCCTTCCTTCACAATCAGCAGCATAGACAACACCCAGTGGTGCTTTCTAAGGCCATGTATACCCTAGCACTTATGTTGGCAAAATTTTTGTCGCTATACAAAATTTTGTATAGCGTGCGCACGATATAAGTTTTGCCAGCATAAGCACTTGTGTGCACAGTGCCATCTCATGCCGACGTAGCTACTGCCGCTTGTTGAGCTGGTTTTATTATATTGACGGGAGAGCTTTCTCCCGTCGGCATAATGCTGCTACACAAGCAATCTTATAGTGGCAGTGATTAATTTTTCAGAAGAATGAAGGCAGAATGATGGCCGTGAGTTTGTTGGCACCACAATTTCCACTGAAAACTTGCGGCATGACCCTTGCATTTGCAACATATCAGGTGATGACAGGGATAAGATAAGGGATGGACATAACTAAAAGCTGCTGGACACAGATACACTGGAACGGTTCTCTTTTAGAAGCAGCAGGAGCCGCCTTTAAAAGTTAAGCATCTACTATATTTAAGAGAAGTGTTTTTTGCAGAGTGATGAGATTCCTGGGGATATATGTGTGGCTGAATTAACTACAAGGTGTCTCATTCACATTCTGGTCAGCTGGAACATTCACCTGCACTTTATAATTCAATTACAACCACCTTCCTCCTCTCATGGACTTCTGGAATCATATTACTAAAGAGAATAACAATTGTTTTTTTAAAATTAGTATATTTAATCCCTTACACTGTCATACATAGACCTTTTCCCATTGTAAGTTACCATAATTTCAGCCGCACAGTCCTCAGTCGCATATGGCATCTTTGTTTCATACAATTTTCAGAGGCATGTTGCCCTGTAGAGTGGAGATGTGAAGAGCTGAATTTTTCCTCACCACTTTGAAATTATTAAAGCAGGATTTGTCACTACAGTATAATTCTGTAGTGCATACTTATGTAATAGGGAGATTAGTGCTATAACTCACTCAGCTATGCCTTACTTGGATTTTATAAATGTTCTTTTCCCTGTGATCCCTTATGTACTTGGGAGTTCATGGCAGCAGGGTGCTGGAGGGGCCAGTGAGGGCATTTTCTGGTCTGATAGGAGATCAAGATTTGGAACAAGGAGTTCATCCTTCTGTGTTTGAATGTTTTGTTTTGATAATATGTTTGGCTTCTGGAGAGAGGGATGAGATTTGGTTTCTTCATCACCGTGATGCAGATGATCTGGGGGTGATGCTTCATTTCTAATGAAGCAGAAATAAAGAAGTAGAGTGTGCATTTTTCAGCGGGGTATCGGAAGCTGGCTGAATTGCAGCTCAGAATGAAAGGCAAGAGCAGTGGTTCTCAAACTTTTGTACTGGTGATCCCTTTCACATAGCAAGTCTGAGTGCGACACCCTCCCTCCCCCCCCCCCATAAATTAAAAACACTTTTAAATATTTAGTTGGGGATTGGTCCTGCTTTGAGCAGGGGTTGGACTAGATGACCTCCTGAGGTCCCTTCCAACCCTGATAGTCTATGATTCTATATGTAGCACCATTATAAATGCTGGAGGCAAAGTGGAGTTTGAGGTGGATGCTGACTGCTCATGACCCGCCATGAAATAACCTCGTGAACCCCTCAGGGTTCCCGACCCACAGTTTGAGAACCCCTGGGCAAGAGGAAATGTACTCTGTTCCTTCAAATATCTGTCTGTGGTACGCATATTGCCTCCATTACCGTAGTATCTGAGTGCCTCCCCTAATGTGAGACCCCTGTGAGGTAGCAATGTACTTCTTGTCTCCATTTTATGTATGGGGCGCTGAAGTACAGACTTGCTCAGTGTCTCGTAGGAAGTTTGTAGCAAAGCAGAGGATTGAAGACCCAGGTCCCCTGAGTCCCAGTCACTAAAGTACTATAGCTCTATATCTATAGTCCCAGTTATGTGACAGAGATGTGTGAAGCTTGTATTAATGGGAATGAGGGAGAATAAACCTTTCCTGCATTACAGTAATCAAAAATATCTTAAGCACCAAAAGATTTGTTAGCAGTAGCAGTGTTCATAATTAACAGAATGCTGTATTCACCATCTTAGAGATTTTATTTTCTGACAGATGTACAGATTAACAGTGAACTATGTTTTCGTGATGTCTTCTCTTAACCAGATGTGTGGCATCTGCTGTTTCCCTGGGATAGGCTTCAATATTACTTAACAGGAGAGTGGTGTTTAGGCTTTCCTTTGCTTTCTGTGCTGAATGGTGTCAGCCAGGGAAACCGAAATCCCTAATCTATCTCAAGAACAAAGACAACAAGGGCAAAAGTGATACAAACGAGCTCAAGCTGAACTGTAGAAGAGAGATGTACTTCAACGTTGGCCTGAGGGGAAACCCATTTGTGGATGCTTTATCTATCCAATCAAAGGGTATGTCTTCACTGCACAATTAACCCAGGCTCTTATCTGGGTTTGAACCTTTAACCCCCCTACTGTCCAAACAGAAAAACCTCTGAGCCAGGTTTTGGAGTTGCTTTAAGCCCTGCAGGGAGTGTGGGTTAGAGCCTAGAGTTTGTTTTAACTGTGGCTGGAACCTGCCCTCTTTGTAATGAGGTGCAGGCTAAATCATTCAAGAGCTGATAGTCCTTACATGCCTTCTCACACTTCCTCCTGAAGGACAGACAGGTTCTCCTGCAATTGACCAAATTGACTGAGAGAGAATCTTAGAGCTTCTGAATTACAAAGGACCATGGGATATCTCCCCCTCCCCCTCCACCCGCCCCATGCATGAGCAAGTGCAGAAACAGTGAGGGCACAGTGTGGGTTTTTCTGTAGGAATGCCCATACCTTGGTTTGGCAAACTCGGGTGCTCAGACACAGGTAGCAATCACCTGGGGCAACTGTGCATTGAAGACAAAGCCTTAGATTCCATGCTGAGAGTGTGCAAAAAATGGCAGTTATGGTGGTGGTTTTGTTTGGTGTTTCTTTAGTGACTAGATCCTGGTCTAATAATATATAGATCACCAAACAGCCATTAGAGACTAACTTCCAATCACTGCCATGTATTGGATTTGAACCAGCAATGTAGGCTGTGTGGATGTTTAAAAGACATCTTTTTCCTAACATGTCAACCAAGGTGTTAAAATTATAGCATATAAAAAACAGTTGCAGTTTTCATATGTGAGCTGGTTGTTATAGACTCTTGGGGAGGGGGAATGAAAGTTGACCTTGACAAGTTAAAACATGTTAAAACTACAACTTGCCTTGTTTATATTAGGTTTGTTAGATGTGTGAGGTCTATAAAACATGTCTAAAGACACCAGTGAAGACAAGGTCAGAGAGGCCAAAAGCTAAAATGAACCAAACAGTGATACAAAATGTTGCTCCTGCTACAGAAAAGTCAGATTTTGGGCAATGTCCTTGTAAGCAGTGGTTAAACCCGCCCCCATTCCCGCAATGGGTTTGGTTTTCAGAACTGTAAGTCCAATAAAAGTTATATTTGAATGCAGTAAAACTGATACTGGAATTGGGTTGGGATAAAAATAATCGGGGGAAAGAACCCAATGATCCCCTTCTTGACACCAGGCAAATATTTGCAGCTGGACTAGCAAACTGTTACACTAGAAAAGCTTGGGGAATAGATTGATTCTGGAGAGAGGAGAAGAGCCTTTTATCTCCTCTTTCATGGTTAAAAATAAATAAATAAATAAAAGATAGCTTCTACTTGTTGTCTATCCCAAAGTACTCTACATACATTAAATAATACTGTCCTGTAAATGTTGGTCTAAGCATAGAGATTCTTCATACAGTACTTAATAGCAAGGCGCCAGAGGAATCTTGACGTTCAGGGATTCTTGGGAGAGAACAGTGAAGTTAATCGCTAACCCATCTGTCATTTCAAAGAAAATAACTCTTTTGTTGGTAGAGGAATGTCTTCTGTGCAGTGTGCATTGTAGTATTTGCATGACACTTTTGATGTGTTGTCTGCCAAAGTCTTCTCTGCAGCCATGAATTATGTAACTCTACTGAAGCGATTTCACAGAGGGAGTTGTGGCAGCCATCACATGTTTTTAAACAACCTATTGCTTACAGCTGTGAACATTTGCACTGGTCACTGTGTATAGTATGAAACGGGGAAAGGAATTTTCTCCACAGAGTTATTCAAACGGAAGGCACCTCAGGGGAAGGATGTAAGGATAATTAGGGTCTCAATAGTTTTTATTGTAAAGATGTTAATTTGTAAAGCCCCTTTTACTAGTATCAAATTACTGTATATGCTAGATAGTGGCTAAAGCATAAGATTAAATATGTGTCCCTGAAGGGTCCCATTTATTGATTCATTACGGTTAACTAAGTTCCACTGAGTGATTTCAGTGCTATAGTAATGCTCCTTCCCCCGCATGACAGAAGCCTGAAAGGCAGTTTGTGTCACTTTCTTTTTTTAATTTTAGATTTTTGTGCCTTCCTTTTTAATCGTTACTTAAAGTTCTTGTTACCCCTTTATTTTCTTAAGTTTTGAGTTTCAAGTATCCAACTATTTCATACAACCAAGTGACCATGGCACAATATAGAAAAATTAATAGATATTCTAGACTATATTATAGAAATTATAGATTAATAAAACTGGGACTTTTCAGTTTGGAAAAGAGAAGACTAAGGGGGGATATGATTGAGGTCTATAAAATCATGACTGGTGTGGAGAAAGTAAATAAGGAAGTGCTATTTTCTCCTTCTCATAATACAAGAATTAGGGATCACCAAATGAAATTAATAGGCAGCAGGTTTAAAACAAACAAAAGGAAGTATTTCTTCAGACAATGCACAGTCAACCTGTGGAACTCTTTGCCAGAGGATGTTGTGAGAGTCAGGACTATAACAGGGTTCAGAAAAGAACTAGATAAATTAATGAGCGTAGGTATCGCATATGTAAAGTCCTGTGCCCTTAGTTGACTGTTTGAGATGGTGGGAAGGGCAGGTGAAACCTGGTATGGTAAAACTTTTTCAAAGGCAAAAGCCCCATTTTTAAAAGTGACTTTGGCCTGGTCCACAGATGTTATGTGTACTGGTATAACTATTTCATTTATAGGTCTTTAAAAAAAACAAAACTGAAATAGCTATCTGACTGCAACTCCTAGTGTGAACGCAGCTGTACTGATATAAAGGAACCTTAGGCTGGTGTAGCTTATTTCTCTTCCCAGACAGGCAAAACTATGGGCATGACTACAGAGACTATTCCAGCATAGCTACGAAGGCATAACCCTGTGTTGTAGACACAGCCTATGCCAACAAAAAGGGTTTTTCTGTTGGTGTGGGAACACCACCTCTCTGAGTGACAGTAGTGAGGCAGATGGAAGCATTTTTCCATTGACCTAGCTCCGTCAGCATAGCTGCGGTACTCAAGGGTGTGGATTTTTCACACCCCTGATTGACCGAGCTATGTCGACCTAAATGTTAAGGTTGACATTATACCAATATATAACCACACTATGGGGCTGTACTGCTTCAACTATACTGATACAACTTTTGGGTGTAGACAAGCTTTTAGACGTATAGGTGTTGGATCATATTAAAGAAGTTCTGTATTAAAATCACAAATGAGTTTGATCCCCCATAGTTTAAATTCCAGGGTATTACTAATTAAGAGGTCTCTTGGTTTTTGGTACTGTTTCTCTCCCTCTATGTGTGAAACTTGCAAGCTGCTAATTGCGTTAGTACATTCTAAGACAGAGTCTGTTCTCAAAGCAATTCACACAGAGAGAGACTCAAAGCAATACTCTGTAGCAACAGAAACAGCACCCAGAGACTCCCCGCCCTTTTGTTGTATTAACAATTGTGATTAAAATAGAGATAGAGGATGTATGTGGATGGATGCTTGGTGTGGATAATAACTGAATGATCAGAGAGGTGCCAGCCTAAGAATCCAGTGTCCATCGGCTGAAGAAGGCGTCAAGTGGAAATAACCAGAGGACCCCTGGAGGGCAGACTGGAATCCACGCAACAGCCTCAAGAATGGGAGAACCAAAGAACAAGATAACATCTGGCAGCACGGAGCCGTCAGGAATGTGACAACTGCTGATTGATTCAGCAACAGCATGATGAAGCAATTCCCATAGACTGACATAGGAAGAAATTCCTATAAAAATGGACTCTGGAAAGTGAGAACTTTGGGGTCTGATTCTGCAAACCAACTTCCAGGAGCATCAGATGTGCATCTGACGAGGCCCTGCTCCCTCCTCATGTCCAGGCCACTTGGCCAGTGGCTTGGCATGGGCAACTCTAAGGTTGGTAACTATGATAACAACCTTGCAGAACCTGTGTGTGTGTGTGTGTGTATGAATAAATGAATGTATGAATAAATATGAGATTGAATGGAATGTTATAGCTATAACTAACTGCTTACTATGATTCTCTCTGTATTCACAGTAAATGTGGTATTTTGCCTTTTCCTCTTTAATAAGATCCTTCTGGTTTTTATTTTATTGGTATAACACAGGAGCCTAAGGCCTGGTCTGCACTACAAAATTAGGTTTCAGAGTAGCAGCCATGTTCGTCTGTATTCACAAAAAGAAAAGGAGTACTTGTGGCACCTTAGAGACAAATTTATTTGAGCATAAGCTTTTGTGAGCTACAGCTCACTTCATCGGATGCATGAAGTGTGTAAATTTATTTCCCGTTGCAGTGATGTTTGATTGCATGCCAAACTTAACAGGTCACATATGGATGCATCCGATGAAGTGAGCTGTAGCTCACGAAAGCTTATGCTCAACTTAATTTGTTAGTCTCTAAGGTGCCACAAGTACTCCTTTTCTTTTTGCAACTACAAAGTTAGTTCGACATAAACCACCTTGTGTCAACTTAGTTGTGCATGTGTCTACACTTTAAATTTGTCTCCCACTGATATCAAGTCTGCATTACGCTGAGGTACTAACACCAGCTCCTCAAGTGGTGTTGAGCCATGGTCAATGTATTGAGGTCAACATAGTGTGGATGTGGACACTGTGGTACCGATGTCAACCCTAACACTCCTAGAGAAACTGTCCCCCAGTGCCCAACAGTGACCTCTCTGGTGACACCTGTGAACTCCACTGCCCAGGGGTCAGGGAGCCTGGAAGCTTCCCTTCCTGCCCCGCCATTTAAAACCATATGAATTTTTGAAATGACTTTTCCTGATTATCTAGCTTGGTGAGCACACCTAGCTGGTCTCCATTGTTGTGTGCAACTGCCCAGCTGACCATGTCAACTTCAGACGTGCTCCAGCCTGGAATAGACAGGAGATATTGGATCTCCTGGGCCTGTGAGGAGAAGAGGCTGTACAAGCATAGAAATGTGGACATCTGCGAGCAGATTGCACAGGGGATGCAGGAGAAGGGGTAGAACAGGGGATGCAGGAGAAGGACTAGCAGCATGCCACATGAAAATGAAGGCCAGGAAGGTGAACAGTTGATCCAGTGTCGAGCCACAGAGCTGCCTCTTGTACAAAGAGCTGCATGCCATACTTGGCGGAGAACCTATCACCATGCCACTGCATCTGTCACTCTGGTTACCTCTGAGGAGCCCAAGTCACAGGCCCCTGGCTTAAACAGTGAGGAGAAAGAAGAGGAGTAGGATAGAGGACGTGTGACCAGGGTGTCCAGCTATGCCGCAAGCCAGGACCTGTTTGAGATTCCACCACAGTCCAGTCTGTCCCAGCATTCAGGCATGGATGAGCCTGGTGCAGGGGAAGGAACCTTGGGTAAGTGTGTAAATGTATTTCCCGTTGCAGTGATGTTTGATTGCATGCCAAACTTAACAGGACACATCTAGCGACTTTTCATTCATTTACTTGTACTAGAAGAGGTAGTGGTACAACAAAGAAAGGTAGAGTTACTTGCTTTTCATTCCCTGAAGAGTTAGGTAGGAGGGCCATGTGGAGCAGATTGTTTACATACACAGGGACGTCCCTTGAGTCTTCCTGAGAGATATTGATGCAACTTTTATGGAGGTGCTCTGCAATCATCTCCCGAAGGATTCTAGGGACAGCAGCCTTATTTCTTCCTCTGCGGCAGGACACTTTCCCATGCCAATCAGCGATAACTTCAGCTAGCAACATTGCAATAAATAGGCTAATGGCACATGGGTCCCGGTTGCTTTGGGACACCAGCAGCAGTTGTGCTTTCTGCACCTTTCTTACCCTCAGGAGTGAGATACCAACTAAAATCACCATTGCTTGTGGAAGATGGTGCCGGTATTCAGTGCCATTGCCCTATACTCATGCAATTGACCAACTCCCTCCTCATTTCCCCCAACCCTGGCAGAGAAGATGGAGGGAAGATGCACCAAGACATAATGGGGCCTTCTCCAGCAGCAAATACGGATGCTGCAGACTCTTGTGAACCTAGAGGCTCAACAGTCACAGGCTTGCCTCCCTTTGCAGTTCATGGAGAACTACAGTATAGCATCTCCTTACAACCCCACCCCAACCTGCAACTTTGTACATAGCATCCACGGCTACATTCCTACCTCTACCACTGCACGCTGGCGAACATTAAAGACAACCACATCTTCACATACATTGACTGGGGGGAGCCACATATGATGTATGTGTAGTTAAAAATGGACATGAATGTTCCTTCCCCTTCTTTAAGCTCTGTTCTATAAATTTATTAAGATTTTAATGTATTTGCTTTTAACTTGTGTAACCCACACACCTTCTGGGTGTGGTGTTCTGTCCCATCTAGTGGCACCGAGACCACTTAGACAGACAAATAAAATAAGTCTGCTCTACAACCTTAGCTAATAGCCAGTTGGGTTTTAGTTCATGCGTTAGAGGCTCATGCACTAAGCTCCAGAGGTCCCAGGTTTGATCCAGGCCGCCGACGATCAGGGTCTGTTGGTGTTACACTTGTACAGAATTTTTTTAAATGTTTTTGTTACTCAATAAAACTGTTGCTTGGAAAATAATTCATCTTTATTAGTTTACAACATATGCTGCTGAATGACTGGCAGTAGTGAAAGCATCGCTGACTTGTTACTGTACAATGTGACCCAATTCAGTGGCTCCATGACAAACACAGTATAATAATCCTAAATGGACAGCAAGCACCACCGAATTAATAGATGCGTTCCCAGTGTTCTATTCATAGATGTACACCAAGCACCACACAATTCCTAAGAGCCCCCCACGCTGCAGGTGGAGCACAATACTCCACATTATTGTGGCTCGCTGTTAAAGTGCTCTTTCAAAGCCTCTCTGAGCTGTACTGCTCCATGTTGAGCTTTTCTGATAGCCCTTGTGTGTGGCTGCTAAAAGTCAGCAGAGAGCTGCTCCACCTCTGCCCTCCACCCCAGCAGCAAAGGTTCCCCTTTCGCTTCACAGATACTATGCAGGACGCAAAAGGCAGCTATAACCACTGGGATATTTTCCTAACTGAGATCCAATCTTGTGAGTAAACAATGCCAACATCCCTTCAGTCTACCAACAGCACATTCAACTGTCATTCTGCACCTTCTGAGCCAGTAGATGAATCTTTCGTTGGTGCTATCGAGGTGGCTGGTGCACAGCTTCGTGAACTAGGGGAGTAAGGGGTAGGCTGGGTCCCCTGTGATCACTATTGACATTTTAACATTGCCAATGGTAACCCACTGGTTTGGACAGAAAGTCCCTGCTTGCAGCTTTCTGAACAGTCCTGTATTCTTAAATGTGAGGGGATCATGCACCTTCCCTGACCAGCCAATGTTTTTGATAGTGAAGCATACCCAGTTATCCACCAACGTTTGCATAACCATAGAAAAATAGCCCTTTCTGTTGATGTACTCTGTGGCTAGGTGGCCTGGTGCCAAAATAGGGATATGCATGACATCTATTCCTCCACTGCAGTTCAGGAGTCCCATAGCTGCAGATCCATCCACTATGTCCTGCATGTTGCTGAGAGTCACAATCCTTTGTAGCAGGAGACGGTTAATGGTCCTGTATACTTGCATGACAACGGCCTCCACCATGGATTTTCCAATTCCAAAGCCGGAAGTCAGTGGGAAATCATTTTGGAAGTTTCCACGGTGCAATCACCACTCGCTTCTCTGCTATCAGGGCAGCTCTCATTCTCACTCAGATTCGGGAATGTTGCCTTGCACATCCAAATGTTCTGCAAACATGCTCGTCATCCCAAACCGGCATTATGATGCAATTCCACCAGTCAGTGCTCGTTTCTCGGGCCTAGAAGCAGCAGTCCACCATTTGCAACTGCTCTGTGAATGTCACCAACCACCTTGAATTGTCCTCCAGCAATCTGCCCTTCAGGAAATGGTCACATTCCTCGCGGCTCTTCTTGTGGCTCTGCAAATACTGGAGAACTGTGCGTCCTGTGCTCGCAATATTCAGAACAATAGTGCAGGCTCCATGATTCTATTAAAGATGATGGAAAGTGACAAGTTCCACGTGGGTTTGAGGGATTTTCAAATTAAGTATGAAAATTCTGGGATAAAGATGGCATTATGGGATGGAGAAAGTGGCATGTTGGTAACTGGGCCCTGCAGGCTCAGTCACCCCTGCACAACTCATTTCTTCCCAGTGAGTTGCACTGCACTGTCCATCAACACAAGCGCTCCTGGTGAGCGTGTGCAGTGCTGGTGCAGGGAGTGAAGTATGCTTGCGCACAAGCAATATATGAACTGCAGTGGCTTTATGCTGGTGTAAGTTGTGTCGGAAAATAATTGGTATTGCAGACGTACCTTAAGTCACTGAAAGTAAGTGGGACTTACGCTGCTAAGTCTCTTGGGTGCTTTTGAAAATTTTACCCAGCCTTTTTATCAGAAGCAGCAGCTGATGCTGTACTCTATGCACCAACCAGTAATGAGGAGCTGAGGAATGGTAGTGTTCTAGAAGTGAGTTGTGTCCCCTTTCTCCAAGTGACAAAGACTTACTTTCTTTCAGATAATGCTGTTTCCTCTAGGGACACACATGTGCTATGTTTATAACCGTGTTCAGGGGGTTGCAACATCTCCATACTAGACAGTGTTCCTTCTATTTTGGGATTTGAAGGAACAATACCCACTGTAATCAACTATGTGGCAACACACAAAATGGTTGTGTTGCATATTTACGACAAAGCAGAGTTCACACAACTGGAATCTTACTGCTTTTCAGTGGATGTTTATTGGAGGAAAGCAATGTGTATTTAGGAGGGAGCATTGCAGAATACATTATGTTCTGTTCTCTGAATTTCCTAATCAAAATGTAGTTTTGTCATCACACATGGCTGATCTCTGGAAGCAACAAACGCAGCTTAAAAATATCAAACTGTTTACTTCTTGCTTCATGTGTCATTCCTGAAAAATGCTCATGCTGAAATCTGAACTTTCTGCTTTTGCTGGGCCATGAAATGCAGTGTCCATAGAAGACCTCTTCATTTTCCCCAGGCCCCCACAAGCCTGGTTGGTGATGTAGGAGTAAAGGTGGCAAAAATGAATCTTGACAGCTAATGCTAAACAGTCATGACAAAAAGATCATCATGCTAATGTGTGTAGCAATAATGTTTTTGTGAATTTGCTGCCCAGAACACCCAAAAAATTCTTATTGTTATCAAGCTAAATATTAAAAAGTAAGCAAAACTGAGTACTACTAATTTGCATTATTGAACTGAACCAGTGAAATAATTAAAATGTTTATTTAATTGCTGTGATATGGTGTTCTAACAGTGAATTTTTCTTCTTTTTTAATCAGAAAAAACCATTGTCTGCAATAATAAAAGAAGTTTGCGATGGGTAAGTTCTGATACTATACTTCCTTTTGATTCTTAAAATAAATAACAGAGAGAAATGGTGGGTGAGGTAATGTCTTTTAGTGAACCAACTTCTGCTGGTGAGAGACCAAGCTTTGGGAACCTTGGTTTCCAGACCTGAAGAAGAGCTCTGTGTAAACTCAGAAGCTTGTCTCTCTCACCAATAGAAGTTGGTCCAATAAAACATCACCCACTTTGTGTCTCTAATATTCTGGGATCGACACAGCTACAACACTGCATAAAATAAATAACAGATACACAGATTTTCTGCAAGATAAATAAAATATCCCTAGTGATGACCTTCCTAAATTCTGAAGTTGATTTTCAAAAAGGTTTTATCTTCAGATTTAGAATTTGCAAAATCTACTGGCTGGCTGAATTCAATTTGAAAACTGTGTACTGGGAAGATTAAAAAGTGCTTTTACTTGGCCCTCTGTTTTATTAAGGGGTAAAACTCATTTCTGTGCAGAAAGCTATCACAAACCCTACACATCCCTTATGTGTGGGTTTTAGAGATGAATTTTAATTGTAGAGTGCAACCACTTTACCGAGCACATATCTCAGTTCACAAGTCAAGAAACATAAACTGTGAATTGTATTTCTAAGCCTGATGGACACCAAATCCATGGAACAAGCAGCATGGACGTGAAATGTGAAACATAACCTGGTATGATAATTGCTTAACAATCAGAAGAAACTCTGTCGTATTGTAATATTTAAACAGCATATTTAATGTTTGCAAAAAAATGCTCTTTTAATGAATTTTTAACTAGTGATACAGAAGGACAGAAACTAGTTCACAGTTCATTAAACTACAGCTAAAATATAGTAAAAGGCATGTAGATTTTTGTATTACTGTTTTTTTAAATTTGTTAAGGACCATCTGTGTGCCTAGTGCTGTAGGAGTCACCAAGACAAGCTCCCTGCCCAGAGAGTTTTCCAGCATAATGGTCTGATGTTATAGGCACACATCTGTTGTAATGAGTTCAGTGCATCCTACTCGTTATAGTGAAAACTACACTTAGTAGTGTTGACAGGATGGGGCTGTTCTGGAATGTTTGTTTGTTTGTTTTTTTGAATATGATGTAACTACCATTTAGGATTTATCTGTAATGAAGAAATTTTGTTTTAATAAAATGCTTTATATTGAATGTTAATGTAATGGAAGGTGATCAAATTATTGATTTTTGTGTTTTAAACCTTGGCATTTGAAGGGAATATATTATTTCATTGTTTCTATCACTCAGTGGTCAAGCTGAGGGCTCTCCATTTCAAATTGTCAGGGGTGGGAGGAGGAGAGGAGAAAGGGAACAATATTCCATTAAATGAGTTGTGGGGTTTTTTGTACTCTTCTCTCTTCTCCTTGGATGTATGATTGTTTTTTCTCATTGTTGAGTGGACGTGTTGAAATCTATAGATAGGACAGTATGTGAGACAGATGGACACTTGATTGTTGATAAGGTTAAACACCAATAACGAGGCTTCTTTTTTCTTTTTCACTTTCTTATTTATATATTTTCATATTTTTAAGGTGGTCTCTTGTGAACCATGAATGTTATGCACTGCAACATGCTGATAGTTCCAATTTCTATATCACAGAAAAGGTAGGTAAACCACTTGACATGATTTTTTTTGCATATTCTATTTCAAATGTTATTGCACTAACAAGCTGGTTTTCAAGCTAATTT